>NC_140609.1:23095287-23695287 GCF_057381915.1 Diplotaxodon limnothrissa
TACAGGTGGACAAAATGGTGATGGCTAACCAACCGCACATAGTAGTGGTGGACAAGCAGAGGAAGCCCTAGTGATAGATGTACCAATGCCAAATGACAGTAACATCAGGAAGAAGGAACACGAGAGGCTGAAGAAGTACCAAGAGTTCAGAGAACAACCCAAGAAGATGTGGAGGAGGAAGGTAACAGTGGTCCCAGTGGTAATCGGAGCACTCGGTGCAGTGACCCCCAAACTACGCGAGTGGCTCCAGCAGATCCCAGGAGCAACATCCAAGATCTCTGTCCAGCAGAGAACAGTCGTAAGAACAGCAAATATACTGCGCAGGATCCTCAAGCTCCCATGCCTCTGGTAAGAGGACCCGAGCTTGAAGGATAAACCAAACAGGGGCAAGAATTTTTATGTCTAAAACCAACCATTTCAATAAATGAAATACTTCAGTGCATCACTATTTACAGAATATAATGGGATTTCACATTTTAAACAAACAAAAACATTAACTCAGTATAATCTATATATTGTTCTACAGCCACTAATATCTAATATATGATAGGTATAATTGCTTTGCCACATGGAAAGTAAATAATTAACCTTTTATTGTCATTTGTGATTTTTTTATTCTTACGTGTGAATAAATTGTTCAAATGTATTTATTTTCTAGCATGCCATGTCCTTTGTTGGAGGTTTAACCTTCCCTCAAATGCTTCTCAAATATTTGCTAATTTGTTCTTTGACTGCAGACTCATAAAATACTGTGTTCTAACAGCCTCACTGCCCTTGTCCTTTCTGCTCTGTCTTTTCTTCTGTGCTGCTGATAAGTTTATTGAGTGATCAATAATTAAACAAACATTATTCAATAAAGCACAGTCCCACTCATTTGAGAAACTTGATTGTCAATAATGATAAAAAGTTGGTTATTAGCAACACTGTCAGCCTTCAAAGAATAATAAATTAGACAGAGCAGGACTGCTAAATGCGAGACATGCATATAAATTGATCTTTTCACAGCAGACAGATGAGAGCTCATAATGACAGAATGAATGTATTTGGTAACACAAACACAAAACTTGATAATGACAGTGTTGAAGAAAATCTATTTAGTGTGGATTGATTACACCATGGCTATTACCCAATCAACTTAAAAATGTTAGCTTGGATAATGATACCAATCAGATTTCTCAGTGCATCCTTGGCATAAATAATACCTTACATGCAATCTAAGTTTCACATCATGTCATGACACAGTCGAGTTAACGGGAAAGTATCAAATCTAATCAAATTTAATGCAAAAGTGTTAACAGGCAGCATGAGGCAAAGGAAATAGAGTATCTGTTAGTTTATTAATTGCTATCCATCCGTTAATTTTTTTTAAGCATACTAGAGGTCCTAATTGCAGTAACGGCTAGTAATCAATTTTCTAGTGTGGGACATTAGAACTTTACAGTATTCAACCGCAAGATTCACATTTCAGTGGTGTCATCACTTATCCGTCTAAATCACTGAATCCTGTAAGATATACACAGGCAGCAGCAATGGATAAACAGACAGACCGATCAACACCAGACACTGAAATAGCCATTTATAGAATTTTTGATTTTAACTGGTCAGGTGCACATGTGGCCAATCATGAGACAGTCAACTCAAATATGAGTTGAGTTTACAGCAGCTTATTTTTAGTTAATTATTTAATGGATTATATATCTTTCTTGTAGCAGAGCACTTTGTTTAGAGTTGTTGGATGAGTGAAGCTCCTGTAAGTTTAGTGATTTATTTTTATGATAATCATCAAATTATTATTATATTATACACTAAAGAAAGGATTTTTTGCTTATTTGTGCTGCCCAGTATAGTAAGAAAAACAGATCAGGCAAAAATTAGAGAAAAACTGGAAAACAGAAATGGACAAGAAAACTGCAATTAGTGCACATCTACATGAAATGTTGACTTTGATTAGCCTGCATTTATTGACTTTGCTTTGTACATTCAACACACAGGGCTGTCTGTAGGATTGGGTGATGGAAAACTATATTAAATACGAGCCCACTAGCTCTTTCTTTATTGGGTGGTGGGTTTGGAATGGAGCCTTGGAGTATGTGTGGTAGGTGAGAGGAAGAAAGAGCAAATGTAGTCACAATGTGTAGCCAAGGACTGCTATTAAATCCACATTAAATCCACTGCCACGGGTAAATTTGGTCTATTTTGTTCAGGTGACAGGACAGAAGGATGAATGAGTAGTTAAACAGCTGCACGGGTAACAGTGATATATCTTTTCCACTGCCTGTATAGAGGCAATCAAGTGATGTAGCAACCATAGCAGGAGTTGCTGCAAGCATCCCACAGGCAGATGACATCAGGGTTCACTAATCTCTGTCTGCACCTTCCTCCTTCTCTTCTTCCTCTGCTTGTTTAATCAATACCAGACTCCACAGCACACACCAGGTTTGAACAGGCTACTGGTCCACTGATCCCAATCTCTACCCTTCAGGAGATAAGGCCAGTACAGGAAGGACGGTACAATAATTGCCTGCAACAAAATCGTCAGAGTTTTACTTTTTTCCCCCTCTCAGCTCGACTCATTAGGCTGATTAAGATGTTAACAGGGAAGAGAAGATCTGAGGAAACCTGCTAATTCTAGTCAAACTAGACCAAGCAGCTACAACAGACTAGATAAAATACTATTGAGCATTACTTGTTTATGACACCTTTCAGCCTCTAATCTGCCCCATGCCTATACCTTTTCATTCCAGGTATCAACATTTTCAGCTACCCAGACCACCTCCAGGGCTTGCATAATCACCACCACCGGTGTTTCAGTTGGTACACCTAATACCATTCTTCAGTGGAGGAATGGGGGGAAAAATTCTAGCAACAATTCCAGGAGGCAAAGAAACCGGTGTTTCCTGTGGGTGAAAAAGATGGCACAGGAACAGATGTAGCCCTGTATCATGTAAACAAGGCAGGCAATTTCGCAAAACAGATGTTGCTCAAGCAGGACCAAGCGAGGATAGATTGGGATGATAGAAGTTGTCCATCAGCAAGTTTACAGAGTTGCCTCTCAAGCAAAGAAATGATTCTGCACAAGCCATCCTGTATCTGCCCACTGCCCAAGTGACTCAGCAAAGAGATAAGAAAGGAGTCAATCAGATTATATAAGATGGCAACAGAGAACAACTAAGAGTAAAGGTGTTTTATACTTGCAGTTAAGAACAAATTTGTAAGGTGTGTACTGAAATGTAGTGTACAGAAGTTAGTACTTTGAGATAAAGAAGAATTAAGAAGCAGGATCCCACTTCAAAGTCCAGCAAATGGTTTAGACTGTCCTAAAAATCCACCAGTGGCTTTGAAATTTTGTAGAGGAAATTATGCTTTTCTCAAACCATTAATATTCTTTGCTAATTTATCACAATGTAAGTCCTAATAGAGACTAATTTGCGATGTACATATTAGGAAATCAGAAGCTTTAATAACTGCTAATGAAAATTGATTCCCCAGCTTTGAGAACTGGTTTTGAGAGCAACCCGGGCCCTTACTTTTAAAAATAATACTTCAAAGCATTCCTGGTTTCAAATATTACACAAACCTAATATATGTAGCAGATCAAATAATTGGGATTAAGTGATCTGATTAAAAACAGCTAATTAACATTGTGCTGCAGACATCATTAACATGAGGGGGTTTTCTTTTTAATTTACTATCTTAATAATTGTGGTTCTCCACATCAAACTGCAAAGTCATGAAATGAAAGCCCAGAAACTTTGTCAGAACAAGGGAGAGCAAAGATTCGTTTAGCAGCAAAGCAGTGGTGATGAGGCAGCAAACACGAGTGGAGGGAAATATAAAGCTTTAGTAGAGTAAACAACACATATTACAGTAAGTGGTTCAAAAAAAGCTTGGAGTGTAACATCCAGATAAGAGTCCTTTATCGTACCACCTGTTCTGTAAGAAAACAGATCTCTTCAGCTGGTCCTACAGAAGGACTTTATGTTTTACACACACTTGATAAGCTTACATGAATTTTTAAGAGCAAAAGCATAGCAAAAGCTGTCCATGTGTAGTTTAACTGCAAGCCTAATTTCTGATGCATCTTAAAATCGATATAGGAGAAAAAAAAATATTCTTTTATATGTGACACAGCACAGGAGAAACAGGCCAAACACAAACTGATAATCCCAGGTTAACACAAAAACAGCTAAGCAATGACACAATCAAAAACCAGTCGCACTTTCTAATATTTCCAGTGTATTTAATATTAACCTTCATGTCTGCAGATATCTCTCATAAACGCCAAACAAACAATGCTCTGTTTTCTCCAGAAAACCTCGCAGCCCCCACACTGCCATACACACCCGAGGGTGCAAACTGGCCCGTTGTATAGCAAAATTTGATCATTTAGTGATGCTGGCAACTTTTCCATCTTTAGCCTGGGGACTGTGATCGATGACAGTTTTATTGAACGTGCTAGAAACAAGTATTTATCTATTTGCACTGTCTCTAAACTTCAGCGATAAAAAGATTGAACACAGCTAGAAATCTTTGATAACGTCAGCCTTGATTTCACGCGCTGCATCACGTTTTTATACCTACATCTCACTATCTCCTTTGGTGCGGTAGAAAGAAAATGCAGCAACTTCAAAGCAGTAACCTCATGACATTTTACACTCAGATGCTTGTTTACGACAGAGATGCAGTCCATCCATGACGAATAAAATGTCTGGCATTCATTCATAAAAAGTGAGAAGGACATCTGAGTTTTTAGACATTCTCAGGCCTGCCAGTATGAATTCGTTGTGCATGTTACTGCAAACCAAATTCATACAAATGGTTTTCAGTACGTAGTCTTTATATGCTTCATGAAGAGCTTTTACAAATCGTGTAGCTGTGTACTGTCACCAGGAGGCAGTGTAAAAAAAAAAAAAACATGGTCCAATTGGCAGCTTTTTGTTTATGTTTGTCCTGTAGTCGGTCCTTTAGCTTTGCCCCTGCTATATGGATAACTGTTGTTTTTTCTTGTTTGCATTGGATTGAAGAGTGTTAACCCTTTTAATGCCTGAACCATGAAAAAAGCAGAAAATTATATTTTTGATTTCATTTTCTTTCATTTTTTTATGGGGCGTTAATTAAACTTTTTTTTAAATTAATTAATCAGTTGCTATTCTTGGCAATTTTGTTTTGTTCTTTTTGTCACTTTGTTTTGTTTTTTGCAACTTATTGTTTAAAAATGAACTGTGGAATTTATTATTAGTTTATTAGTGCTTTTTAGTTTGTTTTGCTCTGTAAAAAATCATTTTCTTCATGGCAAACTCTGTTGCTCCTATTCCTCTTCTCCAGCTTTTCGATGAATCCCCATTTCATCTACACGCGGCGTCATTACCACTGAATACACTTTGTATCCAATGGTAACAATGCTATGTGTACACTGTGTATCCAGTGGTAACGGGATCCAACCTCTACATTGGTTGGATCCTACAGTTCCTCTCTCTATATAACCATATAGAGGCGATCGTGGCTCAAAGAGTTGGCAGTTCGTCTTGTGACCGGAAGGTTGCCGGTTCGAACCCAGTCTCGGTCGTTGTGTCCTTGGGCAAGACACTTCACCTGCCACCAACTGGTGATGGCCAGAGGGGCCGATGGTGCGATATGGCAGCCTCGTTTCTGTCAGTCTGCCCCAGGGCAGCTGTGGCTACAACTGTAGCCTCCACCAGTGTGTGAGAGTGAATGAATAGTGGAATTGTAAAGCGCTTTGAGGGCCCCGAAAAGCGCTATATAAATGCAATCCATTATTATTATAGATCTACGTGTGAAACCACATATCCAGTTTAATGGACAACATTACTGAAGATGACTTGAGCTGTGACATGAGCATCTGATCACAAAGCAGTGGAATTTCTGGAGCTCTTTGGCCACGCCAACACATTACCTGACCTAAGGGTCAAAAAGAAGAAAATCCATATCAAACAATGCAGACTTTCTTCATAACGTGCAAGTCGATGAGACACTGTAGTCTACACATGGACAGAAGTGAGCCTGACTCTTCTGTATACCAAAGTATTCTGGAGTCAATTGTGAGACCATCTGTCCAAAAGCCTAGCAAAACTAGGTCATGAAACAGCACAATGATCCCAAGCACACCATCAAATCTGCAAGAGAATGGCTCAGATGGAAAAGAATTAAGCTGTTGCAATGGTCAAGTCAAAGTCCAGACCTCAACCTGACTGAAATGCTGTGGCAGGACCATAAAAAAGCTGTGCTAAAAGCAATCCCTGCAAACCTCAATGAACTCAAGAAACTTTGTAAAGAGCAGTGAGCCAAAATTCCTGCACAGCAATGTTAGAGACTGATAAAGTCATACAGAAAACCATTACTTCAAGTTATTGCTGCTAAATGTGATTCTACAAGCTACTGACTCATAGCAGTATAGCATAGGGTAATATGTCATGTTGTTGTTCATCTGAGGTTATATTTAAATAATTTTGACACGAACCATATCATTTTTTTACTATATTCTGATACCTAAAACTTTCTTTTTTATCACGACTATATATACAAAAAATGTAGTTATCTACAATTATAGCCACATTTAAATTCTGTCCAGCTCATAGTAGAGGGGGTTTTAACCATATTTTACCCTGCAACGCCATCTTTATATCATTTTTGAAAATGACTTTGAAATGAATGAGAGCCCAATTAGGCAGTGAGCTGACAAGTACACATTAGAAACTCTTTTTTGCAACACTTTTCTTAATGCAACGGCGAAGACTTAATGCAGGCTATGGAGAAAAATTATCCATGCATTCATGAATATCATGCTTGAAAAGGTCAGGAAAAATGATTCTGTAATGATAAAGGATCTTACGCAGTAGAGGAGTAAAGAGTGTGTGTGTGTGTGTGTGTGTGTGTGTGTGTGTGTGTGTGTGTGTGTGTGTGTGTGTGTGGCCCACAGTGTTGGCTAAATCATAACCTTCAGTCTGCAAGACTCTAATTTTCCAGTCTCCTCCCCTTGCAGGTTACATAATGTGATCAGCATGAGCATACAGGTAATTATAAGCAATCTGTTCTGCACCTTTTTATCTCCCCTGCATCTCTAATTATGAAACACATGGCTGAAAGAGAAAGCTGTAACAACCCAGACAGAAAGGGCAAGTAAAAAAAAAAGCCTTTTAAAAGGATAATCACATATGGATGTATGCAAGAGTAAAATCTTTGGGTTGTTGGGCTATCCACAGTTAGCAGATCTGTATTTGAATGTGTGTTGGTATACAAAAAATCTACAGACTTATATATATCGCACACATCTTCTGTCCTTGCAGTAAGAAAGAGTCCAGCATATCTCTGGGGTTTGGGGTTGTGGAGATAACCCTTCATCCACGTCATTCACATCCACTCAACTTTCTTTTTTGGAGACTGTCTCCTCCAGCCATGGGATATTTTTAGACAAATAGATGCAAAAAGCTTCCACTCTTAAGTTCAATGAGTTACTCAATCACAGGGACCGCATAAGTGTGGCTGACCATTGCTTGATTTACTGACTCTTCAGGCTAGTGAGTTACAATGACCTAGAGTTTCTTTCTCATCAGCTCTCACCCTTGCCTCTTCCATACCTCTTCCACAAGTTAAACACACTTTCTTTTTTCTGCAGATGGCACAAAATATTTTGTGCAAGTGTGTGATTAGCTGTCGTCAATTCAGTCTCTTTTTGTGTCTGGCCATTACCAGAAGATACTTGGTGTGACCAATGACCAATAAAGCTATTGCCAGTGTTTTCAAGCTGTTTCATGAAGCAAATATACACAAAATGTACTTTTTTTTTAAAAAAAAATGCATTTTGGGAAATGTTTAAGCGAGCGTAACAATTGAACTTCGACTTCTCTGAACATTAAGATAACCGACCCCAGTTCTGCTTTTCCAGCCAGTTAATTTTTGCATGGCCTGACATGCAAAATGGCTGTGCTATTTTTAGGCTTTTTTGATCTCTCGCTCTCTCTATTTAGTGCCATTTCTCTGCAAATCTGATAGAAAGCCTAGAAACCATCAAGAAGGGCATGCAGTCACTTCTTTTCACACCTTTTACACGGAAACATTGCCTCAGTTCACATCTGCGCTATTCATATATTGAAAATAAAGTGAGAACAGAGCTTTAAGGTCAAGCAAGCTTATCACATCTAAAATGCTATTAACACCCTTACTGTCATCTGCTGTGCTCATCAGAATGGAATGAGTTCACAGATTACACACAATCCTAAGGCGTTCAATTTGAGTTCCCTGACGGAGTGAGTCTCTCTTCTCCATTCCAAATCTCTCAAGTACCTCCGTAACCCCCTGAGGAGGCCCCCATCTGAATACTGATGTATTCATTCTTCACGTCAGAACAAAGTGAAGAGCCATAATCCCAAGGCCCCTGCGCAAGGACGTCCTCCTTGAACCATACACCCTTACATCTCTTATCAGCCCCAGCCTGGAGAACATGATTAAAAAGTGGCCAGGACATACTGCCTCTGCACCTGGGATATGATTAGTCTTCCCTGCCGCATGTCAATCAAGCTGAGAGGTGCAGATTTGCAATGACTTGTGACCCCGACCAATTAGAATGACTGGAGAGTCACATAGCATATGCTGTACATTAAGTGGACCTAGCAGAAATAGCCAAATTGCACAAAGCTACAGGTGTGTGTTGATGAAGACACAGCTCTACACTTTTGACTACACTTCGGGAGACAGGCTGAAATCAGCTGCAACTGATCAGTTTCTATTCAATTCAATTTTATTTATATGAAGGTTCAAGGTTCAAGGTTCTTTATTTGTCACATGCATAGTTATACAAGTATAACACACAGTGAAATGTAGCCTGACACGCTCCTCGACATGTGCAAAAATTGAGGGGGGGGGCTGTAGAGGAAGAACATTATATATATATATATATACACATTGGGTGAATGTGCAGTAGTAGCAGCAAGCAGGTGAATTCTGTACATTAATATGAATAGACATCTGACTATTTTACAGGATAGACAATATAAACATGTTTAAAATTAAAGGAATTTGAAATGTACATTGTTCCTTGGTTTAGTGTCTGGAAGAGAGTCCTGTCTCAGTCAATTATAGATGATGTGAGATGATGTGAGCGGGCGGGTGTGTGTGTTTAGCGCCAAATATAGCGCCAAATCACAACAACAGTTGCCTCAGGTGCTTTATATTGTAAGGTAAAGACTGTATAATAACAGAGAGAAACCCCAACAATGAAACCACCCCCTTTGAACAAGCACTTGGCAACAGTGGGAAGGAAAAACTCCCTATTAACAGAAGAAAGAAACCTCAGACAGAACCGGCCTCGGGGAGGGGCAACCATCTACCGTGTCCGGTTGGGGGTGAGGGGATTAGTGGCAAACAAGTGAGGCCCAAATCTGTAAGGAAAACCAGGATAAGGCAGAGGAGAGTTGAAAGAAATTAAAGTGAAGGAAGCAGACAGAGAGAAGGAAAATAAAACTGTGCAGGGCGCGCCACCGTGCAACCAGATATAGCTAGGGTTAGAAACCTGGAAAGCATAGTCACTCAGCATTTCTCCTGAGGGACACGTGAAACTACAGACATTGAAACAGTAAAACTCGCGAAATGGAAATCAGATCGAAGGAGGGAAGAGAGGCAAAATGGAGAATAACACCAGGAATCGTTCCGATGTATGTTTTTCACATCGTGTCTCCAAGGGAGTTTTGGTCCATCTTTTGCACAGCTTCACGTTACACCAGGAGCATTTTAAGAGCGCTGCATTCTGCATGGGGTCTTTTATTTTTGAAAATTGACAGGTTCATTATGCAGTTCCTTAGTCTGACTTCCCACCCTCCTGCTGCATGTGGAATTGCAAGCTTAGTATTGAGTGGATGAGATCAGCTCCTATGGTCACATCGGGTCTAGAATCCAATGCAGTTGTGCCCCATGTATTCACAGCATAAGGCAATGAATGAGCTGCAGAACAGCAACCGCAAGAATGGCAGTGTACTTAAGATCACCATGTTCAGCTTTAGTTTTAGTTTTAGTAGTAGGACCTGACCTGATCTGAGGGGTTTTTTTGTTGTTGCTGTTTGCTTGTTTTACCCCTATGGATTAAATGGGCCTGAAGAATTTATTGTGCACCGGTGTCTCCCTCAGTCTGCATGGAGCATCCAACTCTACTGGGAACGGCTTCCAAGACAACAGGTTGGACTTTAATAACAGCAACACAATAAATATACAGTATACTACTCCGATTATTTTGCTGTGGCCAACAAAAAAGGCAAGTGTACTTCTAATATTCATCTTAAAGAATTTAAGAGAGGAGGTGGTCTGGCAATAAGAGGAAGAACAGAGTATTAAGCAGAGAGCACGTTTCTTGTCTGCAGCACTATAAAATACCCATTTGGATATGATTCAAAAGATAATATTGATGTTTGATAAAATTCACATTCACAAATCAAAGTGAAGTGCAAGGCTGCCAGCCGAGCTGGCTGGCATACAGGTCGGAGAGGGGGAATTAGGAATGCACGGAGGGCTGGTTCACAAGATGGGGAGCTTTAGGAATGATGTACCAGGATCAATTCTAACAATGTTCATTTTCTGCATGCACCATTGGGAAACATAGTCAAACAGAGATAGATTAATATGATAGTCTTCAGGCCTGAGACCTGGAGTGGAAAACTTGAGTTTTCCCTGAATAAATATTAATGTAATGCGATATTGTACTATTTACCGACTCTGTGCATCTCACATCATAGTGCGTGTAATGGTTTTTTTATCAGTACATGGATGTTATCACACTTGTAATAGAAAAGAAAATGTAAGGACTTCTTCAATCACCAATGGATACACTAAATACAACTAGAAACACTCAGATGCCTATGCTGAATGTGGTTATACAGCATGTATTCAGGAAGAGTGGAAAAATGCCAGTAATTTGATGGAACTTACACACATAATTACATTTTCAAAATTCGGCCTAATTGCATTGGTTGGCTTTCCAAATGTCATCTATTCCACTTTTTGTGGTCATTCGTGAGTGCTTGAACCCAGAAGAGACTGTATACACTGCACTTGTGGTTACACAACAGTACACTATTCATAAAATTTGAATAATTGTTTTATTCACCTAGTATTTCTTGTGCTGGCTAATCGTTTTGTTAAGTGATCGCACATATCATTGCCATGGCTGTATACACTGGTGAAGTGTCATTAAATAAAAAGGTATAAAAAATGCCTTTGCTCACTATTACTATCATCATCATGTAGGGTTGAAGTAGAATTTCAAACCTGGAAATTTATATAAAGATTAGAACGACACAAATGATAACATGAATAATAACACGATTGATAAGTTGTCCGTCTACAGTGACATAACTGTAAGGTACACATGAAGCTTCTGAGTATATTCAATAAGGAAGATCTGTATTTCGCCTCTATACCACATGCTTTAAATCTCACAGCTCTTTAATCAATCTGCCTTTCATACTGTCATTTGTGTGACCCGTTTCCTCCTCATCCTGTCCAGATGGAGATCCTTGTCCAAGTGTCCATCTGCTTTTCCCCTGCCACCACCAGAGTCTAGACTCCAAGGGGTTCTGTCCTACATCCTACCTTCACTGGGATGATATGTAGCTTCATCTTGAGTCTAATCATCATATCGAGGAAAAGTTGCGTCATTCAACCTTTCTTATCAAAAAAATCTTACCTGTACTTCTTTGTTCTCAGTTAACTTAAATATACTCAAACTTTTAACATTTAATAAGGTCAGCCACATGAAACAGTTGAGTCATGGATTTAAGTAATCAGAGGCTACGTCTACACTTATCCGTATAAATTTGAAAATGGCGTTTTCCTCTAAAAACGCTCCGCATCCACACTATTTTTTTCAACCGTTTCCGAGAGTTGTTCGTCCACACTGAAAACGCTTACGTTCCTGTACTGCGCATGCGTGAAACGTAAGACGATGCGTAATTTCCGTCTTCCGTTTATTTACTTTCCGGCTCTTTGAAACGTCGTGGAAAAATGACGAGGAAAAGCACCGAGTTTTTTAAATGGACTGACAATGAGGTGGAGTAGAAAGTTGCTGAACAACAGCTCTGAGTAAACATTGTATGTACAATGTACTTCTGGAGCATGTGCAAACTGATATTAATCTTTAATAGGGCTGTCAAAATTGACAGCAAACAAAACACCTGCTGTATAATGCCCTCCGCCATCTTAGTTGAATTGGTCACATGACTGCAGCACATGACTAAAATGTGTCATCGTTTTCGAAAGCCTCCGTTTTTGCAGTCCACACTGCCACGCAAAAACTGCATTTTCAAATGTATCCACTTTGGAGAGAGTTTTCAAAAAGCTCATTTTTCCTTGACCAAAAACGCCGTCTCAGTGTGGACGGAAGGCCAAAATGGAGAGAAGAGTGTGGATATGGCCAGAGTTACTATTCTGCTAAGTTCTAATAAAACTGTTTATTTTTCGTCACAAGTAAAAGTTAGTAAAAGATTGAAAATTGAGGCAATGCGTATTTGTCCAGTTTTTATACTACCCATAGTTGTGTTTACCCAGCACAAGCAAGGCCAGACACATTCCCTCACAGCAAATAAAACATGTGTTCTCAGATTTGTCTATTTCCCTGGTTACTTGTTGTGTATGTATGTTGTGTCTGCCTATACACAGCTGGTACTGCTGGCTGGATAGCAAAAACCTTTGCTCTTTGTGTCTGAATATATATGTATATACATCTATGGTTCGGCATACTTTCACCTATCCATGATATTTCCTAACTAGACAATAACCACAAACTGACAATATGAGGGGGGCCTAATTCCCCTGTGTATACATATAAATGGGCTTGTATGTTAAGTTAAGATTTTGTGGCTCATCTCTCGAATGACGCAAAATAGTAGGTAGGTACTGGCTGCTATGGCAACAAGTGTCATAAAGAGGCAATCACCGACTACAATGCACAAGCCAAAGTTTTATTTTTGCAACACTTCAGTTTAATAGGTCTTCATTGGGAAACATGTTCAGACTTGTTCACCTGGCAAACACCTTGATCAGAAAGTTGCACTAACAAAAACTTGGAAAGCTCAAAAAAATCAATCTACTAACAGCCTCTTCTTTTCATTAGATGCCCACACGAACTGATGTTTTTGTCTTTCACAGGAAAGCGCCAGTCAATGTTTTAGGTTTTTCATTCTTTTTTTGGTGTAAGTGTTTGCTTAACAATGACCCTGAAAATCAGAAATATAAAGGAGCAAATTTTAACTGACGCAGTAAAGGAGGAAGGAGCGGTTTAAGGGCAAAGTGGCACGGGAGAGATGTCCTGCCACCTTCCATACAATATCTAAAACATCCACTAATATACATTATTTGTATAGCATGTCTTCACCAATATTGTCAATACTGAGACAATATGAGACCACATTAGTCACTTCTCTCCATGTTATCCTCCAGTCCGACCTTCAGCATTCTCTAAAAAAGCTGGAAATATATTTTTATTTTTGGTTTTCAATCCAGTTAGGACTAGACATTACGAAAGAATCTTGCATTGCGCTTGCAATGAATTGTACAGTTAAACAGCCCTGAGCAATGATGGCAAAGTTTCAAATGGTAAAAATGTTACCTGCCTTTGTGGAAACATGCTTTTGACTCAGTTTGCAGCGCACTAATCTACTTCCCAGAAAGTTCAGTGGGAAAAATGTTTTGTCACTCATCCAAGCGACTTCTTCAGTCTGACTGAACTCATTTCTCCCACTGAAAATGCTACATGCAGATGAACAGAATCAATTTTTGGGGCTTTTCTTTACCTGGATGGCTGAGCATGCATCAAGACACTACTCAAATAATCAAAATATCTCCAAACTACTGAATACCTCTGAGCCCTCTTTTCAGCAGTGTCCTTATAAGCCCTGGGTTACATCCGTTGGGGTGTCATGTTCAGTAATGCTGACTGTTACATGTAACATTACATTAAATAGAACATGCAAATAATAGTTACATTTCAGAATTAACATGCGATATTTAGCACAATACATTGCTAATGTGCCTCGCAACTCTCTCACTTTCAGTCACAGTTAAGGCACACATTGTGCCCCTTTCTGATGTTATTCGTATACAATCGACTCAAAAATTACATTTTCCTCCCCCAGTTCATTATTGCTTCGTTCTCCAAGCTGAGCAATTCAAGATCCAGGGGAGACTCAGGCATAGCTGCAATAATGTGACAACATGACTTCAGATTTAGGTATGACCAAGGAATTGTGCTGTCACAACTATTATGATGAAAAAATGAACAGGGTGTTCATTCAAACATGAAGCTGAGATGTTCAGATGCCTTCAGATAAATGGAAAGTAGTGCACGTCTGAAAGGGGCTTTAAACTTAATCCCATCACAGCTGACACATACCCAGTCTGACAGTCAAAGTTGGAGCCTGCTTTTGTGTAGACCCTGTCCTTGTGCTATGTTAGGGTCAGTAAAGTTAATTTATTTGCTAATTCAATTCCAACAAATCCACCAGTGCAGCTATAACCCAAAGGCTAAAAGTTGTGGATTCAAGCAAACTAGTGTTTAAGACTGAAAAGCACACCTCAAGGTATTTTTACTTCTATTTACTGACAACCCAACTCGGTAAGTGGCAAAATTTTCTTCCAAATCACATCCGCCGATGAACTCCATTTAGCAAGCAACTTTACCTTTGGCTAACATTTTAATAATGGACATGCTTTCATTGTTGAATCATGCTTTGAATGAGCTCTTATATTCATTTCTAACTTAACTTGGTTTGAGTTAAAATTGTCTGGTTGGTGTCATTTGCATGATTGAGAGGAGCTCAGTCATGCAAATGACACCACACCGTGCTCATCTCAAACACAAATCCCTGGCAGTTTAAGCCACCCGTGAAATTAGAGGTTAATCATGGATGATTACCTCAAAAAAAAGTGTTGCAAGATTTGTTCAGTCCACTTGTATGTCCTTTATTGGTTCCCAACTTTAATGTGTTATTGATTTGTAGTAGTGAAAATCTAACTTCCCTTGTAGCATAATAATGAGGATGAGGCTAACACAAGAAAGCCATTTATCTGGCTCAGCATGGCACAAAGAGAAATTATGCATCTCTCCTTCTTTATGAGTGTCTCAGGCCATTTCTGAACCCGTTATAGACGTGCTCTTGGAAATCCATCCTGAACTAAAGTGACCTAAAGAGCTTTGTGACACTGTGTTAATAAATGACTGCATACTGCCCAGGTCAATGCAACAGCTTTAGTTTACCTTGAAAGAAAATGATCAATATGCCATCTAATTTGTACACTGCATGCCACTGAGTAGTACATGAGGACTTAAGAGTGAAAATAAAAGAAGACTGCCCTTCTAACCTCAATCTAAGTAAGTTCTTTTTTTTCTTTAAGAATTAAGTTATCTGTTTTAGGTTTCATCTCTCTTCTAACTCAGATGTTCCATGCTATAAGAAAAGAAAGTGCTCTCTCTGTTAATTCAAAGGGTCCTTACCAGGTCTTAAAATTACATAAATACAACCTCAGACTAACAATATGAAACTGTGTGTGAAAAATTAAAGTGTGTGAAAAGTACAACCTATGATTTAGTCGCTCGTAAAACCACTTTCTGCAACAGTAACTCAGAGTTATTATTATTTTTTTTTTTTGTATGACTTTTTTTATAAAGTTCATTAAGCTTTTGGGGTATTTGTTTATGCACAGCTTAAATCAGGTATGTATCATAAGGCCCATATCTGAGGAGCTAAGAGTCCAGCTTGTAGTACTGGGGTGTAGTAATTCAATAATGTAGTTGGTGCCCCAACCCAAGAAGGCAGTAAAAGTGAAAAACAAAATTTTAAAATGACATCTAAGCTTGACATTTAGCCAGTGCAAAAGCGTTATGTGATAACGTGTGATGATTTATGGGAGCTAGAAGCCTTGCAGTAGCCTTTTGGACAGATTGGAAGTGATTAATAGATACTTTGATCAGACATGAAAAGAGTTTGATACAATAATCGAAAATGTGAAGAGATGAAAGTATGTAGCATCTCCAATTCATGTTTTGGGTTTAGCAGTATTTATTAGATCAAACAAAAACAACAGTGGGTTAAAATCTTGATGTGAGAATCAAATCTCATAAAAATGATCAAAAATGACCCCAAGGTTCTGCACATTACCATCTATAGTGGAAGAAAAAGACTGCAATCTCAGTCTGACTTGGGTAGTGATGCTGTCTTTGTCTGTTTTGAGCTGCAAAAAGTTATTTGCAGTCTAATCGTTGATTGCATTTAGAATAGGTAATTTATTCAGTTCATGAGGCTTTAAAAGAAAGGTATGGTTGAATGTCCTCATCATGCAAATGATGAGAAGTTATGTTAAAGCTACTGATAACATGACCTGATGGGAGAATATATAATGAAAAAAGAGATCCTTGTGGGACACCACATCACAAGACAGACAAATCAGATTTTTTTTTTTTTAAAAAAAAGGTTGGAAAGGTTCAAAGTAAGCTAATCCAGACCTGGCCCGGAAATCCTGTGAATTAAAATCTGATGGTTGACGGTAGCAGAGGCTTAGCTTGGGGCCAGTAAAACAAGGACTGAGCAGTCACCGTTATCTGCAGGCAACATTAGGTCATTCGAGACTTTAAGGAAGACTTAAAGTGTAATGTATCTCACTGAAATTTATCAAGAACATTATGCTTCTGCAAAACTTTCCTGAGTTGTGCTCCAACAACTTTTAGAATAGTTTAGAGATAAAAGAAGGCTTTGAGTTGGGCCTTTAGTATATCAGGAAGGGTCTGGATGAACTTTTTTCAATGCCATGTTTAAAGCTGAGGAGGCAGCTTTAAGAGACCACGGACAGTTTATTAACTGAAAACCTTAACAGATAAATATAAAATTAAATCTGATAATAAAAGTTGATAAAAGCTGAAACAAAACCCTCACTGAGAGGTTCATTTGACTTCTCTTACCCCAACACCGGCAGTTCTGCTAAGCTGTCACCCTAAGGTCATTTTTATTTGATTTATCAACCCAGAGCTTTTCAATACACCAAGCATTCAAATAAATGGGGCTGTCACGGCAGCAACCACAAACACGGACAGCTGTACTGGCAGTAGATTTAAATATTTTTACAAAGATAAAGTTGGAAAATTGGAAAAAAACATATGAAGAGGTGGATTACATAATATATACCACACCACGGCTGTTTCAGCCAAAGTAATGATGCGTGAATATCTGCGATGGGAACAGCTCCATATTAATGTATGTGCACGGGAATCACGGTTTGGTCAGCATCACTAGAAAAGTAGAAATTTAGTCTGTAAAGAAAAGCAAAAAAGTCCTGACTGTGTCTGTTATTAGACATATTCATTCCTGTGTCTTTATAATGGGGCAGTGATAACAATGAGTTACATAAATAAAGTGTTTTTCATGGCGATAATTTTAGCATTTTGTCTTTCAACTACAGCAAATAATAACTACAAAAACATCATTTACACCTGTAAGTACATTTTACATGAGAAGTATTTGCATTTTTGAAAGCTTATTTATAGGAAAATAAACTATTAATTATAGCCAACACTAAAAAAGCAAGATGTAAAACTGCTCCTGAGAATGCTCTCGCCAAAGCTTATCAAGGGAAAGACAACTTTTGACAGTCTCTAAAAACGATTTATCATCTTGTTCTATTCTTCCATGAACAGTGACAGTATTTTTCAGAGAAACGATTGCTCGGTGAACAGTGATACTCTCTTATCTCAAACCTAGCCTGCAGAAGGTTAGGTTTGCAGCAGTTACCATGGCACCCCATTAAAAAGTAAAGCACCTTTATGACACTCAAAACCTGGGCTTAAATTTAAGGCTTAAATTCTGCTTTGTAGTGTAGTGTAGGGACTCACCTACTATATACACAGCCTTTATACTGTCCTCCAATGACTCCCATTAAGGTTTTATAAAAAGACTAAAAGCTTCCTGATGTAAAAGGTTATTTTAAAAATTCCTCGTAGGTGCTCGTTGACACTAGGATGCCTCAACCTAGACAGAGACCAATTGTTATGTTTAATGAGAATGCACACACAAACTGAATGCAAATAAATGGTGAGCTTTAATTAGCACGGCTTGTACTTAAACACAACTTGAGCAAAACCTGAGAATGCAGGAAAATAAAAGGCTATATATACAAAGCATTGATTGGGAGCTAATGGGGAACAGGTGGACACCATGACGCCGACTTTTCTTTTTGTTGTTGCTTAGAAAGAAAGTGTCAAAAAACACGCACACAAGGAAAGTAGACTGAGAAAATAAGAAGTAATAACTACCAGTATATATAAAAAGAAGTGACAATAAAACTACTATTAAAACTAATAAAGACAAATAACTAATATAAAGAGAGAGTAAATTAGAGCATCTATTTATAATAATCAAAATGATAGTGAGCACGTATTTCGTATTGACAATCAGTAACTAGTGCTCTGACTGAGAGTACAATAACCAGGCAGCCAATATTTGCAGTTTGTACTTGAGCCAACTCACTGAATTAACATTTATTAAATGGCTGCAACTGACTGGGTTTGCCACCCACAGTTGTCATAGCCTATGAAATCAACGCTTGCAAAGTAATTCTTTCACTTCATTTAACTTAGGCAATGAAGTTGACAGTTATAGCTTTGAATTCCTGCGACTTCCTAGTTAGGAAACACACTCTTTGATCTAAACTTTGATTTAGAACTAGCTTGCTATGGATGTAAAAACTGTGGCAGTACTTCATATATATACACACACATATAAATGAGCTGTATCCATTCAGGTTTTCTCCTTCCTATTCACAACAGGTAGATCTCGATTCTTGAAAGCGTTTTATCTGTGGCCGCCTGCTTTGCACATATTCTGCATCTCATTCATCACTGTCTAAACAGTTGACAAGCAGCGCAGTTGATATGGATCATCACAGACAGACAGATACACTGCTCTCAAAGTCACACTGTGCTCACAGATGGGCAAACTGTTGTAAGAAAACTGATTAAATAGAAAAGGTTAAGTGAAGTGCATGCACAGATACATACACGAAATGGCACTTTTTAGTGCATTGCTGCAGCTGGGCCACAAAGACACGAGTAGAACAGAAATGTTCTGCAAAAAAACCCCTAAATTTCTGTGCAGCCTGTTCAGCTTTTATCCCTAATGATTATGTTTTTAGAGTAGGTCTCTCATGTTCAGCGTTTCCTGCTGTTACATTGTGAAAACGCTGAGGAGAATCTGAAGGAGGATTTATCTTGCGTGTATTCTGAGGTTGTCAAACGCCTTGTGCATACACCCCATTGAGTACAACAGCATGCGAGTAAATGGCATGTCTTTGACTTTCACTATCTCTAGTTGCTGCGTGAAGGCTTCAAAGGCTAAACGATGGATGTGTGGCAGCTGGTTAACCTTCACAACTTTGGAGAGTTGGGCTCCCCTGTCCAATCCATCAATTGATCGAGAACGCAACGAGACGATGAATCATACTTCACTTTTTCTTGTCAGCGCCTCGCAAATGGCCCTTGCAGATGTAATACCGTGTTTGCTCAGCCTAGTATTTATTCACAATATACTCAGAAATTTTTCTTTAGCACTTTTCCTTCTATAACTCTTTTTCTTTATTATATAGTTTCACTGTTTATTTATTCATTCGTCTGGCTTTATAGAAATCTTTCCAATAGATAGATTCAAGCAAACAGATCAACAGAAAGCATGGCTCGCGATTGACTTATTTGAAACCTAGGAATGTGTGCTAAAGGTTTAGCTTAGAAAATACACTCACTGGGTACACCTATAGGATGTAAATCCAGTGAAACAACCTAACCCCACTGATAGCATGTCTGTGGAGTGTGAGAGGAAGCTGGAGAACCCATGCAGATATAGAGAGAACATGCAAACACTTTATGGCCCCAGCCATTTGATCATATTTCTAACATTTAGCAACTTGAAACAATAAAAGTTTCTTTAAAAAAAGGCCAGTTCTGATTTCAAAGTAAGTAAAGTAAGCTAGTGGCGCTGGCAGAGAAAGCAAGCAAGTTTGCCAACAGCAAGTTTGTGTTTATATATCCATGCTAGCCACCAATTACAAGCATAATGCACAGACACAGGCTGCGATACAAATAGTACAACACCTTCTTTATTTACTGTGTAGACTCCACATTTGGAAAATGTGAAGAATCACTTACAGCAACGATAAACAAAAATGAAAATATTCAAAAAATAACCTTTGTGCATTTGTATTTTCTCGTTTATTCCGTCAAAGCCACAGGAAGCCACAGGAGGTGGACAAAAGAGTTTTATATGTTCTGTAATTTAAGTGTTTTGTGTTCTGCATCAATAAAAACTGGACCGTTTGGGTTAATAACAACTGTTATCCCTCTTCCGCCTCTTAAATGAATCGTGGGTCAAAGCCTGTCCTCCTGTGCTTGATGAGTGGTTCAGCTGTAACACAGCAGGAGGGCTGCTGGTGCTTTGCTATCAGACTTTCAGACGTCTGGGGCCGGCGTCTGTCCTGCTTTTGTTTTAGATTATCTGTTGTTGGGAGACTTTTATTGAACTTACAGTAAGCAATCGAGTTCTCATCGACTCAAATAACGTTTGTCTTTTGTCTCCCCTCGCTTGAAAGCTAGGGAAACACTAAGGTGTTTTTAAAATAGGGCTGAATGTATACCCACAGTATACATTGTTAGAAAATTTGCATAAAGAGATTACATCTAAAGGGCATAGTATAAAAATCAATGATTGCTGTCTTCACAGACACAAGAAAGGTGTCCAGACAGTTGTGTAGTATGAGTAAGAGAGGTGTTGTATTTTTAAGTATAGATGGAAATCTCCAATCATAGGATACTGTATGAACTAGGCTACTCACAAGCTGTTTCCTCCTAATTACTTTATGTCATCTATAATTACAATTCTCATTTCACTATAAAATCTCACTTCACAGCAGTTAACAGCATGTTGTGAGCCATAATTAAAAGATTCATTGCTTTTTCCAGCGTGTTCACTTGGAAAGTCCATGAAATTGAGCTGAAGGCTCCACGCTTACAGAATGTGACTCAGTATGATGACCTTTGATCCCTGCAAAGGTGGCTGCAAATTGGGCTTTCCTCCGGCGCCCTGGCAGCAAAATTTGTCTATTATAGTTGTTTTTGTTCTAACTGTGACCTTGATTTTGTTTTGACAGAATATAAATCTGTTTGACTAAATCTTGACTTTCTATTATTACCTTAATTAAGTCTGTGCTGTCTGGTGGGAGCTTGGATGACAAAATAAAGACACGCTATTCATCTCAGAAATAATTGTCAGAAAGAGTGAGAAATAACCACCAGGTTTCATATTGTCAAGTGAATCTTAAGGCCTAAAGCTATGATTTTAGAAGTTACAAATTTGGAAAGCTGATTGTGTTGTACTTTTGTTGTTGTTCTTTGAAATTAGGTGACAAAGTTAAGATTAACCTCAAAACTTTCCAAAGTGCCTTAAGTAGTTAGATTTAGTAATTACAAGACAAAGTGTATATTGGCTTGGAGAGCTGTCTTTGTTCTGTAAGCTAACACACAGAGATCAATGACACCATCAATAATGTTCTCTCTTTAAGTTGGCTTACTCACAGGCTAAACAAGAGTTTAATACTTCCATTATGGTGTATCGTGTAAGTAAATAACAACAAATCTATTTGGTTCCAAACCTCTGAATCTCTGACCAAACCTCACTAGTTTGAGCTGATGTGCTGTCCAGGGTATTCTGTCCCTTTTGACCAATGATCACTAGCTTAAAAAATATCAATCTGAAGAAATCTTTTTACACCACTTTCTGTAAATAAACCTTAAATCGATGTTTCTTCAGTAGAAGATCCTGTGTTAGTCACTTCAACAAACAATTATCACAGCTTCTGCTTTGTTTGAAGAAGAACATTAGACGGCAAAACTAAGCAAAATACATCTTGTCACACATAAAGAGAAAATGTCAGATTGAATGATCAAGTTCGGCAAAATGGGAATTTAACCTTGCTCTCAGCCCGAGTAAAGTTTAACTTAAAATGATGAGTGAGAGAAGCTAAATGAGGGAAGCTAGTCCAAAAAAAACTAGAAACTGGAAAAAGGCAGTGTACCGTACTAGAAGTAGTTGGTAAGTGACTTTTCTCCAACTTCAATAATTTTGTGGATCTATACTCAAAAGCACTGAGGTGAGTGCCTTGACTACTGCTCACTAGTATGGGTGGAAATTAGAAAAGTGGAGAGGAATACCTGAGTGCCATTAGAATGCTGTGTTTACCATGAGAAGGACATTGTTAATGTAACCTTGAGTGAGCAACTCCACCAGCCATATTAGCACAATGAATATGCTAAACATGACCCATGGCTCCAAGAATGAAAACAGGAAGCCTCCTCAGCTGGCAGACAATATTTAACCTTTTTTTTCTTTTGTTTTAAATGCATATTTAATGCATACCAACTATGTGTGAGCATTCAGTCGTGTGTGTGTGTGTGTGTGAGCAAGCTGCAGTGAAGACTAAATGAAGTGAGGCAGATGCAGAGCACGACAGCGCTGTTCCTTCCTACTCGCAGGAAAAGAGACTTTGTTAAGGACTAATGATTGTCACTCTGTCCCCTCACTGAGAGGCAGAGAGTACATGATGATAATTAACCTTCAACATAATCAGCTAAGACCTCAAAAGCACCATCAAACAAACCATGAGGGCTGGGTCATGTATAAAATTACAGTATGCAACACACCTGTAAACTAAATGAAAATGAATACCCAAACATCTGTGTGTCATGAACCGAAGTTCCGAGCGCAGGCAGGACCCAGTAGCAGAACACACACACGAGGGTATGAGCGAATAAAGAAAGTAATTTTTATTGAAACTAAAGGTGTCCCGTGAGGGTAGCCAGAAAAACAACGGGTGAAACCAGACGAAACCGAGGGACCGCACAGGGAACGCCGAGAGCGGGGCTGTGAGAGGGGTGATAGCCGGGCCGAGTGAACCAGAGGGGGGTGGAGCTCCAAAAGGGGTCGAGACGGCGAAGCTGAATGTGAACCGAATCTCAGGCGGACAGGTGGACAGGCAGGTGGCTCGAAAAAAACACGCCGAGTTGTGATCGCTGAGAGGCGACTACGGACTGGCGTGGAGCAGCAGGTAGGGCAGGATTAAATAGTCCACCTGGTGATCGCCTGGGATGGGATGCAGGTGTGGGGTTAGCAGCCACGCTCGTGGGCGTGGACATCCCAGCAGCACCCCGGACGCCGGGCCGCGGACCATGACAGTACCCCCCCCTCAAGGGTCGCCCCCAGGCGACCGGCCGGGACCCCGCCTGCGGAGAGAAGCACGGAAAGCAGAGATGAGACGAGGGTCCAGAATGAAGGAGCGCGGGACCCAGAGGCGGTCCTCGGGGCCGTACCCCTCCCAATCCACAAGATACTGCCAGCCGCGCCCGCGCCGGCGCGCATCCAGGATCCGCCGGACCGCATAGGCCGGACGGCCGCCGACGAGCCGGGCGGGAGGAGGGGGCTCGGAAGGAGGGCACAGGGGGCTGAGGCGGACCGGCTTAAGTTGAGATACATGGAACGTGGGATGCACACGCCGAGAGGCCGGAAGCCGGAGCCTGACTGCCACCGGGTTGATGACTCGGTCCACTTCGTACGGCCCGATGAAACGGGGAGCCAGTTTGCGGGACGTGCCCCGGAGCGGGATGTTCCCAGCAGCCAACCAAACCTTCTGTCCCGGCTGGTAGTCAGGGGCTGGGGTGCGGCGACGATCGGCGTAGTGCGCCTGTCGTTCCTTTGCGCGCAGGAGGGCGCGGCGAGCGCAGCGCCACACACGTTGGCAGCGCCGGAGGTGATGAGGGGCCGACGGGACGGAGAGGGACAGGTCCTCTTCCGGGAAGAGCGGAGGCTGATACCCGAGGGACGCTTCGAAAGGAGAGAAGCCGGTGGAGGACGAGGTGTGAGTATTGTGGGCGTACTCCACCCAGGGCAGGTAAGTAACCCAGGAGGAGGGGTTTTGACTGGCTACGCACCTCAGCATAGTCTCCAGCTCCTGATTAAGGCGTTCAGTTTGCCCATTGGATTGCGGGTGGAAACCGGAACTCAAACTGACCTTGGCGCCGAGAATGGAGCAGAAGGTCCTCCACACTTGTGAGGTGAACTGGGGACCGCGATCGGAGACAATGTCTAGGGGAATTCCGTGGAGCCTGAAGACTTCCGTGACTAACGCTTGGGCAGTCTCAGCAGCCGAGGGCAGCTTGGCTAGCGGGACGAAGTGGGCGGCCTTAGAAAACCGATCCACAACGGTGAGGATGACACATTTTCCAGAAGAGGTGGGGAGACCGGTAACAAAGTCGAGCGAGATGTGAGACCAGGGCCGGTGGGGAGTAGTGAGTGGGTGGAGCTGGCCCATGGGATGTTTCGTGGATGGTTTATTACGAGCGCAGACGGCACAGGCAGACACGTAGTCCCTCACGTCCCGTAGTAGCGATTTCCACCAGAAGTGTCTGCTGAGGAGGCGCGCCGTTCTGCTCACGCCCGGGTGGCACGCGAATCGTGCTGTGTGGATCCAGTGGATGACTGCTCCCCGGGCGGCGGCGGGAACGAAGCGCCGTCCCGGCGGTCCGGTCCCTGGGTCAGGGTCCCCCGGGAGCGCTTGGCGAATGGTCTCCTCAATCTCCCAGGTGAGAGCACCCACCACGCAGGAGGCAGGCAGGATGGTGGCGGGGAGGGGCGCCTCGCTGTCGGGGGAATACAGACGGGAGAGCGCATCGGGTTTGATGTTTCGTGACCCGGGACGATAGGAGAGTGTGAAGTTGAAACGGGCGAAGAATAGGGACCAGCGAGCTTGACGGGGATTTAACCTCTTGGCGGTTCTAAGGTACAGTAGATTTTTATGATCTGTCCATATAACGAAGGGCTGTTCGGTCCCCTCCAGCCAGTGACGCCATTCCTCCAATGCGAGTTTTACCGCTAGGAGTTCCCTGTCGCCGATGTCGTAATTCCTTTCTGCGGGGGTGAGTCGGCGTGAGAAAAAGGCGCACGGCCGGAGTTTGTTCAGGGGCCCAGACCGCTGGGAAAGAACCGCCCCGACTCCCGCATCAGATGCGTCGACCTCAACAACAAACTGTTTAGAAGAGTCAGGATGGGTCAGAATGGGTGTGGACGTGAATAGTCGCTTCAATTTAGCGAAGGCTGCGTGGGCCTCAGGGGACCATGTGAAAGACACCTTGGGTGAGGTGAGTTGGGTGAGAGGCGCGGCCACCTGGCTGTAGTTTCGAATGAAACGGCGATAAAAATTCGCAAACCCCAAGAAGCTCTGAAGCTTCTTTCGTGTCTCCGGAACCGGCCATTCCAATATTGCTTTGATCTTCACCGGGTCGGTCTTCACCTGCCCACCAGCGAGGATGTAGCCCAAGAAGGAAATGGATGAGGCGTGGAACTCACACTTTTCCGCTTTTACGTACAGTCTATTTTCGAGCAGCCGTTGTAGCACGCTCCTCACATGGATGCGATGGTCCTCGAGCGTCTTGGAGAAAATCAAAATATCATCCAGGTAAACAAAAACAAACACGTTCAGGAAATCCCGTAACACGTCGTTGACTAGGGCTTGAAAAACCGCCGGGGCGTTCGTTAACCCGAACGGCATCACTAGATATTCAAAATGCCCTAGTGGGGTATTGAAGGCGGTCTTCCACTCGTCGCCTTCACGTATCCGTACCAGGTGGTAGGCGTTCCGCAGATCTAGTTTGGTGAAGACCGTAGCTCCCTGGAGTGAGTTAAAAATAGAACTAATGAGTGGGAGGGGATATTTGTTTTTGACGGTGACGTCATTCAGCCCCCTGTAATCGATGCACGGGCGGAGCGTCCCGTCTTTCTTTCCCACGAAGAAAAAACCCGCAGCCACGGGAGAGGATGACGGCCTAATACGTCCTGCAGTTAGTGACTCCTGGATGTAATTCTCCATGGTTTCTCTTTCGGGGCGAGACAGGTTGTATAATCTGCTAGAGGGCAGCGAAGCTCCCGGGAGCAGATCGATAGCACAGTCATATGGACGGTGAGGCGGGAGTGAGAGCGCCTCATCTTTACTGAACACCTGCTGGAGATCGTGATAGTCGGGGGGCACGGAAGAGAGGTCCGGCGCGGGTGGCGGGGCGGGCCTCCGTTCCGTTGAGGCGGAGGGAACGGCTGACCTCAGGCAGTTCGCCAGACAAAACACACTCCAGCTCGCGATACTTTTTCCGGCCCAATCTATGTGTGGGTTATGTCTCTGTAACCAGGGGTAGCCTAGGATAAGCGGGGTGTCAGGAGCAGGAAAAGTGAAAAAGGACAGCTGCTCTTGGTGGTTACCTGATGTGATTAACCGTACAGGCGCGGTTTGGTGAGTTATGTATGCAAACACTTGGTTGTTTAATGTAGACGCAGGGATGGGCGGTTCGAGTGGAGTAAGAGACACAGCTAGCCTCTTAGCCAGCTTCTCATCCATAAGGTTCTGTTCCGCCCCGGAGTCCACTAACGCGGGGCATGTAAACGTCTGATTAGAAGTCACGATAGTAACGGACAGTAACAATCGGGGTCTAGTAGTGCTTAGAGTGCTGCCCACCCGTATCCCCGGACTCACCGGTGGGCCGGGTCGTTTGGGCGGACCGGGCAAACAGCGATGCGGTGACCGGGCCTCCCACAGTACAGACATTCTCCAGCCCGAAATCGGCGTTCCCTCTCCTCCGGAGAAAGCCGAGAGCGTCCGATCTGCATGGGTTCAGGCGGGGGCGGCGACGGAGAGCGCGCACACGCAGCTGGGGGCGGGGGCGGAGAAACGCGAAACCCGGGGCGCAATACGGAGCCCATAGGTTTAGATCGCCGCTCGGCATCCCTCTCCCGCAAGCGTCTGTCAATCCTACGGGAGAGGGAGGCCAATTCATCAAAGGATCTGGTCTCCTCGTGAAAAGCCAGTTGGTCCTTCATCTGGTCATTTAACGACCGTAAAAAAACCCCACGAAGAGCCGAATCGGGCCAACCTACGGCGACCGCTCGAGTACGGAATTCAACTAGGTACTCCGCAATACTGCGCCGCCCCTGACGGAGCCCCAGCAACTTCTGCGCGGCATCGTCCTCCGATACCGGAGGGGAAAACGTAGCCTGGAACTCCTCCAGGAAGTCATCGTAATCGCAATCACGAATGGGGTGAGAACTTAAGTAGGCTTCAGCCCATGCTAGGGCACGCCCCCGTAACAATCCCACGAAGTGGGAGATCTTAGCAGTATCCGTGGGGAACGCGTCAGGCGTGCGACTGAAAAACAAGGAGCACTGGAAAAGGAACCCCCCACACAGGTCTAGCTCCCCGTGGAAGGGTTCCAGCGGCGGAGGCGACACGCCGCGGTGCACGGGGTCGGACGGCCTAGTTTGTAATTTATTCTGAGTGTCACTGAGCTCTTGACAACGGTCTTGGAGAGACTGGAGCTGCTGATCGTGGCGACCGAGGATAGCGCCCTGTTTATTAATAGCGGAGCGGAGTGGATCTGCTGGGTCCATACTGGCCAGTCCGTAATGTCATGAACCGAAGTTCCGAGCGCAGGCAGGACCCAGTAGCAGAACACACACACGAGGGTATGAGCGAATAAAGAAAGTAATTTTTATTGAAACTAAAGGTGTCCCGTGAGGGTAGCCAGAAAAACAACGGGTGAAACCAGACGAAACCGAGGGACCGCACAGGGAACGCCGAGAGCGGGGCTGTGAGAGGGGTGATAGCCGGGCCGAGTGAACCAGAGGGGGGTGGAGCTCCAAAAGGGGTCGAGACGGCGAAGCTGAATGTGAACCGAATCTCAGGCGGACAGGTGGACAGGCAGGTGGCTCGAAAAAAACACGCCGAGTTGTGATCGCTGAGAGGCGACTACGGACTGGCGTGGAGCAGCAGGTAGGGCAGGATTAAATAGTCCACCTGGTGATCGCCTGGGATGGGATGCAGGTGTGGGGTTAGCAGCCACGCTCGTGGGCGTGGACATCCCAGCAGCACCCCGGACGCCGGGCCGCGGACCATGACACTGTGATACCCCTCACTTCACTGAACAACAGTTACTCATAGTTTTATGTTACACCATACCAGTACCAGATTTGCTTTCAGACCTGCCTTAAATCTTCATGGCATTGATTAAACAAGCTGTTGAAAACACTCCTCAGAGACTTTGCTCCATATTGACATGACAGCGTCACACGTTCCACCACATCCAAAAGGTGCTCTTGGGTTGAGATCTGTTGACTGTGGAGGCCATTTGAGTACAATGAACTCATTGTCACACTGAAGAAACCAGTTTAAGATGATTTGAGCTTTTTAACAAAGAGTATTATCCTGCTACAAGCAACCATCATAAGAATGCCACACTGTGGTCGTGAAAGGACGGACATGGTCAAAAGATTACTTGGGTATTTAAACAATTCTCATTTGGTAGTAATGGCCCCAAAGTGTGCCAAGAAAATATCCCTCATAGGATGGATGGATCCTCGCTTTTATGTTGTTTTTAGCAAAATCTGACCTTACCATACGAATGTGTCAACAGACATTAAGACCCATCAGTTGGACAACCTTCTATTGTCTATCTAAGCTGACAGCTGTGGCACCCAGTGTGGTCTTCTGCTGTTTAATACATCTGCTTCCAGCCTGAACATGTGTATTCAGAGATGCTTTTCTGCATACCTTGGTTGTAACTAGTGGTTATTTGAGTTAGTGTTGCCTTCCTATCAGCTCCAAGCAGTCTGGTCATTCGCCTCTGACCTCTGTGAACTGCAGCTGACTGAAAATTTTCTCTTTTTCCAGACCATCCTCTGGAAACCCTACAGATGATTGTGCAGGAAAATCCCAGAAGATCAGCATCTTTTGAAATACTCAGACTAACAACCATTCCCCATTGTGATGTTCAATTTGAACTTCAGCAGGTCATCTTGACCACGTCTATGTGCCTAAAAGCTTTGAATTGCCACCATGTGATTGGCTGATCAGATATTTGCATTAACAAGGAGATGAACTTGTGTATCTAACAAGAAGGACAGCAAACACAAGCATCCCAGCAGATTTAAACACTGTCCATATAAACACTGACTGACCACAGTGTGTGAAAGCAGAAATTCTTAAAAATTAAGAACATGGGTCACCAATTGACGATAATAAATTTTTTAGTAGATGCTGTACTTCCTTCCTCTGCCTGACCTCTCACCGACCCAATAACAATAATTCTCAGCAGAATTTGTATCCATTTGTGCCGACGTGTTCATCTGTTAGATTACCATGAACATTTCAATAAATAGCAGGCTCTTGTTTCTGCAAATGAGGTGTTCACCCTTCCCTCTACAGCACTGCTACCATAATAATCATTATTTGTTTTGCTAGTAATCGTGTACCCTTTAAAAAGCTGTAGCAAATGAAGGCCCTTGAATTACCATAGTCATAAATATTCATCACTACAAAATTCTTAATTTAGGAATTTCTAGAGTATTATCAGTGCTGCAGCTAACCGGGGCGGCTTTTCAGTAATTGGAGCCCGTGTTAGAGCATAAATTCACTTATCCTAGTCTAGAGGTCAGCGAATAACAGTCTGTGAGAAAAATGTGGCTCATGGCCCAGCTGTAAATGTTACATAAATTACAGGAGGTATGCATATAAAATGGATAATGTGAGAGCTATTAATAAGTGCATAACAAACAATAAGATATATCGACAGTAAAAAGTCAAAATTAAGGTCTGCAGTGTGTCTCCACCGCAACAAAAGACCAATGTAGACCCAAAATATACTGAAAAACTGCTGTAAACTGCCCCGCGGTGCGCTATAAAATCATTGGAACTGTTTTGTAACGCACCCCGCCGCAAACAAGCGAACTCCGGAGAACACAAACAAATAAATAGAAGCCAGCGAGAGGTAAAGTGAGCTGCACTCCACCCATCTCAGAAATGAAACCATAAAGCACAGCCATGAAATTTACAAACGCAAGCAGAGGAGTTGAATTTGACCAAATAAAATTGTGTAATTGACCAGCATGCACACCTTCTCCTGGTGCGACACAAAAACAGAACCATCGCGCCTTAACCCACGACACTAAAAATAGAAATCCACATCTGTGTGAGAATCCAAGTGGAATCCTCCCACCCACTTTCAAACATCTGTGACAGAGACTTTACCTGTGGGCCACTCCTGTGCAGCTGGTCTGGGACCTGGAAAAACCTGGTTTGTGGAGACCTGAAGCTGAATTGGGTTGGATATAACCAAACTGAATTCTTTTTTATTTTAATCTGTCACAGGTGGATAGTTAAGCTTAACAGTAAATGGAGACATTTAAATGAATTAAAGGCACCACTGAAGTCCTACCAAGCCAAGTCATAACAAAATTATACCCAACATATGCTTGCTTTTCATGCATATGAGGCTAAAGGAATACAGTTTGGCAGTGTTGGAAGATTAAAAGGAAGAGGTGAGGGTGAAATGTGAGAAGATTATCTCAAAATAAATTCCACTAGACCTGAAGCTGTTTCAGATTGCTTTGTATGCATAAGAGGGCAGTTAAAAAAAAACAAAAACAACAACAATTAATGAACATCACTTGGTTGTTTTAATCCCTAAAAGCTTTTAGCATTGTTTTGGCAATAAAAAACAAACTGGATAAAATGAACAACCTTCCACAGTAGCATATAAATTATATATATGAAATTCACTGTAGTCAGAATATGTGCAGCTTTGCTGCTAAATTTAGCTAAATGCTTAGCGAGATGCTAATTGCGGCTAATATTAGCATTAGCCCAGGAGAATGCTTGCGGCTAATTTAGTCATTAGGGTTTAAAATGAAGTTCGAATAGGCAGTCATACACTCACTAGATTCACACTGAACTTTTAGTCTGCAGGTGATGAGGGGATACATCTCCAGTACAAAATAATTTCCCCCAAGGATCAATAAAGTATTCTGATTCTGATTCTGAAGGCTGAACATAATTTTCCTAAATTTAGCCTAATGGAGTAAGCTTTTCAAACAAAATGTGCATATCACCCACACTTTTAAGTGTTCAAATAATCTTGGTGAAAATGACACATACTCTGCTGAAAGCACCTGAACATGTCCTGCTTGATTTAATGATACAAACCCACAGCAAATTAGAGAAAATGCTATACCCCAAGCCTAGGAGTGGAACTTGCATGAAGTGTGAAGGTTTATAATCCAAGTACATTAATAAATGCTTATTTTAGCTGAAGATCAGTGTCTAAAGGTTTGTACATGTGTTTGACAGTCGTTATCTGTGCAATAAATCCTGAGCCACCTCTCATTACTTCTAATTATACATTTTTGTCATTTTTTAAAGCGGTCTTGAGCAGTAATTCCCCAACATTTCTGAATGTTTTTCAAAGTTTTTTCCTTTTTCAGTCCTTGCACCTGACCTTTTTTAGAGGAAATATCTGTCTCTTAAGCCACTTAACACTTAACTGTGAATAATTCAAGAACAAAAAAAGGCATCTCATCTGGAGCAGATGAATAGTGTCTAAAAGTCATGTCCATAAGAAAAAATCAGACCCGATACAGTCACTTAAGCTTCATCAGGTCTCAGTGGAAGGGTGGTTGTCAACAAGCCATTCTTAAGAAAGGGAAATGGAGAAAAAGCAGCAGTATGCCAAATTACACAACAACTAGACTACCGGTAAATGAGTGGCAACAGGTCTCATGGAGTGATGAATCCAAATTTGAAATTTTAAGTTCAAATTCTTGTCAATTGTTATATGACGGGGGTATGGAGAAAGGTAAAACAGTGACTGACTACGGCCACATGCAAATCGTGGCGAGTGCTACATTTCAAATTGGTGGAATTATGACCAAAGAAAAGTGCCATCAGATTTGAATCCACCGTGCAATACCATCTGGAAAGTGCCAGACTGTGACAAACTTTTTTCAGCATGACAATCCCAAACACACAGCTATGCAGTAAAAGCATACCTGGACAGAAAAACACACAGTGGATTCAGAGTTTTGTACAGTAAGTGATATACAGCAATCTGTGTGGAGTTTTCATGTTCTCCCTGTACTCCTGTGTGCTTCCTTCTACAGTCCAAAGATGTGCAAGAGTTAAGGTTGGTGATTCTAAATTGGCTGTAGAGGTGAATCTTTCTGTTTCTCCATGTGTCAGCCCTGTGACAGACTGGCAACCTGTCTAGGGTGGATGTGTATGTATAATTTAGCTACCTGGCAGTACTGACCAGTTATTTGTATGACTGTCTGCCCCCAAACACTATATCGCTTGGAACAAAATCTGAATTATAACTTGCAGCACAATAAATAGTTCATATGTACCCAGTTTGTGATTACATATAAACCTTTCCAAGAGTATCAACAATCCCGGTTATGGGCTGTCAAACTAAAGTGTTCTTTTCAGGCATCAGCTGTAGCACTTGGCATCCAAATCCCGTGAACTTGAATTGCCAAGCTACAGATAAAATTATGAACGTGAAATTGATTCTGTTGCACAAATATCTGACTTATAACAAGAGGGAGAGCCAGCTAAGCAGTTTGTGGTTATGGATGAAGCATTTACTCATTCTGAGATCAACAAAAAAGTACTTGAGCTTGCAGAAATGCAAACATCAGCTGGCACAAACAGGTGGTTACCTTGTGCCTGCCAATCAAGTTCTCAGGAACTATTTTATTTTTGCAAAATGGCAAAAAAAAAAAAAAAAAAAAAGCTCAGCAGAAATTATATATTTTTAAAAGAAAATAAAGTACAATTTATCATAAATTACTTCTCAATGGGTTGCATTGATGCTGTGGAAGGCAAAGCCACATAACACAAGATCTGTGGAATTGAAAATAGACGCCTGTCTTTGTGACACGAGGAGACTGTGAAGTCTTTAATGGACAGAAGCAAAACAGCTCTTTTTTTACCCTGTTTGTAACTGTGACCCGCCATTATCTCTGGTCACACCGAGCACACATTTCAATTAAGCACTGCATCACTGCACATCACATTAATTATAAGAGACTATAATAAGTCAGGGTTTTTTCTACCATCATGCTATAAATAACATAAAAAGTCTGAGGATGCTACGGGCAGAGCCAAACTCAGGCACCAAGCTGAACCACAAGGTGGAGCCAAAAATAAGTGCGTGTGTTTTTTTAGCCATCTCCTTCTGTGTATCTCATTTCATCTTCACGTTCATCCGTCCCTTCTTTATTCCCGTGTAATTAAAAATAAAACAATAACAAAAAAAAACGAACGAGTACAAGTATATCACTCCAAGTCTGTAAAGAGCATAAATCAGCATCTAACTGGAGTAGAGCAGCCAGCCTATTGATCACACCCTTGGTGAATTTAACACTTGGTCTGAATCAGCCCACTTAAAGTGAATACTTTCTCCTGTCATTCGTCACGACTGAAACGTCTGCGACTTCTGCCTCGTATCCAGCAAATGATGTTTGATTGCTTATTGAGCCGCGCTCTCAAGTCACTGCTGCACAAGGACAGTTTCCATTCAGCCCAGCGTGCAACAATTAGGCTCCAGTTCACCAACGCAACTGGCTCATTAAAACCAGTAACATACAGACTCACAGGGTACAAATCGCCAGCTTAAGTATTTGGTATCAGACAGGTTAAACCCCCCGTTTAAGTAGTGACCACAGAATAGTCCGTGCCTTAACTTCTGATCTACAGATCCAGCAGCATTAAATGTTTAGTCATACGTTGCCGCATCTTACAGCTTCTTGCTCCCCCCCCCCCAAACTGCCGTTAAACCCGTTAAGAATGGTTTCTGTTGCTGCATATATTGCTCTCTTCACATCTTAATAAGCAGTTTCCCTTACCTGTGCTGCGTCTTGTCTGCGTTTCCAATATTCTCCCTTACTTTTGCATTACGTCCGCTGCCCAGAAATACGTCAATTTGCAAGAAAAAGCGTAATTGAAGAGTAACTCAGTTTCCCTCTGTATAGTTCTCTGGATCTTGCTCCGCGTCTCCCTCCACCACGGAGACTCCCAGGGCAGATAAACGGGCAGATAAAATGCGTTACTGATAAGATCAAGAGCAGTCCAGTTTAAATCTGATCTTTGGATGACCAAATCATTTCCCGCTTTATAGGACAGTGGAAAAACAGCCACATCCCCGTTAGTTGGAAAATCCTTCCTCACTTTATCTCCCGGAGAAAAGCAGTGTCTTTTTCTTCCCCCCACACACACCAGCGAGCAGTTTTACTCTCCCTGCTCAGCCTTTAGAAAACCAGTTGCCTTAAAATCTGATAGGCCCGCTGAACTGCAAGGTTTATCTGTTGGGATTATTCTAACGGCACCGGTGATGCTGCGTATCCCGCATCCCACTTACGGGCTGCGGCTGAGGTAAGAGCGAGCGCGGAGGAAAAAGCCAGGGAACGATCGCGCTTTGTGCGGTGCTCCTCCAAACAAACGTACCTGTGAAACCCTCTCTGTAGAAAACACCTATTTTACATTGTGCTGTATGTCAGACGCACTCGTGTACAGTCGGCTGTATCCACTGCGGTCCGGTGGAAAGATGCAGGGCAGACTGATAGAGGTGCGGGCGAAGTCTCCCCTTCTTCTCATACGCGCTGCCGCGCACACGTTCACAGAGGGGGGATTTTTTTTGTGCTGTCCTCAGACGTGGAAAGGAAGATGCTCCTGACTCTTAATGTATTTATAGCAGTGTGTGTGTGTGTGTGGGGGGGGGGGGGGGGGGGGGGGGGGACCTAGAATAACACAAACTACAGATGACAAAGAAAAGGTCATCTGACATTACAGGAACATATATAAAAGAGGGGAAAGTCTATATTATTCATGTTCTAGCTTTAATATAATCTTAAAACCTGACAGGATTAATAGGATTAAGAAAAAAGCCTCGGAGTGAAACTGATTATTTCTAGGATTATTTTTCTTACCTGCTCGCTGCTCTCATGGGTCATGCTGGAAGCACATTTTAACTCCTTTAACCCATCAATACGTTTTCCCAACCCTCCTGAGCAGGTGGAAATTGTTTTGAAAAGTTCCCACTGACTTTATACCCAATCCACAAACAACTCTACAGCTTTGACTTGCACTTTTGCATCTGTCAGCGTGTGTAAGTGCTTCTAATGGATGAACAATTTAGTCACACTGCTGCTTTGTCTTGCTCTCTGTCTAGACTGGTGGGTAAGAATGTTTTTCAAACATCTCCAGCACTCATCAAGACCCCACAGAGGCCACCAGTTCACTGTGGCGAGCTGTGTTTAAAAGGATGTCAGTCCTGTAACCCCTCCAGATGAATCACAGGGCCCCGGTGGCAGTAAATGTCTGTTTAAACACCAAACGCTTTAGTGCAAGGTGAAGGTTGATGTAATTGCTCATGGGAGCTGCGGAGGGACAGACGAGAATAATGTCTTGACATTTTAACCCCACCCTCATTGCGTCCACCAGTCATGCTGTCATCAAAGTGGGGAAGCTGCCGAGAAATGCTAAAGACAATTTCCTACAGTCTCACAACTGTGTCATATACAAGCATATAGGAGGGACAGAGAGAGAGAGATGTTCAGGGATTGTTTTTCCCAGGATGGGACCGATGGGATGCCTTTTTAGTTGCATTGCTTTCGGATCTCAACTTCTCAAGGGCTTCATTTCTTAGAAATCACTTGCAGGTGTGTTTAGATGTAGCCCCAGGAAGAAGAGCGACTGAATGAATTTTATGCACAAATACCACAGTAGAGTTACCACATCCTGAAGTGCTTTATCACTGGTGCAATTTGCATACCACACAGTCAGCTATGCGTTGAGTAATTTCTGATCTATTATTGATGAAAAATGAAATCAGCATGCCTAAAGTGGGACTCAATGAAGTGGTACCCGTCATCCACATTCCATTATATGTGGCCAGAATGGAAATCTAATAGGATATTTGCGTTGAGTAATTCAGGCTGGGACTTGATATTAATTTTTCATAAGCCCCATGGGACAAACACAAAGATATGCTGTATTTGCTACTCTCTAAACGTATTGGCTAAATCACTGTTATTATCTTACGCCTATCAGGAGTTTGTACCTGCTAACACAAAATCCAATCAGGGCAGGCGGATCTGTCACAGCATAGGTAAACCAGTTCTTTAGACGTGTAGAGATGCAGCAGGACCTGCATCCTTTTTTATTACATGCACACTTCTTTTTTGTGTCACAACCCAGCTCATAGCTAGTGACACATAAGGCAAGACGAGACAGGCTAAGATGCCGTTTATGAGAAAAGATTAGGACAAAGAAAAACAAACACGAGGATGAGTAAGAATGTGGTGGTGGTGACAATGGAAAGCAAATTACAAACAAGCAACAAACCAGGAGGTGGAGATTTTAGGAAGGAGTCACAATATTACTGACTGGAACAAATGATGAGTTAAGACCCTCTTCTGAGGGCGTTTATCATAGTTCATCATAGCTCACGTAAAAATAACTGCAGTAAAAGTGATAATAAATGTCTTTTTTTTTATTATTTTCTGACATTGTCTGCTAATGTGTTTTCCCAACTTGTCTACTGGAGACACTCGAGGCTACAACGACAACAAGTTTAAATTTCCAGCATTGTTTTTATCATTATGTTACAGTGCGCTCACACAGAGGCGTGTCGTGAAAAATGAGACTTGTCTCACTGAAATTGGACAATAAGTTCATTTCAGGACACAAGTGGTGCAGATTCACACATTTTATCTGAACATAGTAAGGGAAATGGCAAATTCTTCTAATAATGCAGGGTCATTCATAAGACCAAAAAAATGTTGGGAATGTAGGCTAGATGCCAGAGATTATTAGCTAATTTTAGCTTTCGGAGCCATAAATCTGCTGCCGTATCACTAGCTGTCAGCCCAGGAGCTGATGTACTTCATTATTTTTCTGTTCTGGTTGAATTGGGCGTCATTGTTTGTTTACAGTACCGCAGAGCTCCAGAGAGCAAGGCAGAAGAATGTCGCCTGTCAATGGCCAGAGGCAGCTTATATTCAATTAGAATATTATTATAAAATGATGTAAATCAGCCTTTTATTGGGCTGTAAATTCTGTTCCACTGTTACATTTACCTTTTGGTGACAGCACAAAGACAGAGGAAGGAAGACAGAGTAGGTATAGGGTGAGAAGGAGAGAAAGGAACTTAAAACAGGCAAGCATAGACATGCAGTCAAAGTTAACAAAAGTTACAAAGCCAGTCATTGATGTTGATTTTACTTTCTAAGTAGAAGATACTAATGGACATGAATGGTGCCGTTTAGGGTGTAATTCACATCACCTAAACAGGATGGTTTCAAATCTGTTCTCCACTTCTTGAGTTGTGTAGCTGACATCCTGTTCTCATTCTGCACAATAAAGGGAGAGTTTGTAAGAATTGGAAAACTTTAAGGTAAAGTGAAATCAGCTCTAGTACCAATTCGTTTTTCCAGGTGTTCGGAGTGGCACTGTGATTTTTCATGATGTGCTGCATGTTTCTCCTCTAATCTACTCTGCTACAAATTGTTCTTCAACTTACTTTTGAAAATTATAGTCAACACAACTGAGCCTTTGCCTCAAGTTTAATAACTAAAATGTCTATCCTAAAGGCACGTGTTATACACTGCAATAGGTCATCCAACTAATTAGTTTGCTTTTGGTGGTAACATTGTAACACGTACCCAGTTGAATTGAAGCTTGCAAAGGGGAAAGGGATTGTATATGTTTGCAAGCAGCATACTCCATTAATATCATGAATATTAACTGCAAGACACTGTATGACATTATGATTGGGAGCTGAGCCCCTATAAAGGTCTGATCATAGAAACGCCCCTGACTGGAACCCATACTGACCTAATGACCATCCATTCCTTCAGAGTCCTGCAGGAGGAAACCCTACAGTGACAAGAGGAAAGCAAGTGGCCATAATGCTCATCAGCCTGGCATCTACTGTACAATTCCTACAGGACAAACTCAACCAGCAACAGTTTGGCTGGGGATTTATGCTAGCAGTAGCTAGTACAGCCCTGAGCCACTAGCCTCGAGCTGAGATGGAGGTGATGAGTGAGCTGCAGAGGTCTGGTCTTGCTCATTGCTCCAGACATTGTTGGTTTTCAAATGTGTAGTCCTCAGACTCAATTGACTCAACTGACATCTCCTGAGGGAATTATTAGATTTCATGGAGCTGCCTCCACAAGCATTGAAGACTTAATATTGCTTTTCCACATAGCTCATGCAATACCGCTTCCAAAGGCCCATTGATGGTGGGTAAAACTGGCAGAGTGCCTCTTTAAATTCCCACAAAATTTTGTATGGGGTGACTTGTTCTAGCATTAACACAATGTTTGGGCTTTCTCCTTGATTAAGAGGAAAAATCCTGTCCTGGAGACCAATGTTAATGTTAATGAAATAATCGTTATTACACTTCTAGTACTTCCATAAATTACTAAAGTCAGGATGGTTGCTCTCTGCAGTGAGCAAACACACACATAAGCAATGTTTCAGTTACAATATTAAAACAGATCTCACAAGCAAAGATCACAGGTCTGCAATGAGATAAAATATGTTTGACTGCACCTCTCACCTAATTACTCTGCAAACTCCTTAAGTTTGTCTTAATTATATTGATTAAAATATTAGTATTTCTTTGAGTTTGACTAAAATGTGCACTAAAATACAGAGCAGTTATTTCATACACAATAGTAAAATAATATTACTGCAAAAAGGGAAAGAAATAAACTAATGAAAACATTTTTAAACAAGTTTAAGTGGCAGTTTTACTCATATGGTCGGATCATTTTAATAATAATATCCTACTGACCACTGGTTTCCAACACACAGCAGTCTGCTTTGATTCTATGACTTTTTAATAACAGTAATAACAGTGAACACATTTCAAAGTTGTAGGTGTAGAAAGAGCACTACTGCGTTTTTAAAAACAAACTTCAACATTCCCATGCTGTCAAAATCTATTTTAATAATTCCTTGATCACTTTAAAAATATCTGTAGGTCTCCTTTTTGCTACATCTCAGACCTTTACGCCTCATTCGAAGTAGTCTGTAATCTTTGGGGCTGAATTTCCTCAGGCTAAACTGAAAACAAAAAGAGAACAAGGATGCCTTTAATCTTCCAATATTGCTTTTCCCCTACTTTGCTGTATTTGTCTTTCATGCTTTCGTAGAAAAAAAAGAGTATGTTTGGATAAAATGCTCTGTGAATCACATTTGCTGGTAAGACTTAAAATCCAGCTGTGCCCATAAAGCAGCGGCTCACGCAGAGTTTGATTTAAATAGCACACTGAAGTCAGAGCATGAGTTAAACGGCACAATATAAATGTGTGTCAATATCAATTTCCCTTTGCAGCTAAAAAAAACAGAATCAAAATGTAAATATATATTTTTAATGGAAGAAGATATTTTTGTTTCATATTTTCAGTTAGGACATTTGGTTTGTCACTAATCTCACCTATGAACATACTGGTGCAGTCACACCCACTTCGTTTTAGAGGCCATGAGAAGGAGCGGTTCAGCATTACTGACACAGCCAAACGCTGAAGACATATGAAAATGCACTGCCAATTTTTCCACAGGTCACTGCAGTGCTAGATAGCAATTCAGTGTCCAAATAACCACTGAACAAGACCGATTTTCTGCGCAGAGCTGTAGCTTAAGAGTGCTTAAAACTTGAACCACCATATCTGATGTCCCATTTCAACAACAGCCGCAGAGGTGTGCGTCTCCTGAAGTGAGATAGAATGTTAATGGAGCATGCGGGGGGGGATCCTTTTACTGTGGCTGAAAATCTGACTTGTGGAACTGGCACATTGACAGCTGCATAGCATTTGCCGAGACGTGGGGAAGTAAGCTCTAGTGACTACGTTGCACCGGTGCTGAGGAACATAGTCACTGAAGCAAGATGGAAAATCAGCCCTGTAAAAATAGACGTGTTCATAAATATAATGCATTCAAGCAATCTGAGAGTCTCATCCATCTGCCATTAGTGCGAGTGAACTCTGTGCGCCTTTATTTATGTTTGTGCAGCCACGTGTGATTCCAAACAAGCCATATTTGCTTGAGAGCCATTTTGTAATTAGGCAGTACACTGGCGCTGCAATAAGCGTTATTGACAGTCTTAAATCCCCAATGAGCTGCAGGAAAGTGTGGGTGGGATGGATGTGAATAAGGCTGCTGATGCTGATATGGCAGGACAAGGGTACAGTCACCTCGCTATGATGCGAACAAGGGTGCGTGGTGCGAAGCACAAAGAATGATACATTTATGCTGAAGTCAGGCTGTGGGTGCATCCCCACTGGTGTATCGATTGAAGGAAGCTGGCGAGGTGCGCTAACAGCGAATAAAATTTACTGACAAATCAGAACACGGATTGTCAGCAATTTTTCTCATTAGCATTCAAAGCGTCGTTCTATTGACAACTGCTTTGGCATTGACTACCTTATACACTTGTCAGCCCGAGAGGTTCCTTTTCTGTGAGGACTGGAGTGAACTCTGCACTTAACTTTGCTAACTAGAATCAAATACCGCTCATCATGCTGAGTAAATTTGGTCTGCGCTTATTCTGCGGGCCGATTGAATTCTTTTCAAACAGCTTCTCGCTATGAGCAATGGGCGCATTCGTGAACTGACAAAAACGAAGCACTTTTGGTTGGTTAGCTTAACAGATTTTCTGAAAATGCCATTGAAGAAGTCACACTTTTTGATTATTTTAAAGGATTTAGACATATTTGAGTTTTTTGCTGGTAAAGCCCATCTCCCACCCTCTGAGAATGTTAAATATGATCATTATACATTTAGTGATGTATTTTGAATGTTATTGAGAAATACTTCCCTTCTAAAACCATAATTCTAGAGCATTTGAATACACTGTATATGCTCATAGCACACTTTATTAGTTACAGCTTGCTTGAACTGAGTTGGACCCGCTTTGGACTTCAGAACTGCCTTAATTCTTCATGGCATAGATTCAACAAGGAGCTGGAAACATTTCAAAACTGAGGCCTGGTGAAGGCCATTTGAGTACAACGAGTTCATTGTGGTGTTTGAGAAAGCAGTTCGAGATGATTGGACCTCTGTGAGATGGCAGCCATCGGACGATGTGTGCATAAAGGGATGGCCATGGTCAGCATGTAGGCCCTGTTCTTTAAACGATGCTCAGTCAGTACTAAGGGTTATGCACCACACCATTACACCACCAGCCTGAACTGTTTACACGAGGAAGGATGGATCCATCCTTTCACGTTGTTTATGCCAAATTCAGACTAGACAATGTTTTCTATTATTCTATTGTAGCCTCAGTTTTCTGTGTTAGCGGCACCTAATGTGCTCTTCTGCAGCTGTAGTGCATCTTCTTCAAGTTTCAATGTGTTGTGTGTTCAGAGATGCTCTTCTGCACACCTCAGTTCTAACTAGCTTTTCTTGTTTTGTTTGTTTGAGTTACTCCTGCCTTCCCATCAGCACCAAGCAGTCTGGTCATACTAGTCTGACCTCTAGCGTCAACTAGACATTTTGACCCCTCACTGGCTAATTTCTCATTTTTAATTTTCAAACCTTTCTCTTTGAACTCCAGAGCTGATCCCAGTAGATCCCAGTAGATCAGCAGTCAGCCGGTCATGCAACAAGGTCACGTTCAAAGTCACTTAAATCACTTTTCTTGCTCAGCATGATGCTCATTTTAAACTTCAGCTAGTCATCTTGAATATGTCGACTTGTCTAAATGCATTTAGTCGCTGATTAGATATTTGTGTTAACGAGCAGTTGAACAGGCGTACCTAACAAAGCGGCCTTTGAGTGATGTCCCACACTACTTGTGGAAAAAGCAAGGAAGAAGTCTCTTTTGATGCTATACAAAGTTTTCATCCTTCATCACTTCACACTCCTCCAGCTGTCCTTGAGCTGTGATGTTTTCCTTTTGCTCAGAGTCAATATGTCTTTTATTGAGGCATATTTGTTCCAGTAGAATCTTTGCAAATAAATAAATAATCAGAATCCTGTTGCACAGATGGTTATTCTGTATTTCATACTCCTCGGGGATGATCAGCTTTCAATCACAGTCCACCTGTCGGAGCCCTCTGGGAATAGGAAAATGTATCTGGTGCCTCAGAGATAAGCACACATCCATAAATACAAACAGGTGACAAATTAAAGAAAAGATCACCATCGTATATTAGTTAGTAAGTTGATGAACCAGTGCAGGACACTAGAGCAGCTGCAGTCCACAATTTAATCGATTCTTTAAGGTGTTTTGATGATGCTTGTGGATAGTACGGACACACTGGTCCAAACTCTCCCACTGGTGTTGCTTTGAAATGTGGAGACTGCAAAGGCTACAGCATATTTTCATACACTTCACATTCAGTGACCCTTTGTGAATGGTAACTTTGCGTTAGATTGTATTGATTTGCAGTCACTTCTCCTACCACCATCGGGAGATTGCTTTTACTTTAAGGGTTATGATTTTTCCTTAAATTTGTCACCTGTCTTTATTTGTACGTACTCTAAATGTAAAGTCTTCAGTACGCACTGGTGCACGACAAACACACACATATAGCCAGTGAACCCTCCGCCTCGGCAGCTGCTTGCAATAGACATTTACAACTTTCAGCCGCTAGTGATTCAACACCTCTGTTTCCCCCCGTGTGCCAGTACAGTTTTAGACATGGCATGGCCAGCTGGTAAATATTCATCAGCTATGAATCAGACCACTGCTGCACCGGTGCAGCACTGCTGTGTTGATGTGTCAGTGTGAGTGGGTTGGTGTCCGTATGTGCACACGAATGCTCTTCACACCGCATCACCTTCCATCCCCAAAGACCGCCTGTATTGTGCATTGTGTGACCAAGTGGGGCTGTTCATTTCACATCAGCTATCAGGATAGATCCTCCTCCTCTCTCGGAGTGACAGCAGGGTAATGGCTCTGGCTTTCTTCCAGTGGCCAGTGAGAGATGAGAAGACGCAACATGAGGGATGGCAGAAAAAAAAAAGGAGAGAGTGTGTAATAAGGGATAAAGCAGCGAAGAACAGTTAAGTGACGTGAACGTGGAGCAGCCGCCCATTTTAGTGCCAAAGCCAGAGGAGTCCAAGCTCTGACTCTACATGAGAGTTTTGAAAGTAATCATACAGTAATACTGATGTCGCCTGGGTCTGAATTACACATGCTACAGCGGATATGTCTCCTTATAGAGTTAGCTCCTGTGGAGTGTGAGGAGGGACGCCCAGGGTTACGTGCTCTGCTTGGACAATTTCGTCGCTTGTAGCAAACCATTACTTGAAGCGCACAGAAGAGCTGTACTGCACTCAGCTAAGGAGAACGGGCAGTTAAGTGTTTCGCTTAACTGGCAGGAGAAATGAGCAATGAGGACAGGTGGGGGGATTTAAGTGACTCTAATAGTTTGAGGAAGAGCTCCAATCACTGTTCGGGGGCACCTGGTGAGTACACAAGCACAAAATGCTCACAGCTGTCCTTGTGTATAAGTCAGATCAAATACAGATCTCTGTTATAAGTGCTGCTCAGCTTTTGCTGCCCCTTTCAAGAGTAATCAGATTACCTCAATGAGCCCAAACATTATGATCACACCTGCCTGATATCCTGCTGCTGGTTATTTGCGTGCAGCCCAGCAGCTCAAGGCACGCGGTTTATCTGGCCCTGTTGACTTGGCCTCTGTTCTTTGCTTGGGTTTAGCACACTTACTGTGAGAACTGACGGTTCACCTACTGTCTAGTAGTTTTATCTTTGGCATACATCACAGAGATGACAGACGTGATTCACTCCATCTTTGTGCGTGGTCAAAAACTCACAGCTCATCTGTGTATGACTCAAGTAGGTGCATCTTTGACCCCAGAAAAAAAGAAAGTCAGTTTGAATTTAGTAAGATTCACCTACAGGTTAACATGCAGATGCATCAGTACTGACTCTATCATCCATATTTTCCCCTCCCTGTGGAGAGAGGATATTTCTTTGTAGTCAGAAAACAATGCAATAGGCAGTTGCACTCTCTGACCGTCAAGTCAAGTCCTCCATAAACAGAGACACTGAAAAGAATCTGTCTCTGCTTATTTAAGGGAAGAGTGACGTGAAGCGTATCGTTTCAAATACCTGGATCCAGCCATTTTCTTCCACTTATCCAATTCGGGGTCGAGGGGGTGCTGGAGTCTATCCCAGCTGCCAGAGAGCGAGAGGCGGGCTCCAGCCTGGACAGGTCTCCAGTCTGTCACAGGGCTAACACAGAGAACGCCTATAGAAAATTTAGAACCCCCAGTTAACTGAACCCCACTAACTCCACGTCTTTGAACTGTGGGAGGAAGCCAGTGTACTGAGGCAGAACACACACAGACATGTGGGAGAACATGCAAACTCCACACAGGATTTGAAACCAGGACTTTAATGCTGTGAGGCAACCAGTGCTAACCACATGCCACTCCACTGTACTGCACATTTCAAATACCTTATAATTTAAAATACATTCAATGTCAGAGTTCTTTTTAGAGGTGAAAGCACCTTTTATTCAATTTTCAAGGTGAAAATGTTAATGCCGAAGCTTCTCTGTGGGCCGCAACGTAATAATCCATTCCTCACTTCTTCCCCTCTGTCAAATAGTGCCCTTGTGAACTAGTTTGGCCAGATTAGCAGGGCTCTTGACTGGAGTCATTCTCTTGCCGAACCCCTGGGTGAACTTCTGCTCCAGTAGGTCCTGAGAGACAGCTCACCTCCGGGCCTTTACCGAGGATTATTAGCATCCACTGAATTCGTGCCCTTTTCAGAAGCCAGCAGGATGCTGTCAGATGAGTTAACGCTGACGGCAGGAGACCCTCTTGGATGTTCCAAATGACTGGTTTAGGGGGCCTCGAGACCGTGGAGAGAATCACAACAAACGACCAAACAAAAGAGTCATTTTCAATTCCAGTAAGGTTTTGTCTGCGCTCACGTAGATTTTTTACTTATTTATCTTTTTCCTTGAAGTAGATTCATTCCTTCCTGATGGTGGCATTAGTATGGGAGCATTATTGATTAGCATTCTGTGGGAGCATGTCTGCTAGATTAAATCACCTGACCCCAGCTTGGACTCACAGCATCCACGCCAGTTGTGCATTGCCGCTGCTTATCTACAGCAAAGATGCAGCTGGAGTTGTGAAAACTTAGTGAGGTTACGTCAGGCCTCCGAGTCACACTGAAACTGAAAGGAAGCAAGGGCCTAGATTTGTCTTAAAAGTGCACTTTGACGATGAAGCTTGTGTAACTTTTAAATGTTTTAAAAGCCCCAAACATTAAGAAATCAGTATTCACAGCACCCCAACATACTCTCCTGCAATAGCATCACAGTGAGAGATAATAGGAAATAAGCAGGATTAGACTGGGGTCAGATGAAGTGCCCCAGGTCCACATTTTTAAACTCTCTCTATCTCAGTTTCTCAGTTAATTTCACCTTAGAAATTAGCTTCTGGCTTCTTGAAAAGCTTCACCGCTACCTGGAAAATATGCTCGCTTACATTTTACATGACCTTTTTTTTTCTTTTTCTTTTTTAATCCACTGTTTACAAATACTGCCGATGTAAAACAAACCTGTTCTGCTTCAAAGCTCATGCAAAATTCATGCTCATGCCTAAAACATAAAGAGAGCCAGTGGTGGGGTAGATGCAACTCGTAAGAGGACAGCATGTTGTAATTATGGATGTGGGCTTTAAAGAGCGCTGCCAGTGCGCCTGCTTGTACTGTACATGCTCACCAGGAACGATCGCACAAAGGAAGCAATGTAGGCTTCATGCAAGAAGGAAAGACTCGTGATTCCTAGATGACTCACGCTCAATGATTCATGATGACTAGAATTGCACTCTGCAAAATTAAAAGAAAAAAAAAAGGGGGCTGCACCACACTCTGCTTTGAGTACAGGCAGACAGATTTTTTTTTAAATAAAATGTGAGCACACCAGCAGCTTAAAGGTGCTATAAATATACAGATCCGCTAAGACAGATCCATTGATTTACATAGTTTATTTGAGATAAATAATGTGACATTTTTCAAGCAATAAGATGATCTGCTGTCAAATACCCGTTTACCATCCAGATCTGGATTTGGCACCAATCATCATCCATCCATGTCTTGGGAAGAAATACCACATTCTCCCTTTAATTCTAGTTTTCTGGGCTCTGTTTTGAATTACTCTCCTCCCTGTGTGTCTTGATTATAGAAGCAACGAATTAAGGATAATGAATAACTAATCATTTTCTCCTTTTAGCCAAATCAAGCATCCATGTGAGCATGGCAGCCTCCATTCATTGCTGTCACATAGTGTAAGAGAGGGTTCGCCTCACGCCCAGAGGACTCAGAGCAGCTGACTCCAGCCATATGTCCGTTAGCCCCACTTAAACTTTTTCCACATCTCACTTTTGTTTCCATGTCTGAGAAAAAGCCTGCCGCCTGACTGAGCCGGCCAGCCAGATGGGGCAGCTGTGCACCTCGTCAGCTCTGGTTATCAAAATCAGCAGAAGCGTGGCTGCCGACAGCGCCATCGATTTCTGCCGCGGCCCTGAGGTTCTTTAAGCCCAGGTGTGGTCCCAGGTCACAGCTCAACAGCTCAGCGCCCATGTGCTCCACTCTCTCCGGTTTCTCTTTCACAGCAGACTGAACCAGGGAGCCCAGTGCCAGCTGGCCCTGCCTGGAGCTTTTTACCCAGATACTCCATCAAACCGCGGTGTCGTAATTAGACAGGGTTAACACTGAGCCAAGCCACGTCGAGCCACAGGTGCCTATTCATTACTGGACAGGTTGATTAAAAAGCATCCCGCAGCAGCAGCAGTCGCTGAATGGGTTCAGGCATCCTCTTCGTTGTTTGGTATGCATGGATCTTTGCTCTCTCAGGGTTTTTTTTAAAGCATATTGCTTTCATTTAAAGGAGTCAGTTCATTCATCTCTTTGCATTGGCTTAACTCACCCTCTCCACGGCTTGCCTGGCTCATTGTTGTGCTTGGGACACAGATTACTCCAGAGAGGCTATGGATTAACCGGACTGCGGATGGCACATTGATCTTCAGCCCCAATCCATCCGATATTGGCTTCTGCTCGATGAAAGGAGAGAAGAGAAGCATGAAAATCAATCTTATAAGGTCACGGGCATCGTTTGTGGAAACAGCTTATTATTGAGGTGACTTCTGTTGGATGAAAAAGGAAAAAGAAAGAATTGTCTTTGATTGACTTAAATAATTTCCAAAAACATCTTGTTTGGGTTTGAATAAATGGGGAGGGCATCCAAAAATGCAAATATTAAAAAAAAAAAAAAAAGTTGTTAAAACCCGGTGGAGGTGGTGAGGAGAAAACAACCTAATTATTCTGGTTTGACAAGCAGGTGCAGACACCATCCCTCTCTCCCCCTGGAAAGTGGAGAGAGAGTGGCCGTAGCCATAAATCACAATCTGAATAGCTGATTTTTTTTTTAAATTCCACTATAACTTTTTCTAAGCTGTTCACATTCTTTTCTTCTTTATTTATTTATTTCCTCCACGGTTTGAAATATAATAGCCTTTGATGAGCACCACAAAACTAGTCAGTGATATATTGCACAGAAAAGGAAAAAGAAAGAAAAAAATAACCCCACTGTGCCTCTGCTAGAAGAGCTACACAGAAGTAATGGAGGACTATGACTAATTATTTTGTTGACTGATCTTAAGTTTGACCTCACACAATCTTCACACTGGTGACTGACTTTATATTGATAGGAACAGCGGCTGACGCTGAGGCTCGTGTGCGTCATGCTGCCAATGAATACTGATGAAGGGATTAAACGAGGAGCAGCATTATGTTTTTACGTTTGAAACTTTTATTGGGTGGTGCTGCTGAATGCCACCAGCTGCAGCAACGAGTTAAGCACCAACTAACCAGCCCAATTCCATACAATGATAAAAGATGAGCACAGGCTGCTGACAGACTACCTGAGGTGTCAGACCGTTCTCACTCCCGAGGCGTAACATCCTGACGTTTTGTCACGTCCCGCGGCGTTCCTGGGGAATGCAAAAGGTGACCTTTTGATGACCATCCTACCCAATGTTTCTGCGCAGACGCGGCGCATGCGCACAACACCAACGCCAAATTGACTTCTTTTTCTCTCACCCATCCGGAATACTTCTTAGGGTTATGGTCATGGTTAGGGTTATGGTTAGGGGTAGAGTTAGGTTTAGTCGCAAGTCACCGTCAAATTATAATACGGGTAGGACGTTTTGTCAGAGTAGGATGGTTTCTCAGAACACCAAGTTATGGATGAAATCCAGTGGAATAACGCTCCCGCGGTAATAGACGTTCCAGCCCTGTATTCCAGCCCTAAACCTAACCTTATCCCTAAGCCTAACCATAACCTTATTCCTAACATTAACCAGCACTTTAATGACATTAAATAGTGTTTTCCCAAGCGATTTTAATAAAAAGAGCAGACGTGTAGATTGAGCCCAAACGGTTCTCATATTTCCCCATGTTTCCAATGTCCTCATTTAGGAACGTGTAGGGTGGCTGAAAACGTAATATGTTGACGATTTGTCACCTAAAATGTTACGCTTTGGGAGTGAGGACGTGTTGAAGGTGTAAATACTGATGCGAGTGTGTCCCCACTGGAAACATTACCGAGATACATGAGAAAATCTTTGGGAAGGATATTGATTATCTTCTCACACTACCGCCTATCAAGGTTGCGTTGGGATGTATTAGATGTATCAGCTACCTCTTGGAGTTTACTGTGGCAGCCTGAAAACTGGACCAAAAAATACAAATCTGACTCATTTTAACAAGCGCCAAACTCTGATAGTTACACAACTGAGTCATCTTCAAAATGCAAGTCTTGCAGGCGTTCCTGATTTACAGTCGGTAGCGTTTGCCAAAAGTGCCTCAAGGAAGGACAATATGCACGATGCTCTGAGTATCGGCTATAATAGGAAGATCACCATGATCATTCAGCGGTCATGCTGACACCATCCTCCCTATTCTGGTATTCTAAACAGTACCCGGAAGTAGACTGCTTGGTCGAGTTAACCTCCTGAACTATCTACAACACATGGTGAAAACCTGAAATTAAGACAGAGAAGGCTAGACGTGAATCATGATCATTACTGATCACTGATGACAGATTTATGTCACGGGAGTGGAACGGACTCAGGCGCAGACTGAGGTAGCACAGTTCAACGACACTTTATTAATCACACTGGTGCACTATATACACGTGAAGGGGGGGGGGGAAACACCAGGGTCCCGGGGATCACTTGGCTGGGGAGACACACTTCTTCGCACTCGCTCTGCTCCTCGTCCAAACAGTCTCCACACAAGCAGCTCAGCTCACTCTCCTACTCACGGGGTCCAGGGGTCACAAAAGGGCTGATCCAGGTAAACCTGTTTACACAGACGAGGGTAAGTCGAAGGCAAACACGGGAACAGTAGAATCGCAAGGAAGCCAGGCAATACTAACGAGAGTTACTCAATATTCCAGCGACGAACAACTCAGAGCCCCAGCCTTAAGAGCCAGAGAACTGCAATCCGCTCGAGATCAGCTGCAGGTGCGTGGGCCAAGGGCAGGAGCCCAATCAGAGCTCCGCCCAGGCAGACAGGTAGGAGAGACAGAGTGAGAGAAAAACAACAAACACTTGTGGCCACACTGGGCTGGCCGGGGAGGCACAGGGACCATGACAGATTTAGATATATTTTCATAAACCATTCATTTGCCACATCAATAAACAGCATGGCAGGGCAAAATATTGCATTTTACACACAGTACTGGTACAGTATCTAGAAAATGTGGGAAAATACTGGCATCATATACAGTACTTAGCTACTTCTGAAGAAATTAAAATGGGACCCTAAAAAAATTACTATGTACAGTAATGGATTTCAATACATTTTACATCTGATGAAAACGTTTGTTGTAAGATTCAGATAATTATTTTTTAAAAGCTAGACATTTTAAATGAGAATAAGAAAGAAAAGTATTTCTTTGTGCCCCCCTTTCCCTGTTAATGCCCTACCTGGCCCCCTGGCAAAACTTTGCTAGACCCGCCCCTGCACAGTTACCAGCTGTCAGCTACATAGAAGAAGATCCTGGTGTTATTTGTCTCTCAGAAACAGTTCATAACTTCCCTTCAACTCATTCATGTCACCTAAAAGGTAAACCTGTTTCTCCATCACCTGTTCAGCTCTGATGATTCAGTAAGGACATCTCCTGGTTTCATCTTCATGTTTCCCTCTCACCAGATAACCAACTAACCTTATAAATAAAATAAGACAAAACAAGTTTAACATCATTAACACCATAGCACCCGCCCAGCTGTATAGAAACTCCGTCATGCTAGCTAGTAGCAGTACGAGTTATTGTAACTGACTGTAAAAGGTCAGCATAACGAAAATAAACTCCACCTAAACTTGGTCTCTGCTCCTCCTGCCTTTCCGTCATCCACCTGCCAGCCTGTTGCACCTGCTGGCCTCCACCACTTGCTAATGTTGCTGAATCTGTGGAAGCTCCGCCATAGCCATCACCAAACAATTGAGTTATTTTTACACATCTCCCAGCATCTGGCCAATCCACCACCTTTCAGTGTTTATACCGTTACGGAAAAAAACGAAAAAACAAAACATCGGCCCATAAAAATGAAAAAGTCCAGTCCAGCTATGTATGATAGGCACATGAGCATCTAACTTCCCTTTTATTTGATACTATTACTGATATCATTACTCCTGCTCCACCTGCTGCCATTATTTCTTCTGCTGAAGACTGTGAAACATTTCTTGCTTTCTTTTTAGAAAAAATTAGCAATATAAGGAAAAAATTGTCCCCATCAGCATCTGCACTGTCAGTTCCTACGCCAGTTCGGCCTGTTGTTTTAGAAAGATTTTTACCTGTTTAACTAGCCGAACTGGGTAAAATAGTTAGTGCAACAAAAGTATCCTCTTGTTCACTCGACATTTTACCCGCATCGTTATTTAAAAATGTCTTTTACTCTATTGGTCCCTGTATGCTCACTATAATTAACACCTCTTTGGGATCTGGCAAAGTTCCTGCCTATTTTAAAACTGCTGTTATATACCCTCTGTTAAAAAAGCCTATGCTGGACCCATCTCTCACTAGCAACTACAAACCGATCTCAAAAATACAGTTAATTGCTAAGATTTTAGAGAAGATTGTGGCTAAGCAGCTTACAGCAGTTTTAGAAAAATATAACATCTTTGATAAATTTCAGTCTGGCTTTCGTAAAGCTCATTCTACTGAAACAGCCCTTCTTAGAGTTTCTAATGACATTCTGATGCAAAACGATGCGGGTAAGTGTTCTGTTCTTTTAATGTTGGATCTCACGTCGGCCTTTGACACCGTTGACCATTATATTTTGCTTGATAGGCTGAAATACTGGGTCGGTGTATCTGGGTCTGCCTTAGAGTGGTTCTCCTCGTATCTCTGTGAACGATACTCTTCTGTGGCAGTTTCTAAGTACAGGTCATCTTCTACGTCCCTGTCCTTTGGTGTGCCACAAGGCTCTGTGCTGGGGCCATTATTGTTTTTAATTTATTTACTTCCTCTCCAGCATATTTTGAGCCCTTTTGAGGATATTTGTTACCACTGCTACGCAGACGACATCCAACTATATATATCTTTTAAACCTGAAGATGCTTCTAAACTGCGGATTTTAAATGTGTGTTTGGAAACCATCAAAGGTTGGATGGCCGACAATTTCCTCCAACTAAATGAAAATAAAACTGAAGTCCTGTTATGTGCTCCAGACAGACATGTACCCAGCATAATGAATGCTCTTGGTCCCCTTTCAACGTTTGTGAAACCATCTATCAGGAACCTAGGGATAACCTTCGATCCTGCTCTTACATTGGATACTCACGTCAAATCTCTGGTTCGGTCTTGCTTTTATCATTTAAGAAATATTTCTAAATTGAGCCCCATAATAGCTCATACTGAACTGGAGATTGTTATTCATGCTTTTATTTCATCACGACTGGACTATTGCAATTCACTGTTTACATGTCTAAACAAGAGTTCCCTGGAGCGTCTGCAGACTGTCCAAAATGCTGCAGCAAGGCTTCTGACGAAAACATCGAAATACTCACATATAACACCGCTGCTTATACAGTTACACTGGCTCCCTGTCGAATTCAGAGTCCACTTTAAGATTCTGGTTCTCACATTTAAGGCTCTTCAAGAACAAGCACCATCATACATCATTGAACTCTTACAGCCCTATGCCCCTAGTAGGTCTCTGAGGTCTTGTGGTCAGGGCCTACTTGTTATTAAGTATACGAGACTGAAAACTAGGGGTGATCGAGCTTTTGCTACTGTGGCTGTGGAATTCTCTTCCTCAGAACTTAAGATCTGCTGATTCACTGATTACTTTTAAAAAACAGCTAAAAACACATCTTTTTAAAATTGCATTTTGTTAACTTTTGACTGTACTTTGTCTTTTTAATCTGTGTCTATACCTTGTAAAGCACTTTGTGATCTCTTATCTAGAAATGTGCTATATAAATAAAATTTTACTTACTTACTTTAACATCGTGCAGATAGCCTTGTGAGTGTGTTTTATTTACCTGCGGAAGAGATGAATTATGTGAAAGTGGCAACGTTTCGGAGGCGTTGTGTGTTATTGAACCCTGGTATACCTGTGAATGATGCACTGCTGCAGACACCTCTTCATGGTAACTATTGCCAATAGCAGTGAACCTCTCATTCTGGAAGTGTTCAGAAATGGTTTGAAGGAATTCAAGGTGTTGACTTGGCCTTGAACTTACCCGATCCCATCAGTCATCTGTGGGATGTGCTGGAACGTCCATCCCTCCATTTTCTTCTGCATACCCATGCCCGCGTTGAGGGGGCTGCTGCCTAAGCAGAAAGGTCCTACCTTTCCCCAGCCACCTCCTCCAGTTTATCCAGAGGAACACAGAGATGATCTCTCCAGCGTGTCCTGCACCTCAACTCCACCTCACCATGCTGGAACAGCAAGTCAGTTTCTTTAAAGCCTCTCAGCTTTCAGGACATTGCTGGGATGTCTTAAGAGGTCTTAAAGAGACTCCTCAGCAGGTCAGAGCTGTTTCTTTGAGGTGGAACTACACAAAATTGGGCAGTTGGTTTTAAACATTATTTAGTTAGCTAACTGTGGCTCAGGAGGTGCAGCAGGTCATGTCCTAATTGGAGGGTTGGTGGTTCAGTCACCGGCTGCCTCAGTGTGCATAACAAAGCATCCTTTGGCACACTGAGCCCTGAGTTGCTCCTGATGTGTAAGAATTAGATAGAAAGCACTTTGTCGCAGAAAAATGCCTGGGTGAATGAGAGATGTTGCATAAAATGCCTTCAGTGCTCGTGTAGAGTAGAAAAGTCAATGCATAGACGTTCACACAGAACCTTGATTTTAGGAGCTGTTCAGAATGCGATGCTTGCAGTGCTGTGTTTCTTATTTTTGTGGAAGTGTGGATAAAAAAGCCCAGATTCTAAAGAAATAACCCCTCCTGTTTGTTCCTGTCACAGCCGAGTTATTTAGTCAACCATCCTTATCTTAGAATTAAGCCCCGTGGCAACAACCATAATGATGCGCTCCACTATAATCATGAGCTCGAGCTCTTTGTGTTACACAGCATCAGGTAAACACATCAATCCTCAACTTGATTTTCAACATTGGGCATGTATGCAAAATTTATGCAAATCAGCATCCGAAACCATGTGGGTAAGTGTGCTCTGTTATGTTTTTATACTATATTTAAAAGATGACACAACTCAAAATGCCTAGTGGGTGAAAAAAAAAGAGAACAACGACAGTGCAGGACCTCTGCTTTTGGATGGGACATATTTTGGATTCATTTCCCCCGCCCGTCTCCTCGTGACACTGTTGCGTAGCTGAAGGTGCTGAGGAGAAAGGGGTCGTCTTATCAGAGCTTGACCTGAATTGCCCTCTTGGAAGGCTCCGCTGTGACTGACACCTCTCTCCTCTTTGTCTTCGCCACTCCAATTAGCTCGATGACAGGTGCATGTGGAGAAACAAGACAATCAATTACCATCCCCTCTCGTCTGCCTCTGTCCTCTCCTCATCTTCCCTGTGTCTTTATCACACTCTGCCCTCACCACTTCCTTTCTATTACTCTTAATTTATTGGCTTTTCTCCCTCTTTTTCTTTCACCATTTATACCTCATGTGGATTCACATTGTCTCCTCATAAGATATCCTCTCCTCTCTCTCATTGCAGCAAGCCAACAGTTGGGCTGACAGAGAGAAAGAAAGAGGGAGCATGTCATTCGGGCTGCGATTCTTCATCCTGCTTTCCACTCAGACACACTTTGCAAAAATCACTGCCAGACACAAGACAGGTAGCAGTAAACCAGAACAAAGTCACAATAAATGCTACACAGTCCTCTGTGGGATTCTCTTGACTGTGGCTTTGTCTCATTATGGAGGCCGGCAAGATGCATTTCTTGGGTCATTTATTTGTTAGACTCTGGAGTCAAATGTATGTGGAAAATCAATGGGCACCCTAGGTTATTTAAAACACTGATGTCACTGCAGGTTTTAGGGTGGGTCTTCTCCACATGAAGTTTAATGGTGGAAGTTTGCCACCTGCTGGTAATGAACACCTTTTCTGGCGTCTTTGATCAAAACCTCTCTCGTGGTTTCCTTTACGACGGCTCACGCACTCTGACATTTAGTGCTGCCGAATGTCTAGAAAAATATATTCTGTTTAAGGTCAAACGTATAGTTGACTATGAAGGTAACATTAAAGTGGTCCACACTGCCTGCGCCGTCCACATTTTCAACCCAGTTTTCAATTGTGAAGTTGCTTCGGGGGGGAAAGAGATCTGTAATATTTCATGTGTCATCCAGTTTTCAGTTACTCGCATACAGGATGTCATCTGTTGAGTGGTTGGAAAGTTCAAGCCTTGAATTCATTCACAGTGCAGTGAATTCCTGCAAGTGTCCGACTGTCACTTACACACTTACACAGATTAAAGTGCAGTTTAGCTATTTTAATATTAAATTGATTTACCTGAACTGTGTCTGAAAGCAAGCGACTCCAGAGACTACAACTATAGCTCATAATTAACTCCCCAAAATGTGTTGGAGCTAAAAGAAAACAATTCTGAAACTAAGTTTAAACTAGCTTTAATAACAAAATACATTTAGATTTTTTTCTCTATCAAAAAGACTTTTAATACTGAATACTTGTACTACCACTAAGTCCTACTGCTGCTTTGCATATACTGGATATCTACATAGAGGTAACTTTCACTGTTTCTCTCCCTATATCCTGCTTGAAAGTGGTAAAAAGTTGCTTACTGTAGGTCTTAAGGTGTAACCTTCTAGGGAATTATGTTACTGTAAATGAATGAATGAATTTGCACCCATAATTGTAAATTTTTTATATTAGGACAGCATAAATTAGCAGAACCATGAAGAATTTGTGCACAATAATGTCACACAAAGATGCCTGGAGTGAATTTATCGGCATAGACATCTGAAAAATTTCCACTCCATATGTGTAAAGACAGGAGGAGGGATATTGTGAACAGAAGGCACAGTCTTTTCAGCAGGACCTAAAATTCAACCAGACAGATTAAAAAAGAAAAATAGGTTTACAGTCACAATGTGTTTATTATTTAATGTTTAGACAAGTCAAGCAACTGATCATTTCTTTGTCACTCTGACCTCCAAATATAATAATTTCCCAATCATTCAGCAATTTCTGAAAACATCACCAGACTAGATGTCTTCTTTTGTTAGACGGGGAAAAAAAGAAAGAAAGAAAACATCAGCACACCGGTTTCTTTTTTGAATGTGTCATGGCACCATTTATTTTGTAAAGTTATGCATAAACCTTCCAACTTGATCATTGTACAGAATATGTTGAACTTCATGACATTATTAGAATATCAGGGAGTCAGATCAGCATTGCCAATAGTAGCAGAAAGAAAGCAGCATTTGCCAGGAGCTGACACTGAACGAGCACGACCGCTCCTTGGAGAAGAGGGGAACAGGGCGAGACACCTAGAGGCAGATGAGGAAGCATGACATAAAGTGTTGGAAGGGATAAATAAGCATCAAAGCCACTAGGCTGTGAGGAAGAGAGGGAAAACACTCAAACATGGTCACAGGGAAAAAGAAGAGGGAGAATCACACGCAAAAGGAGAAGAGGAGCAGATGAGAGGCAAAACACCCCTCAGAGCGAAGAGGACGAAGGAGTCAGCACAGAAATGCAACAGGACCAGATCAGAGCCGGCAGACTCTTCATTCTAGTTAACACCACGCCTAGAATTTATCTGAAATTCAAGACTCAAAACACAGGTCATTTTAACACAATGGGATCCATCAGCAGTGCAACTCTGGCCTCTTCAGTCCGAATACAGTCCTGCAATTCAGCAAGGTGTGCTAGGGTGCTTTTATGCTAGCGAGCACTCGGCTCTCCCACTAACCCTCGTGTGACTGAAGCAGGAGAAGCAGCCAAAAACTGTAACACCATGGCCTAAAGCATGCAAGCAATATGGGAAACACTTTAAAAAATGAAAAGAGAGAAAATAAATACATCTTGGGATAAAAAAAAAAAAAATCTTAATACATTATCTTAAAATTTTCCTTTTCTTGTTTTGTGTTTCATATATATATATTCTCAACACACTTCTTTGTACATTTTGGTATAAGTTCTCTTTCTTGCAGGGATTCAAGGGATATGGGTGTTAAATGGTAAAAGGGGAGGGGGGTGAGGTTCTGGCGCAATCCCACATCCCTGATTGCCTTGTGCTGAGGAGGAAGAAGAGGCGGAGGAGGAAGAGGATGGGGGGGCTCGGCATCGAAAAGATGACTCCTCCCTTCAAATGTTTGCTCACACTTAAGTCTCTCATTCTCTGTGGCAACTGATGGAAAAAACAAAACGGAAAAAAAAAAAAAAAAACAGGGCTCAGCAGTGAGAGGACAAGCTTATAAGTCGTCCAGAAAGTCCAGGACATGAGAAGTAGGAACAGACTACAAGTCGGTACTTCCTCTTTGGGACCACAGCCAAAAGCTGCTGCACAGACTTCCACTATCTCTTATCTGAGGGAGAGAGAGCAAGATCTGGGATCAGAAAAGGAACAGATACAGGAAGTGATTCATAAATTAAGAACCAGTTATTCATTTGTCAGCGCTGAGCATGAAGTGAGATACCTTTATTTCCATGCGTGTCTGCTGCTGATCTCTCTGGCCTTTGCTGTATTAGACTGTTGTACTTGGCCTCAACCTCCTGTGGGAGAAAAATAATTTACTGCCAGATTACACAATAAAAATGACTACTGTGTATGTGCATGATACCAGTTATTGTGTGTGTGTGTGTGTGTTTCAGAGCTGTAAAGGATTAAGTGTCGGTTACCTTCAGATAATTGAGGTTGGCCTGAAGATTTCGAAGGTGAGAGAGGACCTGTCTGCTGAAAGAGGAGAGGCTGCCGGCCTGTGATGTTGAAGAAAATCTCAAATTGATGCCCGAGTCAGCAGCGCAGCCTTGGGAAGTGCTCAGCTGCTTCCCTGTGGTTGTTGCCAAGATGTCATCGTCTGTGCTGCTCTCCCCTGGGCCACCGTAACCCTCCAGGACTAAATACGCAGCTGAAAGAATCAAAGGAAAACAGGAAGGATCAGGACGAGGCGAACATTTATGTTTAATGTCAGTTTATTCTATTTAAACCATGAATTGTTCTGACTGCCCAGACCTACCATAGTCATCAGTCGAGTCAAAGAAGCCGGTGTCTCCTGAACCCAGGTCCTGAGCCAGGTCGTCTGTCTGGGAGCCGGTTTTCTCTGAGCCGTTGTGGACCGTCACTCGTGCACGGCTGTCTATGGGGGTGCGCAGAGAGGTGGTCCTGAGGAGGCGAGCCCCTGTGGAGCGTTTAGTTTGCTCTGCAGCTTCCTGGGACATAAGCTGGGTCACTAACACGTGCTTTAATGCTGCCACTGAGCAAAAAAAAAAGAAAAAAGTGATAGATTTACAGAGTATAGCTGGATCGCATTTCATGTGCATCAATCCATCGGTTCTGTGCCCCTTACGTGTTTTCAGTGCTTCGTCTGCCCTCGAGGGGAACATGCTAAACGAGGCTCCTCTGCAATCCTCGGCCACTGGATAAGAAAGTTCTGGGTCCACAAAGCCTTCTTCTTCCTCCTCCTTCTCCTCCTCAGTCTTCACTCCCTCAAACGGATTACTGCCAGGTAGCGAAGTCTGCAGTGCGCTTCTACAGACTGGACTGCTTTCCTTATCTATGAAGGTATAATTAAGAGTTATCACAGGGGTTTAATTACAGAAGTATAGCGACACATATTTAAGTAGGACGAAGAAATGGATCGAGGAAATGAGTTGCTCCAGTTACCTGTGGACTGGGTGCTGCCAGTGGATGTGCGGTCCGTGTCTCTACTCAACCTGGAAACTCCCGTTGTAATGATCTCCACGCCGTCTCTCTCCCCACTGGCACACGAGCAGAATCATGTGTTAATAACGAGCATAAACCCTGACCCACTAGATGTGCTCAAATTAGTAAGTAACGTACACGGTCTGAGGTAATGGTATGACGCTGTGAGGCTTAACTTTCATGGCTTCAGCTCTCTGCGTGATTAGACGCTGCCACCTTGTGCAGGGAAATGAAACAGTCATCAGCTCGTATAACAACCGGAACAATGAGATTTAAATGAATCAAAGGGGATTTGCTCTCACGTTCTCTGATCTGAGACAGTGGGCGCCATTAGCTCGTAGATTTGGGCTCCGTTTTCCGACATCGAAAGAACAAAGAAGGACTTGTTGTCTGGCAGAAGAGAGGCTTATTAATGAATATTACTCTACCCTCTATGGATGGAGCCTGTATTATTTCATACCTTATTCTAGTAATAAATCCTCAGAGTTTATGTGGTAACTGACCTGTGGCCACTGAGCGCACCAGCACCGTGTTGAGTTTGATGATAGGGCTGAAGATATGTTTGGTATCTGCAGTGCCCGACAGGTTTTTGCTGTGACACTTCAGTATCAGACGCTCATCTTGTTTCTGTAGGAGAACCAGGATGTCCTCCAGGAGGAGTGTGTAGAGCTCTGAGAGAAAATAGAAAGATGTGTTTGTAAGTAGTGGTCACCTTCCAGCTAAACAGCAATAGTGAAACTATCAATCAGAACAAACCGATAGTTTTGTCCTTGTTCACTTTCCATGACAGTGGACCCTCGTGCACCATCGTTTTCTTTGTCAGATCCAAGTTCTGAATATTATGGAACAGGAAATAAAAACAAAAGCTTTAAACTACTGGCTTCTGCTCTGTGCAGTGCTATTTTTCTATCTAGCACATATTTCAAACAGTGAATGTGGGTGTACAACAAGTGAGTATGCTTTAACTGAAGCTAAAAGAGGGCTGGGCAGACAACTCACCTTTAGCTCCAGGATCATTGGGTTGTCTGTCTGCTTTAGAGAAGAGAGGTCCAATCGTCTCTGATAGTCCTCCAACCTCTAGAGGAAGGGAGTGAAATAAACAGATGGGGAAAAAAAAATAGGATAAGTAAGTCCTCTTTAAGAGGATACTGCTGCCTGTGGAGCAGAAGCAGTGGAAATAAAATGCAGTTTGAGTAAAAAGGAAGCTGAAAAGGAAGTTGGAAAACAAATCATCCTAATGGCAAAAAACATGGAAAGGAGATTCAATTAAAAAAAACAAAAACAACAACAACAACAACAAAAAAAAAACAAAAAAAAAAAACAACACACCTGTTTGTCCTCAGATTCCTTCACAGCCTGGTTGACGTGACTGAGGATCTTTCTGCAGCAGTCTGCTGCCTGCTTAACTTTCTCCTTCTCCTCTGCATTGTCTGAAAGACGACATTAACCAGTAAGGTCTCCTCAGTTCTGCAGAGGACTGTCCGACAAATTGATATTTCGTCCGGCCATTAACACGCCATCATTCCCAAAAAATTATGACAGGGCTTTGGGGGGAGCGGGAGCACACTTCAGTCCCCTAATAGCTGGTTATTCTTTATCGTTAGTGCATTGTCTCGAGTGAGACCCAAAGGCCGCTGCAGACTAAAATGATGGCCCAAACAATGGGCACGACATTCCCCAAAAATGTGCACTGCTGCCGCAGGACCATTAAAATGATAATCTCTCTATTTGTCTCTGTAACTCATCCGTTCTTTTATGCTGCATTCAGATTATCAAATGCAAATGAGATACCATTATTATTTTTTTTGTTTATGTCCATAGTTATGGGTAAATTCATTTACATGCTGTATTAAGTCACCAATAAGAACTAATTGGCACGGGGATTGTGACATGATGAATGTGAGAGAAAAGCTGGATATGATAACTGAACTCTGCTCAAGCAGGTCACATGAGGGCGTGCTGCAGCACTGCAGCCAAACTTAAAGCAAGAATTAATTCTGATCTGACATTTACACACTTTTACTGGTAAGCCAGGCTGCACCGCTACTGTGATGAACTAGATGGCTGATATACAGTGTTGGGTAAGTTACTTTAAATTAGTAACTTAGTTACATTACTAGTTACTTCTATCAAAAGTAACTCAGTTACTTCAAGTTACTCGTTACATTCAAAGTAACTAGTTACTAGGGAAAGTAACTTTGGTTTTACTCAGAATTCTCAGAATTATGGAGCATTATTATTTAATAAATGCTCATAATTTATTTTTGAGTAATTGCTTCATGTACATCTATGCTGTATGTTAATAAAAGTGCCTGTGTGACATCTGGGACACAGCTTTGACTAAACTCTCCTTTTGTTCTTACCATATAGCTTTAAAAAAAATTATTGAGATGTACATCGCCATCCAGCTAAAAAAATATCGAGATATGAATTTTGGGTCATATCGCCCAGCCCTACTCCGTCATGCTAGCTAGTACGCAGTACGAAAAAGTCAGCATAACGAAAATAAACTCCACCTAAACTTGGTTTATATCTGACCCAGATAGACTGCATGTCATAACTTCTTACCTGAAGTTCAGTTCACCTGACACCGGCGGCTGCCTCGGGTCTCTCCTCCTGCCTCCCCTTTCCCTCATCCACCTGCTGCCCTCCACCACTTGCTAATGTTACTGAATCTGTGGAAGCTCCGCGATGCCACCACACGAAGTAACGAATAACGAGCCTATCTAAATCCCAGTAACGATTAACGCGTTCCTGATTTTGGCATAATAACTAGTTACCGTGCTCGTTACCACAATAATAACGTAGTTACTGTAATGCGTTAGTCCCAACACTGCTGATATACAGTGCTCATCAAATGTATTAAACATACATTAGGGTGGTGCTCTATGTTACCGATGCACTAAATTAACATTATTGGTAATTATGAAAATCATATTTTATGTGTCTGCAATGGTCAAGCCACTGGTACACATATGCCATTTTATGTAAATAATATTTGTATAGCTATAAAATATTTACTGTTGTTACCTATGAATTTTCAAATTCACAGGTTTACAGAAAAAGCAGTAAAAATAGTAAAAGCATATTATTTATAGATGAAGATACCAAATTACAGTTATTTACCTGCATTTCTGCACAGAAGAAGAACTAGTTTTTTTAGTTGTTGAATCCTTGAATAATTTGAATAATTTTAACCTTGAATAATTTCTGACTCCTCAGAGAAGTCCATATTGGATATAAAAATGTGAATTCAGTTTATTTGCCAAATAAATAAGAATATTATTCTTATACATGTAAAAAAAAAAAAAAAAACCAAGATAAAAATATTCTGGAGAGACAGTGAGATCCTATCAGAACTAATTGAGCTGTGTAGAAAGACAGGATGAGTTTGGAAGTGATCCAATCAGAAATAATCCCCTTTTGCAGAAAGGTTAGATGAACGCATTTGATTTGCACCTGAGAAAATGGTTTTCTTTCTGATGTCAACGCTGGGGAGAAAGAGATGTCACGGAACATAACGCATCAGACTTTTAAACCTTATATTTTAGCCACTGAATCAATTTTAGATTTAATCTACTTTAATCTTATGATACTTAGTAGACTAAATAACTACCAAAACTAAATGATGTTTTAGTAAAAGGCTAAAACTAAATCACAATTTGCCGTCAGAATTAACACTTTATTTAATTTTGAGAGCAGTTTTTAATCACAGGAAGCCTAATAAATATGTTAAGCAATGAATAATTTAAAAATAAGAAAGAAAACTATTTATCTAGTCAGGGGACTCCCGTGTGAAAGAGTCTGTGTACTTAAGTACTTGGACTTGTTTGCAGTATTTTATTTCACAGTTTACAAAAATAATCTGCAAACTAAATGTGCTCTAATAATAATAATAATAATAATAATAATAATAATAATAGAGTTGCAGCTATTCGTTTAAGTAAAGGCCTGAAGGCCTGTCACAATTATTAGATTAGATCCTTCACGAGTTGTGCATTAAGGTCGTTGTGCACGCAAAGTAATTACAATGTGAACAAATCCTTGCCAACTGTGGTAAGAGAGCTCTGATTACTAAGAAAACACAACCACACCTGTGTACTTGACAATGTTGTCGAGCAGCAGAGGGTACTTGGTGAGCCGCAGCATCTCCACAGGAATGATGTCCTTGAGTTGCAGTCGGCGACACTGCCTGTTACTCTCTGCCTCCTGCAAAGAAGCAAAATATAAGTGGAGTACCCTTAAGCAGCCATAAAAACAGCCCAAATGCATAATTTTCAGTATAAATAGAGACTGAGCTAGAATAAGAGTAAGCTTGGGTTTTTATTTAGATCCACACAACCATTGTTTAAACCATCTGATTGACAAATTGTGAGCCTTCTGAGCAGTTATCTCCTGTGAACACCTTGTATACACTGTGTGCGCAGTGACAAGCGTACCAGAATGAATGAAGTGAACCTCGAGTCCTTCTTCTGTTTGGTCTTTATGAGCTCCAGAGCAAAAGGCTGGTTACTGCAGAACGTCCCCACCGCCTGCTTGATCTTCTCTTCCTCTCCCCCGCTGAACTGTTACCACCCAACCCAAGACAAGACAGAGATGGATAGAAACTCAGTCAATATGGGTCAGAGGTAGTAGATTTAGTATTTAACCGCTATGACGAGTGGCTGACTCCTGGGGGGGCAGGCTTATGTCCTTGCAGCAGAGACAGCTTAAGTTTCAGTCCAGACTAGATCAATGTTTAGACCCTTAGGGGACTGATTAGCCTACTTATCCTACTCCCGCCACGTCTCCCATTGAGAGACTCTATACAAGACTTCCAGCTCCTACGCCGCTACCTCACATCTCATATATCACTGACAATATTAAGATGCTGAGATGTCAGCCAGATCTAGGGTATTGAGTGACATCATTTACTAGGGACAGGGCTTCCATTTTTCTCACTCCCATTTCATCTTACTGGAGAGGGCAGATTTTCCTCTCTGTCGTCTTTGATTTTTTCCCCCTCTTTTTTTCCCCCATTTTAGAAGGATTTAAGTGGCGAAAAAGGCCTATTACCATGGCTGTCATATATAAACTGCACATACCCATGTCCCTGTGCACACGTCATCCCAAAAGATTGTCGAATTATAAAGCTGAGAAAAGCAATCTCAAGCCAACGTCAACAGTTTTTTTCTCAATATGAAGCAATTTTGGGCAACACTTCCATTTCTTTGTACACAATGTTTTTTTCTCCCCACCACATCAGTCATCTTGAATTTTATTCAATAGAAGGAATTATATGAAAGAGAAAATAGAATTTTGGCATGAAAATTGTACTCACCCAGGAAAGCAAGTCGTCTCCTATCTGATCAATTACTGAAGAGTCATTTCTCTTCCGAACGGCAGCCATTTGATCTGATATGTTAACTGAAATTTAAATAGGAGGAACTATCAGCATGTGTGTGTACAAGATTAAAAAAAAAAAAAAAGGAATGCAAAATGATAATGTGAGCGTCTGTATGTTGTTAAGAGTTTGGCCTTACTTTAAAATGGAATTAAATTTACACTACAGGACTTTTCAGGCATTTTATTGATTCTTAATGGCTCAGAGGCAGAGGAGATGTGTGTTTATAGTGTACCATGCAGCTGCAGAACCTCTTCCAGATTGGAGAAAATATTCTTGATGTCAGCAGGAGGCAGGATGGAGTCTTTGGTGAGCTTCTGGTAGAAAACGTTGTCCAAAACCTTCAGCATCCGTACATGTGCACGCTCTGTGTAAAACAGCTCTGCAGACACGCAAGATGTTAATTCGAGCTGGCAGGTATTTGCACATTTCAGCATAAAACACATCTGACAGCAGCTTGGGTTGGATCCCAGCAAATGCTGCATAATTGTCTTCCCGTCTACGCACTATATTCTGTATACTGTAGTATTTTAAAGCATATGGAGAGTATACTTTGAAAATACAATATAAGCTTCAGGGGAGTTTGACAGTGCCAGTCCTCACCGTGGATAACTTCCTGTCTCTTGATTTCATGAGGCCTGAGACCGGCTAGAACCTCTGGACGCACCAGATGCTGCCAGTTTGGGGGATCGCACTCAGAATCTGTTCCCTGGTCATCCTCGCTCTGGATATCAGCAGCACCGAGTCCCTCAAGCCTACAGTAATACAATAAAGTTAGCTTTTAAACTAGGTTTTTAGATCAATATAAGAAAGTCCAAATGATCTGGTATTCTTGCCTTCTTAAAGCTTTTGGTGTTCCCTCGTGAGTTCTACAAAAAGTGACAGAGAAATCAGTCATAAAAATAAGAACTTTTAAGGGAAACAGTGTTACTGCAGATGTGACTTTAAAGGCACCTGTCACTTTCTCTGTCATCCTCTGGCAGTTGGTCCAGGTTATATAGAGGGTCAAACTGCGAAGCAGAGTATGGCAACCCGTCCAGAGAGTCCGATGGAAGGATTTCACTCACCCTGCAGGGGCCAAATATTGGAGTCCCACCTGCCAGATAACAAGTTAATAGCCATCGCTCCTTTAAGTGTTTTTTCATTTAATTCATTTGTCTGCTTGCTCACCCATATCAGAGTCTCTGCTGGTGTCAGAGCTGTAGGTGGCGCTAATTGGAGATGATGAGTTGACAGACATGGAGTGTATAAGTTCAGGGCCCTCGCTTGATTGGCTGCCTTTGAGACGACTAGATTCTTTATAATCACTTGTAGACAGTGCAGGTTGAGACATCTGTTTCTGAGGCCGTGGTCGTCCCTCCTGGGTCGTACCCCCTGAATACACAGACAGGTGGTATCAAAATAATATAAAGCTTTGAAAGCTACGTTGTTATTTTTGGTCATTTCAAACTCGTATCTTACCTGACGATTCGATGCGGCTGGGCCGCCGCTGAGGTACACGAATATTAAATTTATTATTCTTGGGAACCTTTTTCACTTTCTCTTCCCTTTCCTTTTCTGTCTTGTTGCCTCGCTGTAGAGTTCATCAAAAACAAGAAAAGAGTCATGTAGGTGATGGGGGAAGAGGAAGAAGTCTCACTGTGCAAGACAAATTTAGATTACCTTAATCATGGGAAGAAAGCTGATCCGAAGCCGTTTGGACTCCAGGCTGCGAGGTTCCTTGACCCTCACACCAAGGTGCTTCATGTACGTATATATAACATACTGCATTGTAGTGCTTAAAAAACAAACAAACATGACAACCAATGAGTTTGGATGCTTTCTGAATTATAATTAACAAAACAAGACAATGCTAAAATTTGAAGAGAGCAAGTATCCATATTGTGATTTGTACCATATGTCACAACAGTCGTTCCTCATACAACGTCTACACAAACCATCTGGGCTGTGCTGCGACCATATGGCATTTCAAACAAAACTGTTTCAATCAGTCACACTTTTGAATTATTTAATATAAACATACTGCATAAATTACATGTTTTCTTTAAGAGACTGCTCCACCGCTTAATTTGTCAACTGTGGGGGATGCAGAGTGGCGCTCGGATGACACTGATATGTATTCTTGCTTGAAACATCAAAGACTGTACTTTAAAGGTGAATAATTACTACCACTGGCAAGTTATTAAATTAGGAGCAGATTGCTGTCTAATGATAATTTCAAGGACTGAAAAGATTTAATAAACATAAGCCAAGACATGACAGCTCCCTTAGATAATTGAGAGGCATATTACAGAATGTAAATATAGCACAGACACAGATGGCTGAAGGGGCCATGGGAGTTGTTAACTCTTAGAAATCTCTTGATTTAAGAAACTTGCTTCAGCCAAAGTTTTCTTACCATTTCTCTTCCTCTGTGAGTTGAGTAGTTACCCTGTTAACAGTACGATAAATAAAAATTGATAAAACTGAATATTATGAGCTTCCAACTAGCATGTATATGTATCAGTTACTCACAGGATATCGTCTATTTTCGCGATGATGTTTTCAGCATATGAGCGTTCCCGCTCGAGAGTGCCGCGGTCTCTGACTCTCTCTTGGTCCAGTCTGCCCAGCTCTGCTTCAGCCACTGTTAGGCCCATACTCCGCTTCTGCCTGCAAGTACCAAACACATAAGTAGGTATACTGTTATTACTGTGACCAGGTTGATAATGTTTTAGAGAAACAATGAAGAAGAGGATGAGAAAAGCTTGTTTCTTTTATATATGCCTAATGTGGGAGCTAACAAAATCCTTAACATCTGAAACCCAGCTAAATCGGCAGCATCACAAAAAATACAAATTCTGAATTTACCTGAAATCTTCAAGATTCTTCTGAATATCAGGGAGCAGAGAGTCCTGCAGTGTTTGAACATGTTGTCTGTTTATTTCCTCTGGGATCAGTTCTGTCCGCCGCCGATCTGCAAACGCACGCACGCACGCACGGACACACACACATACACAGAATAAATATCAAAGGGTTGCAGCATGTCCACAATAAATAAGTGGTATTAAAGCTAAGCAATACTTTCCAAACCATCAGAGCATTTGATTTCTTAAGGCCTTGGCAAGGACTGTGCTTGATTGGCTGAGGAATCGACTTACAGGGACTGTATAATGAGGGTGCTTAAATTGCTAAAGTTACTCAGCAGAAGCACAAAAAGTCAGCACAAAATAAATATCACCAGCTCTAAATGATGCTGGTTAGGTAACTGAATGAGACAGAAGCTGTGTACGAAATACTTACCAAGATCAGCGGAGACAGATTCAGGAACACCAACTTTTAAATTCTGCAACAAAAATGAAACAGTTCGATTCTTTAAAAGCAAACAGGGATATAAAGGAGTGAAGGTACTGAAGTCAAGCAAAACACTGCCAAATGCTGTCTGCATGAGTTCAGATCATAAATAAAGACACATAACAGTAAATGATCTGGCATTTATAGTGCTTTTCTAGTCTTATTGTGCCCTTGATACTCCTCTATCATCTCCAATGAAAGGCATAACAGCCAATTACCAGCAAATACACCACCCTGTTCTGACCTGTATATGAGATTACTTTAAAATGTGTTTTTAGGCTTTGTTTGGTCGAATTAGTATGATTTTGGAAACACCCGGGCCGGAAATGTGATTAAATTCAATTTGCTACAATAATTTGCTGTAATCTAAATGCAATACTAGATTGTGTGCTCGCTGTGTAAAGACAGATAAAGACTCACTGCTCCCCGGTCAATGAAGAAATTGTGAAGGCCCATGAACACCCGTCTGGTCTCTTTGGAGTTGGTCTGCTTGTAGAGGTCAGCATAGAGGTAGCACAGCTGAGGGAACAAAACATTAAAAATCAAAATAAAATAGGAACTGCAGAGTCTCCTAAACAGCAAGATTTTGTTTTAAGACAAGTTAAGCTTTCTTCCCATAGTTAAGCCGGGGTTTCCTGTGGTGGTTCACTTCTTACTGAGATAACTTATGCCACAAAAACTTATGCTGTGAACCCATCGCTGGTTTATCTGCAGCAGGTATGTTAGTTTCATTCTGTTGTATGTGTGCAACTGCTTCATATGTTTCTAATATTATACTTTATTCTTGCATTGTAAAATGAGATTCTCAGCTGTCAGTGCACTAAATCAGTGTTGTTGGTCAGATGTTCATGTGACTGGCGCATACATGGGACAGCAAACACTGGGTTAACATAGCAAATTGATAACCAGCTTTGTGTGACTGGGTGAACTTTCTTCACAGCAAAGGGCCTAGGTTACGTAAAAACTGTAAATAATGCATAAAAGCCATCAACAAATATGAAGGAAGTCTTACCACAGGAGCAGGGTCGAACTGAGAGATGACATGATACAGAAAGGCTGCGAGGTGGGCAGGGCGAGACTTGAGCAGCTCAATACTATTAAAGCTGTTACACTGGCCGTTTGTCTGAAAAACAGTCAGTACAACAGTTTACCTCTAATCTTAACCTATAAGTCACTTGAAATTGTATTTGGGCTTTCCGTAAAATTGTAGGGTTTTGCAAATAAATAAAAGAGATAATGTCCCCCAAAAATACCTGCTCTTGGTCTGAATCAAAATAGTCATCCTCAGCTCCAATGATCTGCGAAACCAGGCGAGACGAGGAGGGACTGCTGACTGTGGTAGGGGAAAGGGCGTCCTGTAGACGAGATGTCAGGTATGGTCAATATGTCTCCCCCATTTGGACATTCATAACCTCTTGACCTTATTGTGTGGTTGTAACAGTTAGAGGAAAGACAGTAAATAATATGTGTGAAGATAATTTCCATAAAGCTACCAGATCAGTGGTGTCCTCTGTCTCTGGGGAGTGGAAGGAGTTGTAGCTGTTCCTGGGTGTGGTCTTTGGGCTGGGGCAGGAGAACTCTCTTGGACACTGGCTGTCTGGAGATGACGGCCCAAATATGCGAGATATCTGAAAGTGGGAAGGAACACACACACACACACACACACACACACACACACACACACACACACACACACGCAACAACTTTGTAATGAATCTAAATTTCATTAAAAACAGAAAAAGAGAGAAAAAAAAGAGACCTAAAACACTATATTACAGATTGGTTGCTATGCCTGAGAGTCATCTGAATGTAGAATCGGTATGCATAAATATAATCCTTGCTCTGGTGATGTTTAGCTCTAAATAAGCCCCAAAGCCAAGCAGGACTGATTCCATTTACTTTTACATTATTATTCTAGAGCATAGCAGGTCTTGGAATTTGATGTAAATATGGTATTGAGAGAGATTTTTAGATTGTGATGTTTAAAAATGTGATTACTTACAGGGGTCCTGGTCCAGAACAGGTCTGCATTGTTTTCTCCCTTGGGGACAAATGCATCTTCATCTGCATCATCACTTGGAACAATCTCCTGAGGATTTAATAATACTTTTTTTAAAAAAAATAATAATTATAAAGATTTATATATTTTAATGATAAACAAGTAATATTTACAATGTTCTTTATGACACATGTTCAAACAGCTTTTCAAAATAAACTACATACACTGGTAATAGTCAATAGATCATTTCACGAGTGGAATTGCATAAAATATAAATACTGAAAAATTTAAATGTAGCACACTAGCTGACGCACATAGCACAAGGCTCAGTGTGTGATGACTATAAAATAAGCTGTCACTCAGACACAAAAGAGTGGCTTCCCACAGAGAAAGTCTAATCCTCTGATGGGCTTTGGATTAATGTTTGTCTGGCACAATCTCTAAATGTTCTACAAAAAAGAAAAAGAATCCCACAACACCTCCGTGGATGCTGCCGTTAGATACCTGTCCCTAGATATCCCATGTCTTTGGGCATGTTATGGTAACTACCTGTGTTGTCCCAATGGCCTTGGGGAGCTGACCCTGCAGCTGAGGAATGTGTTTTTCAGCTTCCTGGATGTCTTTCAGTAGTTTAGGGGAGGGGTTTCTGCTGTACTCCTCCTTCATGGCCTGAATGGCAAGAAGGGGGAAATCGACACAAGAATAGTAATAGCAGGTCACTGTAGTTTTCTTGAAAGTGGAAAAATGTCAAATATGTTGACATTTGTTTCCCATGCAAAAGTTAAAGAAAACGACTTCCTGCATTAAAATATATACTGCAGTATTTAAATAAACAATACACATACTACTTGACTCCTCTGTATGAATGTTCTGGTACAAGTGATCTTTTGATTTTCCAAAGAGAAAACACCACTCGTTTTAATAGTTCAATTTAACACAGCTGTGCATCAAAGAGGGCAAATCTTCTTTCTAATGCCAGAACCTTTAGTCACAGCAAGTGACACTTGTTTGCTTTACTCACCTCCAAGATGTCAGCTTTCTCATCCTGTGGGGATAAAAACCAGAGAAGCTGAAAAAGATGCAAAACAGCGAATGTGCAATCTATCTCTCTCTATATAATAGATAATAGAAATAATATCATTTAAAATTAATAATAATAATAATAATAATAATATTTAATAATAGTAAAATATACACATGCACATGTTTCACATATGTTATATAATTCTCTATTATATATAACAGAGATAGTGTCAGGGTTATATAGAAGTCATTTAGCCCCAGAGAAGATTTGAGCGGATGAGATTTAGAGATGTACCACAAATGTGACAGCATCTATAAAGGGGGGAGGGGGGGGGGGGGGGGGGGGGGCATAGACAGACCAAGGGGAATAAGATAAAGAAGCATGACAAATTTGCAGAAAGTGGACAGGCAACAGAAGTAACTAATGTCTTTAGTACCCATGGTTGTTGAATAGGTAAGATGCTGTCCTGAGGACTGCAGGGGCGCCGTGGTGCTGGAGAGTTTGGAGAGGATAAGCTCATGTCTGGCTCTGCTTCGGGCAAAGGTATCTGGGCAAGCCCGGGGGGCCGGCCCAGCACTGTGAGGGCCACATAGGAGCCCGCTAGAACACACACATAGAAACGAGAATTAGTCCCTTTTTGTAGGATTTATTTTTAAAATGTAACTTTTGTGAAAATGCAGAAAGAACAACTTACATTTAATAAGTTTCACCACTTCTGTGTGGTTAGAATGTGCAACATGGGTCCCATTAACCTGGAAGACAATAGTGGCCATATTCTAAGTACACAGCCGGACATTGCATTTTATTCCCAATAGTTTACTGAGTAGAAATACTGAGTGGCCAGAAGGTGGCAGCCTCGGTATTGGCCTTGGAGTAGAAAACGGTAACTTTCGCAGTGAAAAGACATGGTAGCAGAGGAACAGAATACCTTGATGATCCTGTCTCCTGTCTGAACACCTGCTCGCATCGCAGCCCCATCTGGTAAACACAAAGGGAAATAAGCAATTAACAACCAAAAGAGAGTGAAAAAGCAATGGAAGTGGAATAATAGCAAATAAGGAAGGAAACACAAAAAATGCTTCTTCATGATGCAGCAATGACATTTCTTCACAATGAATATGCCAAAAGTCTTTTGACAGACCATAAATACGTGACTATTTCAAGTGCTATTTTGAAAGACCATAACAGTGGTTATATTACAAGAAGGACCTGTTTCACAGCTCCACCCCAAACAAAGGGATTTAGGCATGAGACAGGTTATTATGAGAGGCAAGTCTGACTAAAGTCAGCAGAGTGCAGTTCAAGTACTCTGCAAGCCGAAAATAGACTTTAGGTCTTCAGGTTTGTAGTAGTGAGGAAATTCAACTTGGGGTCAGGGAACAAAGAATATAACTCAGTCTGCTCAACTGTGGAGTAGGTGGGGGAAAAGGGACTTATAACTATCTGTTTCAGTTTCACCACGTTGGGATGACATTTAAAGACACTATAGCTGCATTTTGTTTGCTTTTCAGTTTAAAATGCTGATACATTATTCACATGGAACTTAAAAAAAGAAAATGGGAAGCCATTCAGTGATAGTTAAGACACTCCCAAGCATTAATGAAAGTGCAAAAAAGAAAAAAGGTCTCGATTGGTTCACTCCTCTGCAGTCTCCATCCACTGCTGTACAGACCTGCTAGTGTTTACTGTGACCTGATAAAAGCCCACATAATCCTCTACAGACAGCGTGAGACACTACTCGAGGTCACAGAAGCATTTTGGCAAACTCATAACAAGACAACAGGATAAAGCAGAAGCTGCAACTACAAGTGAAACTTGTAGAAAGAGGAAATAGTTTACAGTCAACAACGTCACTAGTCTAAATAAATGCCAGAGTTGTTGATTTCTGGGGACCAATTACCACTCATATTGGCGAACTAACATGGCAAATTGACGTGATAGTTTGATGTCATTGCATGAGGACACAAGCACAAAATAAGGAGAGCTCACGTAAGGCTCAAACTGAAGGTGGTCAATGTGGTAACATTTTTCTCTTTTAAATTTGAGAGTCAATCTTACCTTCTTTGACAAGCTGCACAAACACTGGATTGTCACCACTGACAGTGAGCCCAAAGCCATTTTCATCTTTCTGGATTATTACACATCGCTGGACCAGACCTGCAAGTGACACAGACCGGAAAGAGAAAGATTTTCACAAGATCAGGAAGTTGAGTAAATTTTTAGTTCACCCAGTTAGTTCACTCTTAGCATGTAGGGTGACAGAATTCCACAATAATCACACTGGGAAGGTGATAAAAATCAGTTAAAATCAAACTTTACACTTTTTCCTCTGCCAAAGCATAAAGCTGAAGCTGTCTGTGTGTGAGGTAGGCCACTAGAAAGCTCTCCTTTTTTGTTTTTAAACATCAAAATACAACAGTGGGCTCCACGGATAATGGCTCCATGGTGCCTTCTTAAATTTTTAATAGAGATTTGGTTTAGATATGTTGAATTATGTCAAAATTATGCAAGTTAGAAATATGAACATGCTGCCACAAACCCCAGAAAAAATAAATGAAAACATATACAAGGTTCGAGCTGTATGTAGACGGAGCTGGGGCATTGCTTCAGGAATGGAACTAATAAACTCTGCGGGCCATTCTTTCCCCTGAGTGTCCCATTAGAATGCAGCTCCATCTGAATCTGCACAGGTGCAGTTTCCACATCAACTGTAAACAGTGTTGGGGAGTAACGGCATACATGTACCGCTGTTACGCATTTAAAATACAAAAGATGAGTAACTGTATTCAGTTACCATTTAAAAAGGTGGTATTTAGAATACAGTTACTTTGTTGAAATAAACGGATTACACGGCGGTATTTTCCTGATTCATATTGTCGCAGGTCAGGACTGTTTGGGTTTTGTTTGACAGCTATGTTCTGTTGTTCCAGGCAGCAGCGTTACGGTTGCCATGGTTACAGGATGACGCACGCTCTCTGCGACTGTGTATTTCCTGGGTGAGAGAGAGCGCCTTTTTGTCGTTGTGCTAAGCTAACAGGCAGAATGCTATAGCCATAGCCCTAAAGAATGTAGCATCATGGGCAGTGTAGTCCGTGCTGCAGGGAGAATGGACTGCCATACCCGTTATGTGTCTGTGAGTGCGAGGAGGGAGAAAAAGGATAGTGGAAAAGTACGAGCTGTCATCGAGCAGAAACGGGAGCTGGAAGCATGTAAATATAATAATAACCACTGCAGCCAAGAAGAGAGCCTGACGAGCCCAGTTGTAAGTAAGCTATTAAGACTCGACTGTACACTGTGTTCGTGTTTTCCTCCGAAACAATAAGCTCCGTTGGAGCAGCCTTTCAACGCCCCTCTCTGTCTCTCGCTAGCAAAGTTGACCCAGACAACAAAGTAAAGCTATTTTTGGCTACGAGCCCGACACGAACCCGACGTATTAGTCAGAGGTCCCTTTACTACGGTTCGGAGCCGCGGAACTTCAGTAATAGTAATAAAATCACACAGCAATAGTACATTCACGTAGTTGTAAACAGCATGATAATATATTAAGTAATCCAAAGTATTCCTTTACGTTACTCTCATTGAGTAACGTAAAGGAATACGTTACAGAATACATTTTGGGGCATGTATTCTGTAATCTGTAATGGAATACGTTTTAAAAGTAACCTTCCCAACACTGACTGTAAATGGGTTGTGAAGCAGCTCGAAATTCTCATTTTGTGCTTTAAAGTCACCAAAGGACTTTAAAGCACTCAGTGCGCTCAGTTTATCAGCAAAGTGCGCGTTTGGGAACACTGTTGCGCTGACTTGGTTCAACATTACTTGGCAACAGGGAAAGTGAGGCAAGTTGCACTGCTGCATTTGTGACAGCTTCACTTGAAATGGCTTCACCGCATCATACATGCCATGTCCATGAACTGACAGATTTCCTTGCTGAGCTCAAAAACTCTATTGAGAATTTTTCCCCAACTCAGCCAACGGACCTCTGTATGATAAGGAATGTCGGCAAACTCTGAATTCATTTCCCACATAAAAGACTGAAATTGACAGTGATTTAAACCTTTAGTTCGGATAAAATTTACGGTTTGCGTCACGGTGATCATTACATGCTCCGTTTTTAGGACTTTACCACACAGCGTTTCCTGGTGTATGATGCAGTATGCTGTTAACTCACCGTACAGTTCTCCTGCATCTTTACTCGCATCCTGCCGACTAGTCCACTTTTTTTCACCACACAACACCGACGCTCAATCTGTTGTAAGTCCAACAAGTTTGTCCCAGGGCAGTTTCATGTCGGTTACACTTTGACATACGTTTCTGCTCAGGCTCACATTTCCAAAATCTACGTTTTGTCTGGACACAAGACGTCGCACACCTTCATCATGCAGCTCTACAGAAACTCTCCCTCGGTAAATGGCTGAGCTGATTTGGCTTTCTCCTCTGCTACAATAAAACTTGCCTTCACAACAGCTTTACTTTGTGAGTTTGCTGTGGTGAAAAAAGTCTGTTGAAATGTCAGATTCTTCTTTAGCTCTTCTACTTTCTGTAGTTTCTGCTCTGCATTTAAGTGTTCTGACAAAACGTCCTACCGTAAGTAGTTTATGCACATTTCTGCTGCGCTGCATTATGGGATCTGTAGTTTGTGTGTTATTAGCGCCTCATATTGCCGGGCCATGCATAACAATAATAATAAATCTATATAAAATGATCTCGCGGGCCAGATAAAATTGTCTGCCGGGCCAGATGTGGTCCGCGGGCCTTGAGTTTGACACATGTGCTATAGGCGGACTGTTTAACAAACAACAAAAGGATCACCTCTGGGGACCAGGGTAGCTTGGCTTAGAGTCCAACAGAGAGCCTCAAGCAGTCATACGGAGATACACATCACTGTTTTGCAAGGAGGCGCCATACACACATTCAATTCAGAGTAGTATCTGAGATTATACTGATACTTTAATATGAAGTTACCTTCATATAAGACAGTTTTGCAGACGATTAAAAGGCCATCCCCCCACCCCCCAATCTCAAAGCTACTATTATTACATCTGCCTTTAAAAATGTATTATCCATACTTGGATGAAGGGATTTTGTGCCCCATTACTTTCACTGAAACAGTCCCAAGACAGGACATCTTTGAAGCCAGTGTGGACATGAAATATGACCAATAAAGGCTTTTACTGTGTAAATGCATAACACATCATAGACTTGGAAAAATATTATCCTGAAACACGAATTTATGGTTGCCCAGAACACAAACTATGCACAGTTAATACAGTTTGCTGAAAACACTACTGTGAGTTGACTTGTATCTGGCACTCAGCATCAAAAAACCAGGGGGATGATGACTGACTACAGGAGGCGCAGCATGGACCCATCCCTGCTGCTCGCTAGATCAATACAGACTGCATCAAAAGGGTTTCCTTCTTTAATTTCATAGGAACATCGCGGAGGATCTCTCTTGGTCTCCCAACATAACAGCGACAGTTAAAAAAAAAGACCACCAGAGACAACATTTCCTGAGTGCGCTGCAGAGGAATCGCACAGAGGAAAAGCTGTTGGTAGCCTTTTACTGCTTTGCCATCGACAATGTACTGATGTACTGCATCACAGTGTGGTACACTAGCTGCTCGGCAGCAGACAGGAAAGCTGTGCAGAGGGTTATCAACACCATCCAGCAAGCCATCGGCTGCCCAGTGTCTTCCCTAGAGGACATCTCCAGCACTCGCCGTCTCAGCAGGGCAAAGAAAATAATGAAAGAGCCTCCCTACTCTGGACAGCACTTGTTCAACCTTCTGCCCTCAGGCAGGCAGTACAGGTGGACAAACATCCAGACAAACAGAGTTAAAACAGTGTCTTCCCTTATGCCTTCAGAACCCACAATTGCTGTAAATAAAGGAGCACAATACCTATTCTGTGGTGATTGGCATCCCCTTAAGTCCAGTCATCATAAATATACAGACGTCTATGTCTGTCCTTTACACTTAAATTATTTTCAATGCCAGATTTATTTTACATGCTTTAATTCTTTTAAAATGTTTTATCTAATGTCTTGCACTTTCTAATAGACAACGACAACAAAGGGTCCTTCTCATTATTATTACTACTATCATAATCATCATCAAGACTGGCTAGACAACAAACAAATAAAAATACCTATTTATAATACAGAACCCTATGCAAAAAAGTTGGAACCATCATTAATAATTTCATTTAAATTAAACAGTACAAAGACAAAACATGACATTTATAAAAGGCACAACCATGATTGTTTTTTTTTTTTTTTTTTAAATAAATGATTTAAATACAGTGTTAGTTAAAGTTTCCAAAGGCCTGGTACAGCAATAACAGAAGCTAGGTAAACTGGGTTTAAAAAGATACATTTAAGTTACTTAGAAACACTTTAATAACATGACCTGCTAAGAAGAGAATCTGGATGTTAAACTGGTCTTTTCTACAGCCCCGACCAATTAGACAATTGAAAACATTTTACATTTCTGAATCACACATGCTCGGAAAATGTTTCGCTTTAAAAAAAGAAAGAAAAAAAAAGCAATCAGTCGTCTCAGTTTACAAATGCTTAGAGATGTGTGTTTAAAAAAAAAAAAAAAAAAAAAAGTCCTCTGTACTATAAGCTTCAAATTTACTCATATCTTTATTTACAAAACAACAGTTTCAATATATAATATTTTGTCTTTGCACTATTTTTCATTAAGTATGAGCTTCCACACCTCGGGGTCACTGAATTATCCTTTAGTTAGGACTATGCTTAATACATGTCTGCAAAACAAGCAGACATCCACCCGTTTCCCAGCATTGTTGAAAATGAGTTTCAAATCACTGCATTCTGTTTTTATTTACATTTTACACAGGGTCGCACCTTTCCTTGGAAACAGGTTACGTGTGAGGTCATTTCTGAAACTGATCTGACGACTCTGCTTAAGTAGATGTTATCTCACAGGTTAGAAAGAGGAACGTTACTTTTCAGGTTCTTTGTGGAGCGACTTAGAAGAAATGCAAGGGGAAGGTTATCTTTTATCTGGCCAGCACTTCGTCACAAGACATAAAAGAAAACATTACGCAAAGTACACAAATGCTTAAATACATAATTGTAGTCTCATATTATTTAAACAAACAAACAAACAAAAAAACAAACAAACAACAAAACGAGAAGACTCTATAACTACAACAAACTCTCTTAAATTGTCATTTCAACATTTTAAAGACTGAGAAAGGTATCCAGTGGTTTCTTGTCATCAAAAGAGAGGTAAGTCGATCGATAGGTACGTTGGGGGTTGGAGAATAGAAGGAATAGCAGCTAATATGTGGAGAGAGGTTAGAGGAGCCAAAAGCTCTGGGTTGGGGGGAAGGGTGTAGGAGAGAGAGGGTTAGGTATAGATGAAGGAGCGAGGAGGAAGGGAGGAGGAGAGGGCATGGGTGTCAAGGAAGCAGATGAAGCCATATGAATTCAAGAGCTGGTGTGAATTTGCCTCTAGATGCTTAGCTCTCTCTCTCTCTCTCTCTCTCTGCTTTAAAGCATTTAAAATTCTTTGGTATTTATAAACCATGAGGAGTGGGACTGCTGACATGATCTGAGCTAATGTATAATTCAGAGATTCAACTTTAATGTAATCAGCACCCACCAGTGATACGAAACTTACACTAGAGAATAAGGTGACCTTCTGTATTGTATCATCACCACACATAAGGAACCCAAGTAACAGCCGAGAGCATTAAAAAGGCAGAACAATTTCATTTCATTAAAAGCTGGAGTTTTAAGACTTTCAGTTCTCACTGATTTTTTTGTTGTCTAAAAAAAAAAAAAAAAAAAATGCTAAAGTTGCACCAGACCAGAAAAAGATAAGAGACAAAGATCTGTTTGTTTCAAAGTGAACAAACACGCCAAAGCTTTGTTGCATATGATAATAAGGGTTTACCTTTGTCAACTGTACCCTTTGGAGAGTTTAGACTATCTCGGCTCAAACTGGCATTTCTGACAGCTGCTTTAAGAATTTGTTTTGTCAATTCATTGCATGTGAGGCAAGCCACATGCAGTCTGTTGGCTGCAGTGACCACGTGTCTCTGCCTGTAAATGTACTCGTGTCAGTGTAGATGAAGTAACAAGCATGAAAGCAAAGTCGAAGGGGTTTAAAAAGACCAGAGGGACACCCAAGTGGCTTTGTTTACATAGATTCTAATTAACATATCACTAAATCCAATGTTTGGTCCTTGTAATCATGTAGGCAGATCCTATACTTAAATTATCTCATTCATTTGAAAAGTACAATAAAACTACATACCAAATGTTCACAAAAAGACTGACTACTAGAAGCTATTGTACTGATCATAAAATAAAACGAAATAAATAATCACTGTAAAAAATATATGTGTTGGCTGCCTATCTCTTAATAAATGCTATACTGATTTCCATTTTTAAAAGAGCAGATAAACAAGGAGTTGAATGTATCCCAGTTGAGCTGATGTCTTGGCAGTGATTATGAGGACAGTTTATTTTAATATCAGCCAGCATGGTCACATAAGTAAAACATCTATAGGCAATCTCACACCAGGAAGCGTGTACAAATGCAGCTGCCACACCAGCCATTCAAGCAGGAGCTTCTTACCACAGGACTCAGGCTTCCCCTCTGGTAGCACACTGCTGCTGCCACTCTTCTGCACCACCAGAGCTTCTGCTCACAGCCCCCACCACACAGAACGCAGAGCAGACAGCACACATTCACATACACATAAAGAAACAACACAAGGAAAGGAAACAAAACAGGAAAGAGAAAATCATGAGGGAGAAATAAACATGGGAGATGAAAAATTAAACGCACAAATCGGCAGTTTAACAAAAAAAAAAAAAAAAAAATTAAAAATGATTTGGATAGGCACTGAAAAAAGTGAAAGTAGCTGAAGATTAACTAGCTTGTTTTTTTTAGTACCTTTTTATTTTTAACTACCCACATATCTATAGATACTTACGGCAAATGTAATTATAGGGGCCACACGCTTTCAAAACTGAAAACTGCATTAAAATGATAAGCTCAAGTCTGATTTTATATTAAACATGTCCTGAAAATAAAGAAGGTTACAAAAGGCCAAGATTGCATCTGGCTTCTTTAATAAAAATTCTGCGCTAATAACACAATGGCCATAAAAGTGTAGCTGTACACTCCAATTTTATCGTGATGAATAAGCAGCTAGTGAAATTGCATGCAATTTTGGGTGTGTCTCCCCACCGCAGAGGGTGGTTTTATAAGTTGTGGCAAAGGGGATGATGCTAAAAATAATTCCAAAATCAAGTTTCCATCAACAGAAGAGAAACTTTTCTTAGGCCACCAATTAAAATAAGGAGGCTGACTTTTTCTTTTAGACAAATAATCAGTTTTTGTGGGAAACAATGATCTAAAAAGTCAGTTTTAATAAACATCTACAGTGTCTGCCTACTTCTGTATATCCTTAATAAACCCAAACCACTTTGAAATTAGAGAAAAAAGGCACATATGGAGAATATCTAGGAAAAGATTATTAGAGTTCATGCATCTTGCAAGCAAATAACAAAAATACAAGCTGCGATACAGAACATGCAGACATGCAAAATTTCAGGACATAAATGTAACACTAGCAGAAAATAAAGATGTACAAAAAGTACATTTAAGAATGAGGTGCGTCTTGCTGGATTTGGTACATTTTGTTTAATCGCTACATAGCTAAACGTCAAAGAAATGTATGCAAGAAGATTTTAGTCTGATGCCAGACAAAGACAAGCAGCAAAGCGCATGTCTTAACTGAGAGAACTCATCTTGTCTGTGTTTTGTTGCATCATTCACAGATAAGCCACTATGTGGTGCAGAGGATTTTCTTTTTTTGTTGTGAATACAGGAGCTTCAGTCATATCTCGAATCACACTCAACTGACTGCTGACAAATACCACCGGGACTGTCACCATATCAGACGAGTCTGTCTCTGAAACACAACAATTTCACCCTGCAATAAACTGGAAACTGGAGTGCATAATAAGCTCAGTGGCTTTTTGTGCCCTTCAAGTATGCATGCACACATGAGACCACCCAACCACCCAAGCATACAAAACCCACTTATTTATGTAAAACTGTGAGACACGTGAACATAATACACACACAGAGCTACTGATTTTTCAGTCCATTAATCAAACAGTTCTCTGCTTATCGGTTTAACACTGGCAACATGTAATGAAACGTAAGCTTTCTGACAAACACTTGTAAAGCTGTAATGTCAACGTAACCATTAAAGACACATTATACTGTCTGTAAACTGAATTAACTCCCAAAAAGATGATTCAAACGCCTACTAATAATAAATTATTTTCATCCAATGACAAACACAAAGTAGATCAGACCACACATGTGAAGACTGATGTAAAGCTGTCATTTTAAACTTATACAATAATCAAGCACAAAGCATAGAGCAAGATACAAACATGCCTTGAGCAAATCATCATGAGCACATTTGTTCTATGAGACAATTTGTGAGTGTGAGAGTTGGAGAGAAAAAAAAAGAAAAGGAGACTGTCAGACAGAAACATGTGAGGCAGTCGGTGAGGCATTCAAAGACCGAAGGAAGAGATGGAAACACGCACTGTCACGGACTAAAGCAGAGCGAGTAGGAAAACCACATTCAAGCATCGAAATGAAAGTACAAAGTTACCTGTAGGGTCAAACTCATTGGAGGGAAGGGAATTTCTTTCACTTTTGGGTTTCTTGTCTGGGGGGTGGTCTTTACTGAGAATACTGCTGGTTCTATAGAAAGGGGAACAGATGAGTAAAAGGTAAACCAAGTGGTAGAACAGTACAAGACCAGCATTTGTCCAGTAAGAGCAATCACATACAACAATGCAGACTTTTACACATTGCATTGTTTTTACTGAAAAGGTCACTATAATGTATGCATGTCTTACATTACTGCTACAGAATAAGCCTGGCTTTCATGCAAGTAAAGACCCAGAGTAACCGCAGCAACAGTAAGAACCAACTACTGTCCTTTTTATTCTTGAGAATAAAATGCAGGAGGACCTCCTAGCGTATGAATCATGCCGAGTGTGTCTACTGTATAAAATGACACGCTGAGAGGAAGTGGAGGCGCTCTCCTGAGTGCCCAAAGAGCAAGGCCAGAGAAAGGACGCTTCTCAGTGGAGATACCACAAGGCCAGACTCCGGCTTGAACCTCGGGAGGCTATGTATGGCTGCCTCTGCCTATACTGGCCTCAACTGTGAAAGGCCACTGTTCTGTTCACAGTGAAAGGCAGCGATGGGCCGCCCTTAAAAGAGGGACCCCTTTGTCCGTCACTCTGTGTGTGTGTGTGTGTGCATGGGGGGCGGGGGGGTTGGTCCACACTCTAAAGACTTCTGTATTACAGCACACCAGGCCTAGTAAAATCTGCCTCATTTCCCTCATGCAGAGCTCTGTACATGTATGGGACTGGGTGGTGTGTTATGTCTGTGTTACCACAGGATTCCCTATTCATAAGGGTGTAAGTGTCAGCAATCCAATAAGATAAAGATTCTTACCTGTTTGCTTTCTTGGGAAACCTGCAAGATAAAACAGAATAACAGTTAGCATCCTACAGAAATCTGCTGGCAGACTACTAATGTAATGTAGAACACAAAAGCTGGGCTGCTTATTCCTGTTTGCAGAGTTAAAAAACAAAAAACAAGATGTCGTGCTGACAGTTTCTCATGAGACCCATATAGTAGTAAACACGATAATCCCGATCAAACATCGGAGTTCTTCAGCTACAGATTAAAGCGTTTTCCAGGTCAAATGTCCTCTGCCTCTCAGATCTCATCTGTGTGCATGTGCTGTAATCTAGTTCTACAGACATCATAGTTTCACTGTAATAATCATATCGTAATCATACACAGGGCCTTCGAAGTGGCATGCTCATTGCCACAGAGTGCAGCAGTGATGAAATAATTAGGGGATATAGTCAGCACCATATTGGAAAACGCAATGTTTTCCAGGATACTTGAGCTCTGCCTTTTTTCTTTAGCAGACAAAGCATGAAAGAAAATTTATAGGCTAGAAAATTTAAAGAAATGCTACACTGTTAACAGCAGCTATAGGTGGTCATTCTCATGTTTAAGAGACAGCCTTAACAGAATCACCCAAGGCACACAAGAGTTGGTGGACCTTGCACTTTGTACAATTTCTAAACCAAATTTTACTCCAGTACTCAAAGATAAGATATACATGCCAAAAATGTGTTTTTAGCCTTAAAGTGATTAAAGAGAATCAAAGACAATCTATTCCAACGAAACGTGGCAAAGGGTCACAGATTTTAATATTGATTTATTAGTGTGAATGCTTGAAAAGCATTCACAGTATTGTTCTTCTAATCTTTATTATTAGTGTGAATGCTTGAAAAGCATTCACAGTATTGTTATTCTAATCTTTATTATTAGTGTGAATGCTTGAAAAGCATTCACAGTATTGTTCTTCTAATCTTTATTAGTGTGAATGCTTGAAAAGCATTCACAGTATTGTTGTTGTAATCTTTATTATTATTATTATTATTATATTTTATTCTGTATTCCGTACGTTTTTTGTAATCCTACTCCTTCAAAACCGTTCAACTTAGAAAAACCATTCCAACACCGTTAGATTCCTATTCTTTTGGACAACACTGCTTCCATTTTTCATATTTTTAACATTTATATTTTTAATTTTATTCAACTTTATTCAACAAAAATTTATAATGTATTTCAATGGGGAGACCCTTCAAATCCTCATTCAACTTACTCATTTTTAAACTCTTACTACTTCCACATACATTGACATAGAGCCACCATTCAAACTTTAAAACGAAGACAAGACATTCAACTATTCAACTTGCATTTATCTTTTCAATATCTATTATACTTTTTCTTCAGTTCCAGTTTAAGTTTCATGATGTTTTTTCACCCGTTTCAGAGTTTATAATGGGTGTGTATGGGACGGAATGTTGGGGCTAGAGTGAGGCAGCTCAACTGCTAGAGTGAGAGGAGCAAAAAAATTAATCTTAAAATCTTTTTTAAAACTGCTGCTGTGTCTGCAGCGTTTGCTCTACAGGTATGATTTTACCCTCAAAACGTAGCCATCGCTGTCCTCTTTCATCCAATGTGTTTACTATTGTCCTAGGTGTTATGGTTCTTTCATAAATGTCACCAATGCACAGCCTCCTCCCTCCAACTCTTCCATAGACTCTAATGTTAAAATGGCTCAGAAGGTTCGTTTGAAAATCAGAAGAGCATGGTGTCTTTCCACTGTCACCACGTCCATATAATAAACTCCACAGGCATGAAAACTGAGAATTCGGTAGACTAGAAGCTGCTGTCGCTCACGGTGAAAGAATTTTGTCAATACGACTTGTACTTTTAATTTGGGAACGATTTGTTTCGGCCTGACTTTTCTGTTCATTTTAAGCAGCAAAAGTGAGGTGCATGTCTGTGTGCGTGTGTATGGAGCCATTGGGTGCAGTCACTATAGCAACCAGGCTCACACCTGCCTGCTTAACGAGCTCTCCCTGCCACTGTACCAAGATTCATCTTAAGCACTTCTCTTTCAACTGCTGCTGTGTCCACAGTGTTACAGCCATCATTTTACCCTCAAATTGTCACCATTATTGTTCTCTTTCCAACACCGTATCTTTCAAAGCTCAGGCATTTAAACTTTTTAAACTGTGTGGATCAAAGTGGAGGGATCACATTTGAGTCATTCAGTGATTCAAAGAATATGACCTTTTAATATTCATTCAGATGTTTTCTGACTCTAAATGTTCTTTTCTCATTTCTTAGGGTTTTCTAATTTACATTTAAAACATTTTCAGTTTTTTTCCAACTCCTTCTTCTGTGTAACCTTCAGCTTTTACCAGTTCAGCACCTTTGTTTTCAGGTTAAATTCGTTTTTTTTTTTGTTGTTTTTTTTTAATCTCATTCAATATTTTTAACTCAAAATTCAGCAATTAATTCATTTCAGTGCATACATTCAGATTCAAGCATTCACACTGCAGTTTCTTCAGAAAATGCACTTTCTAGTTCTATTTTATTCTTCCGTACGTTTTTTGAAAGCCTACTCCTTCAAAACCGTTCAACTTAGAAAAACCATTCAAACATCGTTAGATTCCTATTATTTTGGACATGACTGCTTCTATTTTTCTCATTTTTAACATTTATATTTTTAATTTTATTCAACTTTATTCAACAAAAATTTATAATGTATTTCAATGGGGAGACCCTTCAAATTCTCATTCAACTTACTCATTTTTAAACTCTTACTACTTCCACATACGTTGACATAGAGCCACCATTCAAACTTTAAAACGAAGACAAGACATTCAACTATTCAACTTGTATTTATCTTTTCAATATCTATTATACTTTTTCTTCAGTTCCAGTTTAAGTTTCATGATGTTTTTTCACCCGTTTCAAAATTTATAATGGGTGTGTATGGGACGGAATGTTGGGGCTAGAGTGAGACAGCTCAACTGCTAGAGTGAGAGGAGCAAAAAAATTAATCTTAAAATCTTTTTTAAAACTGCTGCTGTGTCCGCAGCGTTTGCTCTACAGGTATGATTTTACCCTCAAAACGTAGCCATGGCTGTCCTCTTTCATCCAATGTGTTTACTATTGTCCTAGGTGTTATGGTTCTTTCATACATGTCACCAATGCACAGCCTCCTCCCTCCAACTCTTCCATAGACTCTAATGTTAAAATGGCTCAGAAGGTTCGTTTGAAAATCAGAAGAGCATGGTGTCTTTCCACTGTCACCACGTCCATATAATAAGCTCCACAGGCATGAAAACTGAGAATTAGGTAGACTAGACATTGCTGTCGCTCACGGTGAAAGAATTTTGTCAATACGACTTTTACTTTTCATTTGGGAGCGATTTGTTTCGGCCTGACTTTTCTGTTCATTTTAAGCAGCAAAAGTGAGGCGCATGTCTGTGTACGTGTGTATGGAGCCATTGGGTGCAGTCACTATAGCAACCAGGCTCACACCTGCCTGCTTAACGAGCTCTGCCTGCCACTGTGCCAAGATTCATCTTAAGCACTTCTCTTTCAACTGCTGCTGTGTCCACAGTGTTACAGCCATCATTTTACCCTCAAATTGTCGCCATTATTGTTCTCTTTCCAACACCGTGTCTTTCAAAGCTCAGACTTTTAAATTTTTTAAACTGTGTGGATCCAAGCAGAGGGATCACATTTTAGTCATTCAGTGATTCAAAGAATATGACCTTTTAATATTCATTCAGATGTTTTCTGACTCTAAATGTTCTCTTCTAAATTCTTAGGGTTTTCTAATTTACAATTAAAACATTTTCAGCTTTTTTCCAACTTCTTCTTCTGTGTAACGTTCAGCTTTTAGCAGTTCAGCACTTTTGTTTTCAGGTTAAATTCGGGTTTTTTTTTTTTATCTCATTCAATATTTTTAACTCAAAATTCAGTAATTAATTCATTTCAGTGCATACATTCAGATTCAAGCATTCACACTGCAGTTTCTTCAGAAAATGCACTTTCTAGTTATTATATTTTATTCTGTATTCCGTACGTTTTTTGTAATCCTACTCCTTCAAAACCGTTCAACTTAGAAAAACCATTCAAACACCGTTAGATTCCTATTCTTTTGGACAACACTGCTTCTATTTTTCATATTTTTAACATTTATATTTTTAATTTTATTCAACTTTATTCAACAAAAATTTATAATGTATTTCAATGGGGAGACCCTTCAAATCCTCATTCAACTTACTCATTTTTAAACTCTTACTACTTCCACATACATTGACATAGAGCCACCATTCAAACTTTAAAACGAAGACAAGACATTCAACTATTCAACTTGTATTTATCTTTTCAATATCTATTATACTTTTTCTTCAGTTCCAGTTTAAGTTTCATGATGTTTTTTCACCCGTTTCAGAGTTTATAATGGGTGTGTATGGGACGGAATGTTGGGGCTAGAGTGAGGCAGCTCAACTGCTAGAGTGAGAGGAGCAAAAAAATTAATCTTAAAATCTTTTTTAAAACTGCTGCTGTGTCTGCAGCGTTTGCTCTACAGGTATGATTTTACCCTCAAAACGTAGCCATCGCTGTCCTCTTTCATCCAATGTGTTTACTATTGTCCTAGGTGTTATGGTTCTTTCATAAATGTCACCAATGCACAGCCTCCTCCCTCCAACTCTTCCATAGACTCTAATGTTAAAATGGCTCAGAAGGTTCGTTTGAAAATCAGAAGAGCATGGTGTCTTTCCACTGTCACCACGTCCATATAATAAGCTCCACAGGCATGAAAACTGAGAATTAGGTAGACTAGACATTGCTGTCGCTCACGGTGAAAGAATTTCGTCAATACGACTTTTACTTTTCATTTGGGAACGATTTGTTTTGGCCTGACTTTTCTGTTCATTTTAAGCAGCAAAAGTGAGGTGCATGTCTGTGTACGTGTGTATGGAGCCATTGGGTGCGGTCACTATAGCAACCAGGCTCACACCTGCCTGCTTAACGAGCTCTGCCTGCCACTGTACCAAGATTCATCTTAAGCACTTCTCTTTCAACTGCTGCTGTGTCCACAGTGTTACAGCCATCATTTTACCCTCAAATTGTCGCCATTATTGTTCTCTTTCCAACACCGTATCTTTCAAAGCTCAGGCATTTAAACTTTTTAAACTGTGTGGATCAAAGTGGAGGGATCACATTTGAGTCATTCAGTGATTCAAAGAATATGACCTTTTAATATTCATTCAGATGTTTTCTGACTCTAAATGTTCTTTTCTCATTTCTTAGGGTTTTCTAATTTACATTTAAAACATTTTCAGTTTTTTTCCAACTCCTTCTTCTGTGTAACCATCAGCTTTTAGCAGTTCAGCACCTTTGTTTTCAGGTTAAATTCGGTTTTTTTTTTTTGTTTTTTTTTAATCTCATTCAATATTTTTAACTCAAAATTCAGCAATTAATTCATTTCAGTGCATACATTCAGATTCAAGCATTCACACTGCAGTTTCTTCAGAAAATGCACTTTCTAGTTATTATATTTTATCTATTCCGTACGTTTTTTGTACTCCTACTCCTTCAAAACCGTTCAACTTAGAAAAACCATTCAAACACCATTAGATTCCTATTCTTTTGGACATGACTGCTTCTACTTTTCTCATTTTTAACATTTATATTTTTAATTTTATTCAACTTTATTCAACAAAAATTTCCCATGTATTTCAATGGGGAGACCCTTCAAATTCTCATTCAACTTACTCATTTTTAAACTCCTACTACTTCCACATACGTTGACATAGAGCCACCATTCAAACTTTAAAACGAAGACAAGACATTCAACTATTCAACTTGTATTTATCTTTTCAATATCTATTATACTTTTTCTTCAGTTCCAGTTTACGTTTCATGATGTTTTTTCACCCGTTTCAGAGTTTATAATGGGTGTGTATGGGACAGAATGTTGGGGCTAGAGTGAGGCAGCTCAACTGCTAGAGTGAGAGGAGCAAAAAAATTAATCTTAAAATCTTTTTTAAAACTGCTGCTGTGTCCGCAGCGTTTGCTCTACAGGTATGATTTTACCCTCAAAACGTAGCCATGGCTGTCCTCTTTCATCCAATGTGTTTACTATTGTACTAGGTGTTATGGTTCTTTCATAAATGTCACCAATGCACAGCCTCCTCCCTCCAACTCTTCCATAGACTCTAATGTTAAAATGGCTCAGAAGGTTCGTTTGAAAATCAGAAGAGCATGGTGTCTTTCTACTGTCACCACGTCCATATAATAAGCTCCACAGGCATGAAAACTGAGAATTAGGTAGACTAGACATTGCTGTCGCTCACGGTGAAAGAATTTTGTCAATACGACTTTTACTTTTCATTTGGGAACGATTTGTTTCGGCCTGACTTTTCTGTTCATTTTAAGCAGCAAAAGTGAGGCGCATGTCTGTGTACGTGTGTATGGAGCCATTGGGTGCGGTCACTATAGCAACCAGGCTCACACCTGCCTGCTTAACGAGCTCTGCCTGCCACTGTACCAAGATTCATCTTAAGCACTTCTCTTTCAACTGCTGCTGTGTCCACAGTGTTACAGCCATCATTTTACCCTCAAATTGTCGCCATTATTGTTCTCTTTCCAACACCGTATCTTTCAAAGCTCAGGCATTTAAACTTTTTAAACTGTGTGGATCAAAGTGGAGGGATCACATTTGAGTCATTCAGTGATTCAAAGAATATGACCTTTTAATATTCATTCAGATGTTTTCTGACTCTAAATGTTCTTTTCTCATTTCTTAGGGTTTTCTAATTTACATTTAAAACATTGTCAGTTTTTTTCCAACTCCTTCTTCTGTGTAACCTTCAGCTTTTAGCAGTTCAGCACCTTTGTTTTCAGGTTAAATTCGTTTGTTTTTTTTTTGTTTTTTTTTTTTATCTCATTCAATATTTTTAACTCAAAATTCAGCAATTAATTCATTTCAGTGCATACATTCAGATTCAAGCATTCACACTGCAGTTTCTTCAGAAAATGCACTTTCTAGTTAGTGTGAATGCTTGAAAAGCATTCACAGTATTGTTATTCGAATCTTTATTATTATTATTATTATTATTATTATTATTAGTGTGAATGCTTGAAAAGCATTCACAGTATTGTTCTTCTAATCTTTATTATTCTATTTTATTATTATCTATTCCGTACGTTTTTTGAAAGCCTACTCCTTCAAAACCGTTCAACTTAGAAAAACCATTCAAACACCATTAGATTCCTATTCTTTTGGACATGATTGCTTGTATTTTTCTCATTTTTAACATTTATATTTTTAATTTTATTCAACTTTATTCAACAAAAATTTCCCATGTATTTCAATGGGGAGACCCTTCAAATTCTCATTCAACTTACTCATTTTTAAACTCTTACTACTTCAACATACGTTCACATAGAGCCACCATTCAAACTTTAAAACGAAGACAAGACATTCAACTATTCAACTTGTATTTATCTTTTCAATATCTATTATACTTTTTCTTCAGTTCCAGTTTAAGTTTCATGATGTTTTTTCACCCGTTTCAGAGTTTATAATGGGTGTGTATGGGACGGAATGTTGGGGCTAGAGTGAGGCAGCTCAACTGCTAGAGTGAGAGGAGCAAAAAAATTAATCTTAAAATATTTTTTAAAACTGCTGCTGTGTCCGCAGCGTTTGCTCTACAGGTATGATTTTACCCTCAAAACGTAGCCATGGCTGTCCTCTTTCATCCAATGTGTTTACTATTGTACTAGGTGTTATGGTTCTTTCGTAAATGTCACCAATGCACAGCCTCCTCCCTCCAACTCTTCCATAGACTCTAATGTTAAAATGGCTCAGAAGGTTCGTTTGAAAATCAGAAGAGTATGGTGTCTTTCCACTGTCACCACGTCCATATAATAAACTCCACAGGCATGAAAACTGAGAATTCAGTAGACTAGAAGCTGCTGTCGCTCACGGTGAAAGAATTTCGTCAATACGACTTGTACTTTTCATATGGGAACGATTTGTTTTGGCCTGACTTTTCTGTTCATTTTAAGCAGCAAAAGTGAGGTGCATGTCTGTGTGCGTGTGTATGGAGCCATTGGGTGCGGTCACTATAGCAACCAGGCTCACACCTGCCTGCTTAACGAGCTCTGCCTGCCACTGTACCAAGATTCATCTTAAGCACTTCTCTTTCAACTGCTGCTGTGTCCACAGTGTTACAGCCATCATTTTACCCTCAAATTGTCGCCATTATTGTTCTCTTTCCAACACCATGTCTTTCAAAGCTCAGGCATTTAAACTTTTTAAACTGTGTGGATCAAAGTGGAGGGATCACATTTGAGTCATTCAGTGATTCAAAGAATATGACCTTTTAATATTCATTCAGATGTTTTCTGACTCTAAATGTTCTTTTCTCATTTCTTAGGGTTTTCTAATTTACATTTAAAACATTTTCAGTTTTTTTCCAACTTCTTCTTCTGTGTAACGTTCAGCTTTTAGCAGTTCAGCACCTTTGTTTTCAGGTTGAATTCGGTTTTTTTTGTTTGTTTTTTTTATCTCATTCAATATTTTTAACTCAAAATTCAGCAATTAATTCATTTCAGTGCATACATTCAGATTCAAGCATTCACACTGCAGTTTCTTCAGAAAATGCACTTTCTAGTTATTATTAGTGTGAATGCTTGAAAAGCATTCACAGTATTGTTATTCTAATCTTTATTATTATTATATTTTATTTTTCCGTACGTTTTTTGAAAGCCTACTCCTTCAAAACCGTTCAACTTAGAAAAACCATTCAAACACCGTTAGATTCCTATTCTTTTGGACAACATTGCTTCTATTTTTCTCATTTTTAACATTTATATTTTTAATTTTATTCAACTTTTTTCAACAAAAATTTATAATGTATTTCAATGGGGAGACCCTTCAAATTCTCATTCAACTTCCTCCTCTTTAAACTGTATCTACTTCCACATACATTGACATAGAGCCACCATTCAAACTTTAAAACGAAGACAAGACATTCAACTATTGAACTTGTATTTATCTTTTCAATATCTATTATACTTTTTCTTCAGTTCCAGTTTAAGTTTCATGATGTTTTTTCACCCGTTTCAAAGTTTATAATGGGTGTGTATGGGACGGAATGTTGGGGCTAGAGTGAGACAGCTCAACTGCTAGAGTGAGAGGAGCAAAAAAATTAATCTTAAAATATTTTTTAAAACTGCTGCTGTGTCCGCAGCGTTTGCTCTACATGTATGATTTTACCCTCAAAACGTAGCCATGGCTGTCCTCTTTCATCCAATGTGTTTACTATTGTCCTAGGTGTTACGGTTCTTTCATAAATGTCACCAATGCACAGCCTCCTCCCTCCAACTCTTCCATAGACTCTAATGTTAAAATGGCTCAGAAGGTTCGTTTGAAAATCAGAAGAGCATGGTGTCTTTCCACTGTCACCACGTCCATATAATAAGCTCCACAGGCATGAAAACTGAGAATTAGGTAGACTAGACATTGCTGTCGCTCACGGTGAAAGAATTTTGTCAATACGACTTTTACTTTTCATTTGGGAGCGATTTGTTTCGGCCTGACTTTTCTGTTCATTTTAAGCAGCAAAAGTGAGGCGCATGTCTGTGTACGTGTGTATGGAGCCATTGGGTGCAGTCACTATAGCAACCAGGCTCACACCTGCCTGCTTAACGAGCTCTGCCTGCCACTGTGCCAAGATTCATCTTAAGCACTTCTCTTTCAACTGCTGCTGTGTCCACAGTGTTACAGCCATCATTTTACCCTCAAATTGTCGCCATTATTGTTCTCTTTCCAACACCGTGTCTTTCAAAGCTCAGACTTTTAAATTTTTTAAACTGTGTGGATCCAAGCAGAGGGATCACATTTTAGTCATTCAGTGATTCAAAGAATATGAACTTTTAATATTCATTCAGATGTTTTCTGACTCTAAATGTTCTCTTCTAAATTCTTAGGGTTTTCTAATTTACAATTAAAACATTTTCAGCTTTTTTCCAACTTCTTCTTCTGTGTAACGTTCAGCTTTTAGCAGTTCAGCACCTTTGTTTTCAGGTTAAATTCGGGTTTTTTTTTTTGTTTTTTTTTTATCTCATTCAATATTTTTAACTCAAAATTCAGCAATTAATTCATTTCAGTGCATACATTCAGATTCAAGCATTCACACTGCAGTTTCTTCAGAAAATGCACTTTCTAGTTATTATTATATATTCCGTACGTTTTTTGGCATCTCACTCCTTCAAAACCGCTCAACTTAGAAAAACCATTCAAACACCGTTAGATTCCTATTCTTTTGGACATGAATGCTTCTACTTTTCTCATTTTTAACATTTATATTTTTAATTTTATTCAACTTTATTTAACAAAAATTTATAATGTATTTCAATGGAGAGACCCTTCAAATCCTCATTCAACTTACTCATTTTTAAACTCTTACTACTTCCACATACATTGACATAGAGCCACCATTCAAACTTTAAAACGAAGACAAGACATTCAACTATTCAACTTGTATTTATCTTTTCAATATCTATTATACTTTTTCTTCAGTTCCAGTTTAAGTTTCATGATGTTTTTTCACCCGTTTCAGAGTTTATAATGGGTGTGTATGGGACGGAATGTTGGGGCTAGAGTGAGGCAGCTCAACTGCTAGAGTGAGAGGAGCAAAAAAATTAATCTTAAAATATTTTTTAAAACTGCTGCTGTGTCTGCAGCGTTTGCTCTACAGGTATGATTTTACCCTCAAAACGTAGCCATCGCTGTCCTCTTTCATCCAATGTGTTTACTATTGTCCTAGGTGTTATGGTTCTTTCATAAATGTCACCAATGCACAGCCTCCTCCCTCCAACTCTTCCATAGACTCTAATGTTAAAATGGCTCAGAAGGTTCGTTTGAAAATCAGAAGAGCATGGTGTCTTTACACTGTCACCACGTCCATATAATAAACTCCACAGACATGAAAACTGAGAATTTGGTAGACTAGACATTGCTGTCGCTCACGGTGAAAGAATTTCGTCAATACGACTTTTACTTTTCATTTGGGAACGATTTGTTTCGGCCTGACTTTTCTGTTCATTTTAAGCAGCAAAAGTGAGGCGCATGTCTGTGTACGTGTGTATGGAGCCATTGGGTGCGGTCACTATAGCAACCAGGCTCACACCTGCCTGCTTAACGAGCTCTCTCTCTCTCTCTGCCAAGATTCATCTTAAGCACTTCTCTTTCAACTGCTGCTGTGTCCACAGTGTTAAAGCCATCATTTTACCCTCAAATTGTCGCCATTATTGTTCTCTTTCCAACACCGTATCTTTCAAAGCTCAGGCATTTAAACTTTTTAAACTGTGTGGATCAAAGTGGAGGGATCACATTTTAGTCATTCAGTGATTCAAAGAATATGACCTTTTAATATTCATTCAGATGTTTTCTGACTCTAAATGTTCTTTTCTCATTTCTTAGGGTTTTCTAATTTACATTTAAAACATTTTCAGTTTTTTTTCCAACTCCTTCTTCTGTGTAACCTTCAGCTTTTAGCAGTTCAGCACCTTTGTTTTCAGGTTAAATTCGTTTTTTGTTTTTTTTTTAAAATCTCATTCAATATTTTTAACTCAAAATTCAGCAATTAATTCATTTCAGTGCATACATTCAGATTCAAGCATTCACACTGCAGTTTCTTCAGAAAATGCACTTTCTAGTTTTGTTTAACCTAGCAAAGTATCTTAAAACTCTTAGTGTTGGAGTTGATTATATGAGTGTCACTGCAACACCCGTCAGCACTCCAAGTTGGGGTCCACACAGTCAGTACTACTGATTTTTCTCCAGAAAGACTGAGCCATAATTTGCCATTTTACATTTTATTATTTTTAACTGCGAAGAAGTGGAAAAGATGGAAAAGATTGGTGTCTCACTGTGGAAATAGTCACACAGCAGTGAAATCCATTTTCACACTTTGCTGTAATACCCCAAAGTCTTTATTCAGGCTTGTACATATGTGCTGTATGCTACACTAAATGCTTGTGAAAATGTAAAAAGAGAAAAACAAGGAAAAATGCACAGTATATGAATACAAATAACTACTCACTCTAAAATAATACTGTTCGGTAAAAAGGAGGTGTCATGACTTACTAGCCACATTAACTCCCTTTCTCCTTGTGACACTGTCTCATTCAGGGCCATGCAGGGGCAGCTGAATGGCCCGTTTATGAAAATGCCTCAGACTGTAATAAGTTCCAGAGCTTACAGCAGGGGGAAAAAAAACTAGTTTTAAGTAACCCATTCCCTAAGAAACCTCTGAATTGGAAGGATGGAAAAATCAGCACACAAATACACACACTGTGAAATGCTACATGCAAATGCACAAGCTCGGAGACGGCAAAAATGAGTAGGCACGTGTTTTTGGTTGATCGTATAGGAGCAAATGAAAGCATGACAGGGAAACCAAGAGGATGGATGACACATCAAGCTGTCTACAGTGACTGTAGACATGACTGCGCTGAATTATGCTTATAATAGTGCCTTTTGAAATAATGCTGTGGTTCCTCTTCATGAGGTCATGCACTTGGTAAAACTTTTGAAGGGAACTGAAAAAAACGTTTGTTCAGAAGGGCAACATCATTTTACGTCCTAAAAAAAAAAAAAAAGAAGACATGAGTCAGAGCCAGCACAGTCTCTAGAAGAAATAAGAGAAACACCTAGCATGAAATCACTTGCCTATAAAATACATATAAAGACTGAGAGGAAGGACAAAGGTAGTTGTGAAAAAATATGCAAGAAATAGTACAAACAAGAGAGAAGTGGTAAAAGGAAGTAGTGGCACAGCAAGTTTTAAAAGGGACAACAAAACTTCGCATGTGCTATATGCTACACAAAATGGGGGATCACTATGTAAGTTTAAGGATATCAAACCAACTAATATTCTTTAAATTATAGGTACTATTCCTAAATCGAGAAATATCCCGCTGCGCAGAATCCTGAAGCTGCCACACTTTTGGTTTAAGTTTGTGAAAACACACCACTTCAGAGCTTGACTGTTAAACATCCCTAGTTGCCTCTGGCAAGCAAATCTACAACTAACCATTTAAAGGTCTGGGTTCTGTCATTTACAAACGAATGCTTCCAAAGTTATCATAAAAATAGACACAGGCTAAATTTAAAAAATAAATAAATAAAAACTTTCCATCTAAGGACAACTTTCCGCCTGGGTGGATGTGAGCACTGTTGTCACATTGGTTTTGGCACTCAACCAGTGCAGAGGGGAAAAAAAAACTGAAAGAAAAGGAATAACAACGATGCCCGGGCATCACAGCAAAACTACAGCACAGTCCCGCTGAGAGTGAGACAGGCCTGCTATGGAAACAGTGCTTCTGAATAACTGCTGAATGTAAAGGCTGTCTGGTAATTTGCTGTGTGACATCACAAATTATAAGCGAGAAACATGACACTAAAGGAATAATGAATATACATTTTTGACCGAATCAAAGATAATACTTGTTTGATCCCTCCTAGGATGAGCCGATCATCTGATTTGTAGTAGCCAAAAAGAAGAAACATTTTTTTTTGCATAAACAGAGTTGTAGCATCGAGGTATGTGCAGAGATATTTATTACAGTTTTAAATGTGTTTTGTGGCATATCTACTTTTACTGTAAGAATAGTGTTTGTAAGTCTATTTGCATATAGCGGCTTACTGTGTATATATTATGAACTATGAATTATGTTTTCAACAGTAAATGTAGCTGTAAGTTTGGGAAACATTGCCTATGCAGAAAAGAAGTTTAACATGCATTAATAAAAGTTTTCCAAAACTTCTTTTTGGACAGGTACAGTTGACATGAGACAATGACAGATTGGGCTAATATGATGAAGCCCCTAACTAACAGTCAAAAGGTTGTTTAAAAAAAAACAAACAAAAAAAACCAACAACCCACAAACAAAGTATGCAATTAAAGCTGAAGGAACAAATCCAATATATACACATAACAACTGCTAATCCATCTTTGAAGTAATGGTTATTTACTTTAGTCATAACTCATTCCCCATGTGAGCTACTGTGACTGTTGTCTAAGATTAAATTGGTGACAGCCAATTTGAAGCTGCAAAGTTTCAATGTGGGCGCAAGTGTCCTCAGCTTAAAATAAGAAATTTAAAGATGGGTAAGATGAACCATATTTCTACAACACTTAGATAGCTGACGACAAGTCATCATACCCGATACATGTAACAGAATGACAAAGGCTTAAAAGTCTCATTTTGGTTTTGTCTCAAGCAAAAAGGACTGAAATACACAGTTCTATTATACCTGTAAGACAAACAGAATAGAGTGTGACAATTTTTTATAATAATTACATTTCAGTGTTTTGCCCTGCTCTACCCTGTTAGACGTCATGCCAATTGTAGATAGGAAATATCACATAAAAACATTTTAGCACCAATAAAAATAACAGTTTTTGGGGTTCCCATAACACCCCCTCCCCAATTTAAATTACAATCACACCAGTAACTAAAGACAGAGTTTAAAAGAAATACTTTTCATTCTATATACTCTTCAGAAACTAAATATTCCGTATTTCTCGGACCATAAGGCGCACCAGATTATAAGGCGCACTGTCGATGAACGGGTCTGTTTTCATACATTAGACGCACCGGATTATAAGGCGTATTAAGCAAAACAAAACAGTAAGATAAGTTAAACTTTACTCAACTCATTCTTCTTGTTTCCTCCACTTCTGAACCATTGATTCATTAATGTTGAATTCTCTCGCAGCTGCTCTACTCCTATGTTGTTGCAGTATATTAATGACTAACCTCGTATTGTGGATGGATTATCTCAGTTGTTCTCCTGACTGAAGTTTGGTCCACTTACAGCATCCTGCCATGAGATTGCATTTGTCCATAACCATCGGGAACCCTCAAGTTAACTTTTATCGAGTAGAAAAATGTTAGTGTTCATCCTCCAGCTTCACTGTGTTTGTTATGCTAACATAGCTCGCTAGCGATCGCGTAGCACATCATTATATAGCAGCTAGTCCAACTTCAGTAACCCTACAAACATCACTGCTGTTTAGTTTTCTGTTTTCATTTATGTTGGAAGTGATAGCAGAGCTGTAGGCTTTAATTTTTTCAGAAATCTCTCAGTCAGAACATGCTATATCATGTTTAAGTGGAAACTAGCGAGCTAACTTTCTGCTAACTTCTAACTCCGTTAAATGTAATAAATTCTGTTTTCATGGATGCCTAGATGTTAAACTTCATTGTTACACCCGGTAAAGCAGCAACGCTGATCATTTTATTACAGATGAAAGAATTTAGACAGTTTTTAACTCTCAGTGATGCCGCAGTGTTCGTTTGACTTTGGGACCTGAAATGGACAGAGTTTTGGACACAGATTACTCCGTGAGGGTCCTGACTACGGTAGCCATAATGTTCAGACAATCCATCAAGCGGTCCGGCTTTTCAGTTTTTGAGAAAATTAAAGGATTTTAAGCACGCCTTACAGTGCGGAAAATACGGTATATATATTTTTCTGCATGAAAAATATTAATAAGTGATTAAAGCTGTAATCTTAGGACTGTTCAGATAAAGAGTAAACTGGAAATACATTAAATAGTGTAATTGGTTCTTCTTTTATATTCAACTCATCACATCTGTAGTTAAAGGGAAACTGAAAAGTGGTATTAAGTGGAACGTGGATTTTGGTCCAAAAACAATGCTACCTTGGTTTGTCGATTTACAACAACAGCATGCATTCATAACACTAACCCAAGGGTTACTGTCCAAGAAAAGCAATTGTCATGGCCACGTGGATAGTTAAGTATCTTAATTGGCTGCACTAGGAGTGTTTCAGGCTTACAATTGGGAGTGTAGCTCAGGCTTACAATTCAGGTTTGTCTAACAATATCTGTACTAGCTGGAGTTAAACAATGAAAAGGAAAAAGAGTAGTTGTGAATGAGCAAATTCGGATAAGAGCTGGTTGCTGTGGCATAGATTCTGACTGTAGTGACTGCAAAGCCTGCAAGTCTGTTCATACTATAGGGTCTCACTTCATAGTTTGTAGTGAAAAGTAGGGCTGGGCCATATTATACCGTTCACGGTAATACCGGTATAATGTTAGGCAACGATAGGAAAATGAAATATCGCGATAGAATGGGAGTAAAACGCGCATGCGCAGTGCCTTTGTTTTCATACGCACATGGTCGATTGTTGAGTGAAACAGATGAACCAGAATTGGTTTGTAAAAATGGTGCAACTTCCGTGATGTGGAACTGGTTTGGTGTTTGTCCGTCAGATACACAACAAAGCACATTTTTTTGCAGAACATGCAAGCGGCCGTCGTTATTGTCATATTTGTCGGACTAAGATGCTCTTAAATCTGGGAGTAATCTGGGTCCTAAACTCCGTATGCTTCAGGTCAAACGAACACTGCAGCATCACTTAGAGTTAAAAACTGTCTAAATTCTTTCATCTTTAATAAAACGATCAGCATTGCTGCTTTACCAGGTGTAACTATAAAGTTTAACTTCCAGGCATCCATGAAAACAAAAGTTATTACATTTAACGGAGTTAGAAGTTAGCAGGAAGCTAGCGGAAGTTAGCTCGCTAGTTTCGCTAGTTACCTAAGCATGATATTGCATGTTCTGACTGAGAGATTTCTGAAAAAAAATCAAACGTACAGCTCTGCTATCACTTCCAACATAAATGAAGACAGGAAACTAAACAGCAGTGACGTTTGTAGGGTTACTGAAGTTGGGCTAGCTGGTATATAATGATGTGCTACGTGATCGCTAGCGACACAGCTATGTTAGCATAACATAAACAGTGAAGCTGGAGGACGAACACTAACACTTTTCCACTTATAAAAGTTAACGTGAAGGTTCTTCATGGTTAGAGACAAATGCAATCGCATGGCAGGATGCTGTAAACGGACCAAACTTCAGTCAGGAGAACAACTGAGATAATCCATCCACAATACGAGGTTAGTCATTAATATACTGCAGCAACATGGGAATAGAGCAGCTGCCAGAGAATTCAACATTAATGAATCAATGGTACAGAAGTGGAGGAAGCAAGAAGAATGAGTTTAATAAAGTTTGATTTATCTGACTGCTTTGTTTCACTTAATGTGCCTTATAATCCCGTGCACCTTATGGTCCGAAAAATGCGTACTGCACACTGCAGTTTAATGTTGCAAAGCACCTCTTTTTAACTTCAGTGGATATTATACATGGTTATGCTCAGGATATGTCAGCCCATTTCTACTGGAAATGCCTTTTGGTTAAACTTTCAGCAAGGAATTTGCATTTGCACTGTTACATTTTTATAAAGCTTTAATGTACATAAAAACCAGCTTCTTGTTTAAGTGAAAATAAATGGAAGGTTGTCTTTTTGCGCTAGTAGTGTTGTGGAGTTGTATTTTGTCTCGCATCAATTATATCGTCGGTTATATCGTTATCGCAAATTTTCAAATATATATCGTGATAAATATTTTTGGCCATATCGCCCTGCTCTAGTGAAAAGTATTACTGACATACACTAAAGCCCATAACTTCACAGTACATACTCTTTTGCCGATCAGCAGTGTATAATCTCCACGCCCCCTCCTCCCCTGATAATACTACGAAAACTATGCAAAGTTTTAATTCTTATCAAGTCTCCATTAATAGTTTATGTCAGGTTTCAAGGACTGTATAAAACAAGTAAAGCATTTTTCATTTTTTTAGATTTGCTAGAACAAACAAGAGTATAAAAGACTCTTGTGTTAATAATCACTGGTTGAGTGTTAATAATCACTGGTTGCAGTACAAAAACATACAAAGAACAGCATGATATGAACAGAAAATATGCGGTTCTGTTTAAGTATTAAACAAAACAGCTTCTGAGTCTGCTTGCAGAAGTTGCACACCGATGCAACACTCTAAACAGCCTTTTAGTAATAAAAAAAAAAAAAAAAAAAAACCCCATCTTGGACCGTGTGAATCCTGTTACAACAACTGACAACAACTTAATTCTTCTACATTGTGGTTTTGTTAGAACATTTTTAGATCACAGCTTACATGTAGATCTAAGAGAAGCTACAAAACCAACTTGCTAAAACCAGCTTTTTCCCCCCTATGAAATCTCACAGACAACACTCACACTTCATTCAATACTTCAGATCCAGTTATATAAAGTCTAAGTGAGGAACCTCTTCCTGGACGGGGCCATTAACTGTGCAGTGAGCGAGAAAGGGAGAAAGAAGGCAGAGTCAGAACAGGGTGGGATAGGAGGGAGGGGCAGCACTGGAGCGGGCCTGGGCTTGAATGCTCCATTGAGGTTTGGTGTTTTGATGGAAAACTGTGGCAGAGCTGGGCCAACTGCAGCAACAGTGGCAGCAAGAGAGGCCGGGACCAGACCAGCCCGTGGAGAGAGGAAAAAGAAGAGAAAGAGGGAGGACAAACAGCTCTAAGGGAGCTCTGATGCACAGCCATTTCTGTGCACAGGTCTCCCACACTAAAGAGGAAGGGAAACAGTACATAAGGAACTAGGCAAAGTAATGCAAGATTCAGAGGAAATACTTCGGATTACTCTCGGTTCCTCTTAGAATTAATCTAAGCAGACCTAGGGAGATTATTAAAGTTTATCTCAGATGTGCATTATAATGTGTTTTGTGTGCCAACAGAGAAAAATAAAACATTTTAAACTCAGGGTAAGATCTGGCAGGATGCATCAAGTTAGGAAACACAGTTGGCTTCATAAACCAAGCATTACCTTTACTATCTCTGGTCATACAAAGCTGCTGTTGTAACTTCCATTAAAGGAAGTTGCAGTAATGCAAGTCCCCTACCAGAAGCAAAGCAATACAGTTCACAGCACAGCCAGGTGTTGTTGGGGCTAAAAGGGGTGGTGCCTGTCTGTTACTAGTGTAGGATTGGACACTTTGGGAGTTGCCTGCAGAGATCAGACTGAGGTGTGTCAATTCCAGGAGTTGAAGTGTACACCATCACACAGCTACACACCCTGAGATGGTAGATTTCTTTGGAAAATTTGGCAGAGCTGGACTGCAGGTCTGTGGTGATGGCACCATGTCCTCAGCTGAATATCAGTACTACATTATGCCACTGGCCAGCCAAGTACTTTATGAAACTGGCAAAATCTGCTTTTTTCCCCACCTCACCTCCTTAGAAGTAAGATTTCATCTCCACTGTGTAATAATACAGTCACGTGAACAGTCTGATTCATGCCTGCAGCTGGCCAATAAGAGAGAACACAAAGACACTGCTTGTTATCTAATCTATATACCTGAGTCACACAATTTGGGTGCACACATACACACACACCAAAAAAAAAAAAAAAAAACAGTCTGCTTGACGTCATTCCCTATGCTTCCCTGCCAATGACAAAGAGGTTCTCTACACACACACCATCATTTTCTCTTTTTAAACCACTGTCTGCACTTCACCCTAACCTCATGTCAAATGCAATGATGTCACTTTCAATATGTGACCTAAGCAGTGTTACCATGTGGTGCTTTGTACACTGAAATATGGATTTACAGAAAAAAGGATTAAGTAAGTGTATGAGACAGAGAGAGTGAGGGAGACAGGAAGGGAGGTGTGGTGTGTACTGGAGAGACAAGACCAATAGCTTTGGAGCTCAAGCTACAGCCTCAGGGGGAAAACTGTGCCCTTTCTGCCCCAATAAACCTCATCAGGATTCCTGACATGAAGGCCGGGGGGATAGACATTTCTTCACGCTATGCTGTCTGCTGTCCTCGAGCACTGGGAAAGGAAGGAAGGTGGCTGAATATGCTACTCTGCCAAAACACTTGAAGTTATGAGGCCTAATACAACAAATGGCAAACTTTTCCAATCAATGAGCAACTTCTCTGAACTCACAAGACTTTTAATGTGCGGATGACACATTATTTTCCCCCCCGCTAATCATCTTTTCAGGTTGAAGATCATAAAATATTCATTCAAGGACATTATGCTCATTAAAGCAATTTAGCCCAAGAAAAGCAAGATAATTTCAAAAATAATTTGTCACTAAGGGAAACAGTCTATCCTAGGGATATTCACTGGCCTACAAGAATATATAAACAGAAGACTGAAGAAAAGGTATCACCACGTATTCCCTGTCCTGCCTTTCCTTTTTTGTTTTGGCTATCTGCTATCAAAGAAATGTTATCCAATTAAAAAACTGTGGGTAGGTAATTCAACTTGTGTTTTTACAATGGTTCTTGTAGCCAGCCCCCTTCCCAAAAAGAAAGAAAAGAAAGCAGGCGTGTGTCAGTCTGAGTCATCTCTGAATCAGCTGAAACAGGCAGTGTAAGATTAATCACAGTGCAGTGGCATGTTGCTGGCTCTCTCTACAATACAGCCTTTCATAGCAAACACAGAAAACATTCAATTAGAGCATCTCCATCCTGAGGACTCTCAGCATGGCAAGTAAAATGCATCCAATGAGCTACAGCCGGGATGCTGCTCTTTAATGTCAACTATCCATTTCCGGTTATTTTAGACAAAGACTGGATCCAAAAAGTACTAGAAATTAAGTTATAATTTCTTTATCAACTTGACATTCTGAGAAATAAATACTGTAAAAGCAATTTATCTTCAAATCTATTGGAGCGCTGAGCATAATAGTATGGCTTCTTCACTGCCACAGATAGCTTGAAGGCAGCAGCCTAGTTTAAGCCCACAAAGCCCTTACATGGACATGTGAGAACTTGACACTTGGGTAAGACAGCTCTGTTTCCTCGTCCCCCTTTTCTTTACTGTTGTGATCCTGTCTTTCATGAAGTGAAAGTAATGTTTGAGCCCTGAAGCTCTTCTGCTTAACAGCACAGGAGGTGCAGGACAGTAGAGGGTGTCCACATGCATCAACATCACATAGTTGGGTGACAGACCCCCAACTCTCTCAATGCTCAAGAGCCCCAGCTAATATCCAGGCTCCACCCACTCTCCAACATCACCACCCCTGGGCCACTGCTTCTTTCATTCCCCTCTGTCTTCTTCGTGCCATTTCCTAGATATATTTCTTTCCTTTTATTAGCTTGAGATAAGAAGAATTCTTAATAATCTTAAAAAAGTAATGAAAAAGACCCAGACAATTTCACTGGCTTGCAGTTTTCACCTTACCACTTTTTATTTGTACTTTGGTGTAATAGTAAAATATTCTCTGTTCTAACATGGACCACAATAAAACGTAGTAATGACAGGAGAGAGAGGTTGATTAAAGCAAAAGTAAAAAGACATGCATGTTATTATGGCTGAAAAAGAGTGAAACAGAGCTGGATGAGAATGAACAGAGCTGGTGTGTGCCTGCGAAAGTGACACCCAGGTGTGAGCAGTAGTCCTAAGATCCGTATTTACATTATATAAATAACCAAAACAAAGAATACGGTCAGTTGTTTGGTGAAGACTTTAGGTGGTTTATATGGTACATTGTGTGCGCTGCTATCATTCTGGAGAAAAATTCAGTAATCTTTTGGTTTTGCTGCACGACTGCTAGATATCCCAGGTCGGGACAAAGTGGAAAAAAAAAACAAAAAACAAAACATGTAGCATGTAATTGAACCTAAAAACAATTTCAATGCTAACTCTAACGTGCACCCAAACAAAACAATCCGGATAAATGGCTTGCTTTGTTGCATTATTTTTTTTTTTACTAAGAAGCTCTTTTTCTTGTGTTCCAAACAAAGCACACCCCTTTTCTTAGCAACAGCTGTGCTTTGAGCTTTTAGGGAGGGTTAGGGTTAAAAAAATAAAAAGCAGCACAAAGTCACTTGCTGTTTAATGTAGCTCCAGTCATGAGGACGAAAAGAGAATCCTGTCCCATCCAGACAAACTAATACTCACGTTTTCACAGGTGAACCCCATGGAATCATTTGCCTCCAGATTGCTGTTTCTTCGCTTTCACAATCACTGCAAAGGCTGGCTGTGGGCTTCTATGTTAAATGCCCTACTACCGCCATGCTAGTTGCTGTTGCCTTGCCTGGGGCCTTTCTTTGCCCCTGTCAGCACCCACAGAGGTTGTAGGAAGCCTTGAGAGGTGAGTTTTATGATCTGGTCCAACTTGTCAACATTGTGTCCTCCAATAGCCCTTGTTAAAATGTATTTCATTTTGTTTTTCATTTTCTATATACATTTTCTAAAACAACAAATGTATGACTTTTTAGGTAATGAAAATTTTTGTTAAATAATCAAGCTTACAAGACTGACCAGAGCAATAATTGGTATTGTCGGTTTTGCAATATTTGAGCTCCCTTAAGCAGGAAGCCATGCCTGTTAATCAGCACTGGACATTTAAATCCATTACAGAGAAGATGGGGTAAATGCACCAGATCTCACATAGGACAAAATACAGGACAGCTGCAGAAGTGATTATGTAAAGCAGCATGCCAGTGTGGTGCAGATGCTGAAGACACAGCTACAATTGCAAGGCTATATTAATGTTCTTTTCCTATCCATCCAAAAAAAAAAAAAAAAAAAAAAAAAAAAAGCTCATCAAGACTCACTAGACTAGAAATAAATATTCAACCTAGTTTTTAAATGTGATCAAAAGCTATCTAAAAACAAGTGTTTGCAGCACTTCAGCTCATCATTGAATTGATTCTCGTTTTCTCCTGTGGATGTGTTAGCCATTCAGCCAATTCATGTAAAAAACAGAAACGAAACAAAAAAATACAGCAAATAATAATAAAAAAAACAAACAAACAAACAAAAAAAAAACAGCTTTTAGTGTAATATACAGCGCAACCATGAACTACAACTTCCAAATCTTCCACTGAAATGAATCATCACCTCCATAAAACAATCAAAACCAATTCTTGATGCAATGCTCTATTAATATAAAATTTATTGCACTGCTGTGTTTGATGAGCTCTACTTTCTAACTCTGCTTGAGATCTCTTTGCTCAACATCATGGGACACAAGAAATCAAATCTGACGGGGGGGGCGAGGGGGGACCACTGGGACATGTAGCTACTGCTTATGAATGTAAAACAAAAAAAGTCTGATGCACAATGGAAAATCAGTCCTGGAAAATAATAAGCAACTTGCATTAAAACTGGACAAAAGCACTCATTTGCAGTATAGATAAAGTATAGCAATATAACCTGAAAGGTTGCTCATCAAGCAAAAAACTACTGCCCCCAAAAAAGACAGACTACAATGTGTGACTCCACACAAAGAACATACTTTCAACTGGTTTGATGAAACAAAAACTTTACTGTCTGACCATAATGACCATCATTATATTTAAAGCACTAAAGATGACGCTTGCAACGCCATCCCAACCACAAAGCATGGTGGCGATATATTGCTGCAAGAGGGGCTGGTGTACTTCTTAAAGTAACACAGCACAATCCAACCAGCATAGCAAAGCAACAAACAGAAAAGCCTAAAAGAGATAACTACTGCCAATGAGAAGAAAGCATGAGACACACTGGAGAGTTTACTACCCCGTCCAGAGCATGAAGAGAACATAATGCCAGCAGACAAGCCTCACTCACTTGCAACGAAAGATACGTGTCAAACTTGTGTCAATTGTATGCTCTCTAACACACACATTCATTTCAAACAGTGAAAAAGTGCGTGCATGGATGTGTACATTTGTACACATGAAACTACAGCACGGGAAATAAATATGTAATAATAATAATACTCATTTACTACATTCTTTGAAAGGAATCTAACCCTCAGATCATCATCTATTACTACAACCTAGGTGACCTCAAGAGAAAATGTTTACCAAGATTACATATCAGGAAAAACTGTTTAAATTTATTTGGCTTGACCGCCCTTACCTAGATGTTACAGGCTATACTAGCTTTTAATCCTGCAAGCTCAAACTACAGCCTGCAACCTGCTTCATTTCAAATGTTGATTGTCACTTGAACTGAAGTTTTTTTCCACCACAAAAGAACATTTCTAAGAGGCTGGACTTTGTCTTTTCATTTGCAGGTTACATGTTAGGGTGAAATGCACATTTCCTCTGTTGCCAAGTTGGAAACTTATGATCAGAGCTTTAAGTGACTGCTGGAAATTCATTTTAATGCACGGTTTAGAGCAGCTGACGCAGCTTCCTCAGTATCAGCGCTGACTAGATGGAGCAGAGGCATGGTGCATTATCGGGGAGGGATGCCAAATACTGGAGACGCATACAAGCAGACTGGGCTGTCAGAACTGCTCATGAAAACATTTATCATAAGGAAACAAACTTCACTGCAGTGACGCAAATATCAACTCCAGTGTCCTGTTATTAAAAATAGTGGTGATATAATTACTCAACTAGCCCACAGAAATATATCAATGTTGACATATAGTTAACCGTTCCCCCTTTAAAGACTTTAGCACGGCAAACTACCAGACATTCACTGATCATGACATCTCACATCTCTCGTTTTCAGCTGATGGCTATGTCACAATGTGAAAACTTTGGCCTTTATTAGGTTGTGACTGATACTGGCTTCACAACTGAGAGCATATTTATGTAAGAATCAGTGATATTGAATGATTATTGACAGGCTTGTCAGCTGAAAACTGATTACAGACATAGGTTAAAACTTTTGCTGTGAAATCACACTCCAATCAGCCTCCCTGAAAGTACCTGAAATACCTGGGTGATAAACACTGACTATTTTTTACTACTAGTAATGACACTGGATAGGGCTGCTCAATTAATCGAATTTTAATCACGATTACGATCTGGGCTTTCAACGATCATTAAAAATGACTGAGCCGATTATTAGCCCCTCCCTAATTTATCCGCGACACCTTAAAGGCCGGTCCGTGAAAATATTGTCGGGCATAAACCGGTCCGTGGCGCAAAAAAGGTTGGAGACCGCTGATTAAGAGGACCCGAGGGAAGCTCGGAAAGCTAAGCAGAAGTTATTTGGAGAGTGACTGCCGTTGGTTGAAAAGAGAGTTTAAAAAAAAAAAAACTTCAGTGGTGTTGCACACTATTTTATATTATTTTTTTAAAGTCATTGTTAACCCTTTAAAGCCGGTCAGAGCAGCACGCTCCGTTTTGCGTAACTATTTTTAAATCCCTGTAGAAGCTGAACCGTGTAAGCTAGCGCAATAATTTGTTTTGCATATGAAACCGGAGGAGTTGTACTTACATCTGATGCCATCAGCTTGTCCTCGGTCACGGTTTCGTTCCACATATAGCTTTGCAAAAATTGCATAAAAAGCGCTTGCAGGAACAAAAACATAATATTCCAGAAACACGCTTTGCCGTTCCTATCAGCTGTTCGTAACACTTCCCACAGTGAAATGATGCACATGCTGTTTTCTTTGCAAATTTGCATCATAGGATTGTTTTTTGTTTTTCCTGCAGTATATAAAAATTGCTGTATCTCCAAAATAAAACTATGAAGACACTCAAAATAAATTTCCTGTGGTGGGAAACTATTTTTTGCAACTTTATTGTATTTAAAGTTTTGAGGGATAAGCCTCTTAAATTTCTCCAAGTAGAAATATATGTAAACAAAACAAAAGCGATTTTCAATTTTTTTTGTAGTTTATTGCACTTTTTTGCAATTTATGTAATTACTATGCACTTAATGCATACATATTATTAAAATATGGGCTATAACAGTTGTATTGATGTATAGCAACTTGAAATGCTCCCACAAATGGCACTACAGCATGTAAAAAAAATAATATAAGCTCTGGTGGACTTGGTTCTATAGTAGGTCTTAAAGGGTTAAATAAATATCGTCAAATAATCGTGATCTCAATTTCAGTGAAAATAATCGTGATTATCATTTTTGCCATAATCGAGCAGCCCTAACACTGGAGGGGGTGTATTACGAAGCTTAACTCTTCAAGTCAAAGGTTTGTGTCATAAAAGTAGCTTCCTATTTACCTGGCTAAATTACTGTGGTAACTCATGGTGAAAAAGTCTGCTTATGACCAGGCCATCTTCTGAGTTTTGGTTTAAAGTCAAAGTGCCAGGGTTCCACTGATTGTTTCATTTACAGCATGTCTTAAGCACAATATAGATTATCTGCTAATAGGATTGTTATGCGCTGTTAAATTTCTGAATAAAGTGCAAACTGTGTGTCATATTGTCACTGAATATGCCCATGCATTAATTTGGTGATGGAGAAAATGTCTAAATATTGTTTTACTTGATTCTGATCTGCTGCCAAGTCTGATGATGAAATAAATAACTTGAATTAAACTGTTTTACTGTGCACTAAAAACCACCAAATTAACAGTTTTCTACTGTATTAATCTCGTTGCATTTTAGTATTATCTTTTTAATGTTCTGTTCTTTTTAGTTTTAATCACCATTTTATCATCATCAAATGATAACATCTCTGACTGAAGTAAGTGTCACTCATAGGGGTCATTTTGTGTAGAAAAAGGGTCTAATGCCTCACGAATCACTGCTTTTCCGAGCACAGAGCATGAAGTAAAAAGCTCTGCTTAAGAGATAAAGTTGAGAACCACTGTTGTGATACCTGTTATCTCCAGCTGGGGTTTTAGGTTTTGTCCAGCCAGCTAATGCAAAGAAAGCCTGGTTGTGTTGAACTTCATTTGCAGTATACCCCTCAGTACCACTTCCCGAGAGGGCCTCAGGGGTGTGGGAAAATCGTGGAGATCAGCAGAACACTATGACAAAGAGTGAACTGCACACTAAACTGACCCACCGGCTGGCAGCCCAACCCCAATAGATACTGAATGCATCCTCCCACCAATGCCAACAGAGCAAAAAAACAAACTGCACAACACCACACATGGCTGGAGCGAAGGCAAAAGCAGGGAAATACAGACACACATAAGGCAAGAGTGAGCAAGCAACAAACCAAAAACCTAATTGATCAGTGCAGTCACTACCAGCAACTGTTGTGGAAAACAATGTAAACAGACCATACATACAGAACAATAATTCCAAGTACAGGCCAGCAGCTGGTGCCAGCCACTGCTGCCATCAGTGCAGTGGGGGAGGGGGGTGTCATATTTATTAAAAAAAAAAAAAAAAAAAAAAACTAGGGCTGGGCTTTCACCTCCCTCTAGCTCTAGCCATGAGGGTATTTCATATCCCAACCTGGTGTAATAAGCTCCCCTTCTATTCTGACTCCTTCCTTCTCTCCTTGCAGGTATGTGACATTCAGGTGGGAAGGTTTGATGCAATACAACAGCTCCACTTTTTGTTTTACTGCCAGAGAACATCATTTCAGAACAAAAACCTCTTTATTGTCCAGGCACGAAAACCACTGTCATGATGCAATGCAGAAATCAGTGATGGACACACGTGTCCATACATTGGGGTAGTTTTGGACACATCCATCGCTGCATTCTTGAAGGCTGTGACACAATGTTTAGTCAGCTGGTCCAACTTTTAGTTTAAGGTGACAACTGCCTTAGATAAGATGATTACTCTCCGAGCTAGGGTTTTGTCTAAATCCAGAGATTGTTTTAATAGGTGTAGGAGAGGTTTAGCTTTAAAGGCTTAGGGGTAATAGTGATGTTGAAAGGTGTACAGGGATCACTGGATGACTGTTCCCTAGCACACAAACAGTAGAAGTCCTTCTCATCCAGTCCATAAGTAGTATTTTACAGTCTACAGAGAACTCCATTATCCATGCTGAGATCAGCAGTTTCCATCAAGATCTGATGTCCTTCATTAGTAACTGAATAACAGTTATTACCGAGCATCATCTACATAGGTCAGTGTTTTACCTAAACCGTGTAAAACACGTTTTCAGATCAACCGTATCAAGGGACTTTCACAAAAATGTTATGATTTTATTACTTTGAAGGTGAAAACAGTGCATTAACAGAATATAAAAGGTGGTTGTTTACTGTACCTGTCAGTGAAGCTGGGCTGTGTGTCACTCATTGGGCTTCCGGTTCTAGATTTGCAGCAAATTATATCCTATTAACATTTTCCAGAGTGTGATGAGGCGATTTCCTGGAGCGTCTTTCTCTGGCATTCGTCTGGAGTAGGCAGGGATTTTGAGAACGATGCTGGGAATCAGTTCACTGTGAGGTTGCTGCAAGGCACCTCCAAACACCAGATGAGCCTAAGCTACAACCAGGACTTCTTGTTAAAATTAAATGACAGCAAAAAATCTACAGTGCAGATCATAAAAATCAATCGGGGCCTTGGTCGAATTAGCAGTCCTACCCCGTAATAAACAATATTTTGGCAACAATAATAAATATACTGGTGCAGCTGACACAAGTTGTCGTGTATGTACGAACTCCTCGTGTGTCTCCTTTGCATTCACATCCCAGTTTTCCGCCGATATGATGTATGTAAACAATGCGTATCCCAACGTTCCTGACACCTTGGCCCTGCGATGTAGTTCGTCTGCCAACACCCAGCTCGGCCGAATGGCCTCGGTGTCTAAATGATCGGTGAAGATGCTGGAAATTCCTCCAGTCCCATTAGGTATTCCCTGCTCCAAGAAATGCCTGTCTGTGGCTGTGGGGACGACTCTCCCGTGACCAGGAGAATCGCTCAATGCCGAGTTTAAACGACCCGTGTTAGAAATTAGCAAAACAACTGCAGCTAACGTCAAACCGCTTTGATTAAAAAGAAACGAACTGAGTTAAATGGTCATTTAAAAAAAAGCACATAGGTTTCCCCCCCCAAAAAATCCTTTCTCACTGCAAACTGGCAGTCGTTGAATCTCACCAGCTACCAGCTAACAAAACAGATGAGCTCTTTCAGCAAAAAACTTTGCTTCGTGGGCTCTTGTTTCGAGTGCAAACTAAGCAAACTCCCGTTCACAACAATGAGCCGGCCAACGAGCGAAACATACATACACAAAAACCTCGTGTATTTTCACTGGCTTGCGATACGTCTTCGCGTTATGTCCTTCAAAAAGACTCCTTGAGGAAACAAAATGCAGCGGAGCCCGTTAGCACAGCACAGCGTCTCTTGACTCCATGTTCCAAAAGAAATCGTCAATTCTCGACAGAATTCCCGTGGATGGAAAGCAGGCTAGCTATGTGGCCGCCAGCTAACGGGAAAGAAAGTAACCACCGCTCCCGTGTAAACAACGACAAAAAAGCGTCGAGGGGCTTGAAACTTGTAGCGAACATTAAACGTTATTTTTTCCCAACGTACAACGCTGTTTGTTCGAGAGAATAACTTGAGGAAAGGTACCAAAAAAAATCCCACTTTCTGCCGCTAGCAACGCCCTAGCTAGCAGTTGGGAGAGACTAACCACTTCCTGCCGCCGGGGAGAATTTATTTCAGCATAATATCAGGGACCACTACTGAAAAACGAGTAACAACGACAGCAAGCACTACTACTACTACTGGTAACAGTAATACTAAACATGTATAATTTATTCGTGTATGATGCAACTATAGTAGGCTGTGAATATAACAAGCAGCGCCTCAATGGCGTGTGCAGCTGGCAGGGATATTAAATAATGGCCACTGGGCCAAAAAATTGTTATAATTTGATCATTTTTAAATGTATAGACACGAATATCTTCATGTTAGTCAGTCTCCTTCTCAATAGTGCTTCAAGTAACTGTGTGTGCCGTAAAAGTCAAATATGGATGCAAAAGGCACTCATGAAACTGACACAATAAATTATTCATGCATTTCATGCAAAATGTTGAACCTTCCAGTCCAAGAGTCATTTATACGACTCCAGTTTTTGTGCATGTGATATTACTGGAAGCAAAACCAACCATCAAATGAAAATGATAAAAAAAAAAACTTCATCTGTCCCATTAAGGTTGTGGTGAGTCATATTTATCAATGCAAAGTACATAATTTTATCTTTCTTAATAAACAAATTCCCGTCTGGCTTGTACTCTAACCTTTTTCTCACACAACTACCTTGCTTAAATACACAACTACTGCGCTACTGTGTGATTGCTGTGCTGACCATTGCAGTCACACATCACTGCATTTCTGGCACCCTACATTATACTGTAAATACGACAATAAATAAGGCACATTGTATATTACACACAGCATGACACACACCTATCTCCACTTTGCATTGGTAAAGACTGAAAACTGGTCCAAAACGACCGAATTTATGCTAAAATGAGAAAAACCAAAAAGTTACACATGGACTTAATGTAACTTAATGTAAGTTGCTGATGCTTTGTGTTTAAAATAAAAAGTGCTTTTCTTCCCTTTTCATTGCTATTTTAGAATTGCAGAAAGACCACATCTTTCCTCTCTCATCATTCATAAATAATTGATATGACACCATCATGTGGACAGCTTAGGTAACTTCACTCTCAGTCGACTAATTCATCTCGAGTTTCGCTAGGCTTGACTAGAACACAGTTGATGTTTCAGTTTAGTTGTAAATTTGCTGTTTAGTGAATGCAAACAACATGTCAAGTTTATTTTATTTCACTTTACACAGGGATTACAAAGGTGAACGATGAAACCCCGACCCAAAATGGCTCTTGTGACGCCGCCTCCTGTGTTGAATGAGTTTACAGTACATGAGAAAGGATAAAAACACATTAGGAAGGTACATTCAGATAACTAAGGCACACACTAGTTAGGTTTGTACTTTCTTGTATGTATTGGTGATGCACACAGAGACTTCTCTCAGTGCCAGTCAGGTGAACAGACATAGGAAACAAACAGATGGCATGTTTTTAACCTATTGCGACAAAAACATATTCTCACAATTAAGACAAGAATGCACATAAAAATCTGGGCTCAGTCATTATAGTCCCTTAATATAAAAACTTCCTGTCTTCATCCCAGTAGCACATTTTTTATTAAGGCAAACATTGTATAACATGTTTATTTCAAAATGGTTTATTTAAAAAAAAAGACCTTTTGAAAGACTTGCACAATGTACAGATAGCTCAGAATGAATTTAATCAAAGCTTGGACAATTTCTGACAAGATCTCTGTGAGACTGAAACATTCAACAAACAGCTTATTAAATTAAATTAGCTGGGAGCTATCAGTGCAGAGCACAGATCTTGTCTAAATGATTACTCACGCGCGACCACCCTCACACATCTGGTACAATAAAGTTGACAAGGGTTACCATTTCAGAAAACATGAGAATGTATTTATAGTTTACAATTTACACTAAAAAGAACACATTTAGAATTTAATAGACTCAATAAAACTGTAACATAGAGCTTTAAAGGAGGGATGCAAAATAAATAGAAATTTGATTAAACACATCAAACACACGTCAATCTTTCTGATATTACTTAATTTCCCTGAGTACCAATCCTAGTCTGTTGACATCACTAAAAGTGTTTCACAAGGACTACAACATTACATGTAAACTTTTTCTTTTCTAGTAGGGAACTTCCTTTTGGAGCCACACTGCCACACATGACTAGGTCACAGTTAACGGCAACTTTTCTTCCCACAGGTTTTCTTTGTGTGTTTATACAACATGCTTTGGTTTTCAGTGATATAAACTGTGTCAGTGCTGTTTGCACCTTTTATGCATGTTCAGCTCCAAAATCCACAAACCTTACAAAAAGAAGCCTTAGCATTTTTTTAATTTAAAAATCCCTTTTTCTAAAATCACACTTCAACATGGAGAAAGTTGCTTTCCATGTACTTTCCATCAAGTGTCCAAAGCGAAGAGCAGAGAAATGACATAAATGGATTCCCTTCTGATGCCGATCACTCCTTCTTCCCTTCATGACCATTAGCTGCTAAAAGCTCTTGGCGGTCTCTCTGGTGTTTGTGCCAGCTTTTGCTCTTCCGGATGGCAAATCGAACAATGTCTACCATAAAGACCCAGGAAAGGGCGTACATGGCCACTCCGCCACACTTGATAAAGAATCTCGGCCTGGGGGAGATCAGCTCACAGTACAGCATTGTGCCTCCCACGAAGATTCGCATCACCACAAACAGCAGCACAAACAGGACGTCCACAACGTCCCCCAGCAGAGTCCCGTAACGTCCAGTCTGCTTGAGGAACCAGCGCGCCTGCAAGAGAGGGTTGGTGATTTCACTGCCAAAGAGCACCGCGCACGACTCGATGCCAGACTCCCCCAACCAAAGGGTCAACAGGATTCCCAGGATGCTCATGGTGTGGTGGGCCAGCATAACTGGTCCCTCTGTACGGAAGTACACACACCAGGCCATGTCAAAAATAAAATAGCCCAGACTCAGGACCATGGCACTTATCTGCAGAGGGGTGTTCTTTGTACCTGGCATCCACAGACAAAAAAAGACCGGCTTTAGTTAGCTTCTTATAGAAACAGATAAAACAAGTTATTACTGTGAAATGAGCACATAGTTGTTTATATTGGCGTGTAACAAAAACAGCTCTTGAGAACTTTTTGTCTTTGTGTCTAAAGATTTTTCAGCACCTTACAAAAAGTTTCCACTGGTAGTTAGAGCTCAACTGTGCTAACTAGTTTAGATGCCTCATGTCTGCATCAATTTTCAAAGAAAAAGCAGCAGATGTTACAGTGAAAACTAATAGATGAACCTAAACAGTAATGTCACATTAATGCATAAGAGGATATAATATTAAGTCTGTGAGCTGCTTAAAATCTATGCTGTGTCTCTGCATCCTTGCTGTCTTTTTAGGTTTTAATGTGCACACAAAATCTTGACAAGCTGCATCCCCTACCTGGATAAGTAAAAGGCCAAGGTCCATCTACATAGCCTATGTACGCTGTGATGCAGACTGCCAGGATCCCGTGCACCAGCGTGACGAGTCGACAGTTCCATTCGTAGCTCCTGGATCCGTTAACGTTACACAGGACAAAGTAGAAAGACACCCAGCAGGATAGGCACAGGAGAGCACAAACGACAAGCACAGCCATCTTCCCCTCTGAAGGTAAGTCAAACAAAGAAAAGCAGCAAATTACAGCTAAACAAACTTCTCAGCAGTCATCAAGCCAACTCTGACTCACATTACATGGCGAGAGAAAAATGCAAGGAGGAACTTCTTGCTCTGTAATATCACTTACAGTAGAAAAAGAAAGAATCACCGTCCAGAGATTTGAACTGTGCACTCTTTGTGAGGGAGCAACAATTAGCCTTTGCTTGAACTATAATAGTACTATAGTAGGCCGGCTGAGGGTCTGGTGGGGTGAGGGGGACGTCTCTTCTTCTGCTGTGACGTTTGTACTAGGAGGTGAGACCATGCAGACAGATGAGCCCACCCTCAGTGAACTGGAACAAGATGTACACTTGATTCTTAAAGATTGAAGCTAGTTTCAAAACTGGCAGAGAGGTTACTGGGTGCTGGGTCTCAGACAGTTCCCGAGAGGGACAAAGGCTCTTTCTCCCTTATTATTTGACATCTGCACTAATAAGCAAACAAAAAATGTCCCGTTGCTATCTTCGTTGTTATGCTTGTGATGTCCACATGCCAGCCAAATAAACTAAAAGATATTCAGTTACTACAACACACATATAAGAGCAATAAATTACTATATTTAAGAGGCGGGACACTGAACCGTTTCAGATTTTCTGCTTGAAAATGAATATGTTAATAAATTAATTCATCTGTTTATGGACTCCGCTGCAAATCATTTTACAGATTCACTTGTACTATGGATAAAAAGGATGCACCTAAGGATGATATGAAGACTAGGCTTGAATTTATAGTCTTAGAAAACCTGCATGTTCATCTGAAAACGCACAATAAAGTAGTGAGAAAAAAATCACGAGCAAACAAAGGAAACATCTGAGATCTGAATATGCAATGACAAAATTATGTAATGACATAAAATAAAACTAGTAAGTCTTGAACGATTCCACATTTCTCTATATTTATCTTCCAAGAAGCCAGACTTTCTGGTTTTGAGTGATCGTTCTCCATGCTTTATAAAGGGTTTTGAAAGTTTTTCAGTCCAGTCCTTTGACCTGACCATTTTCTTGGGAATGTTTTTTTTTTAATTCAAGGATAAAAAGGGACCTAACTCCAGGAATAAACAAGTATTATGCCTACATAATAGAAAATCCATTTTAAATTGTGCCTTGTGCACTCTGTTAGTAGCAGACAGTCACAAAACTGTTCTCTTTTTTGAATCTATAAAAAAAAATGCCACAGATAATACACTTTAACGTGCATAAAATAGTATTTTTGCACCAATACAGTTATTCCAAAAACAACTAGAGGATGGAAAGATGGCATATCTTAGTACAGCATGCAGTGTGTCATTAAAAGATCTGAGGAACCTGGACAAGAGGAGAACAAAAGCAGAAGTGGCAGGCCGAAAAAAAAAAACTATCTGTAATACATGAACAATATTTGAAAGTCGTGTCCTTAAGAAATAAGAAAAAAATCCAGCAAGGATGTGACACAAGTCCTAAGAGATGCGTCTGGCCCAGACAATTCATCAGTTGATCCATCTACTTTTCACTGGAGACTCATCAGAAATGGTCTCAGTGGAAGGGTGGCTGTCAAGAAGCCATTCTTAATCAACAGATAACAATGTAAAAATTGTAAATTGTAAAAATTGATGGAATTATAAACACAGAGAAGTACACTCAGATTTTAATCCTCCATGCAGCCCAATGTGGAAAGCATCTGATTTGCAGCTGCTTTGTTTTTCAGCATGACAATGATCCCAAACACTGCCAATGCAGTAAAGACATACCTGGATAGAAAAAACACATATTGGAACACTATCATTCATGGATTGGCCTCCCCAGAGCCCGGACCTCAACATTACTGAAGCAGTGTGAGATCATCTTGACAGAGAACAAAACAAAAGTCATCCAACATCCAAAAAAGACTACTTAAACTTTTAAAAAAATGAAAAGAAAGCTTACCTAAGAGAGTTCAGGCAAAGCTAAGGAATAACGATTGTTGCCAAATATTGACTTTCAGGCGCTTTAGAATTGTACAAAGTCTGTTTTTGCCTTATTACACTGCATTCCCATGAATGTTTGCACATGTTTCAATATATGCTCATTTTACTAGCAAAATATAAAGAAGTGAGTGGTGACTCAAGACTTCTGTAGAGTACACACAAGAAAACACCAGGTAACTGAACAACTACCTTTATGTTTATTATTTGTTTTTCTTCATTACAGCATGCCCTGCTGCAGGCTTTCCTAGGATAAGGGTGAGACACCTGAGCTATGTTTACTCTTATAATGGATGCAGATTTGAGCTGTTTTAAGGTAAAAACTAATAGCGTAATAATTGTGTTCCCACGCAAACCAATGAAAGGACGGGAACTGGCAACCCGAGCCCACGAACAAATGAAGAAATTTCTTCATTTGCTCGTGGGCCAGTTTATTGATGGTGACAGCAAAAGCAGCTGTTGCTAACAATGTGAAAGGGCAGCAGCAGAGCAGGGCCATAGCTCATCCCTTAGCCGAGGGGATGCTATCATAACAGGCTAACTCTGCACTGGTACTATTAGATGGATCAGGGAGCAAGCTAACCGCTAGCAAGCTAACAAAGCCTTGTTTTATGGGGTTATAAATGCGGTGAAATATAATTACCTTGACGGTTCACATGTGGCTGTCTCTCTGTTTACATCCTGGCTGTTTTGCGTCCTCTGAAGCAAATATATGCTCGTAGAAGACCGAGGCAGGTTTGTTTGGATACACACTTTGCTGTCCTTTAACTGAACGGCACCGGGTAGCAGCAACAGCAGCCTCCTTCAGCATCCTTTGTATCCCATTACAAGTAGCTGCATTTGCATGCTCTGCTCCTATTAACTTGCTAGCACTACAAAGTGTATTGCATCCTGCTTATATTATCTCGTGCAATACCATAATTAGAGATTAAAGTAGATTTATGCAATATTTTGTAGGAAAAGCATGCTTTCATCCTTGATGTAGCGATGGCAGGCTCTTTTTCTTTCGGAACAGGGGCGACACCGTGTGGGAAATGGTGGAAATTACAACCTTGATCGAAAGACTGGCATAACACACCCGAGTGCAAAACAGGACAATTTATTGGAGCACCCAGAAGCAGATGACTATGCAAAGAATCTAAACTGTATATCTCTTAATTCCCATACACAGATTCCTTTGCCCCCCCCCCCCCCCCCAAACACACACACACACACACACACACACACACACACACCTCCTTATACCCCATATAAGGCTTAATAAAATTACTCCAATATACCACAAATAACTTCCAAGCTGTCCATGCAGTGCAAAGAAGGACTTTATTAAAACAATTTATGTAAAACAGCTCTTAAAAATTGTACTTAACCAAATTGCTTCATTTTTTTCCGTTACGGCAGCTTTTTTAATTACAACATATTAAAAACTCTTTCATAGAAAAAAAATATGTTTAACAATGTAATCTACAATTACATAGCAAAAACATCAGTAAAATGTTAAGGCACTTGATCACCAGAGAAGGCCACAAATAGGTGTGTTTCACTCATTTGGTTCTTCAGTTAGCAGGACATACCAGCACACTAAAAACTCTTTTTTCCTCTTTTTTCTCCCTTTTTTTTTTTTTGCGTTATGGCAGTAAAAAGGCTGAAGTTATTGAGGAAAAGCAGTCTTTTCTTTAACCTAGTACTATAAACAACAGACAGACAAGTTAAATTTGGTCCCACAAATTTAAGAAGTGCTCCTTGAATTACACGTAAATTATCGGGGGCAGATATGAGATGTATAAATTATAGCAGGCAAAGCCGGAAACCAAGAACCAGAATTAAAATGCTGGTTAACCAGAAGATGGCAGTGTGGATCATTAAAGCGCCTGTTGCTTGAATGGATCCTCACATTGGGGAGGAAAAACAAAACAAAAAAAAACACCACCATACCGAAGAGCTTGTGTCCAGAAACTGAAACTTTAAACGGCTCCTTTCACAGCATTTCTTTGACTTTGGTTTGACACTTTTTAAACAGACTGAGAGGGGTGCGAGTTGTGGGCAGGAGGTGTCCCCATGGGTAATGACAGGGCAACTCGGGATAAATCTTCACTATTAAATAGGATAATATGCCTGTTTTTCTACACCGTCTATACAAGAATGAAAACAGGCAGTATATAAGCAAAACAGGATATGGATGAGAAACAACAGCCAAGAGGTTAACCTGAAATATGTTCGAATACTTTGTGTTACTGAGGCTCTGTGGTTTAAGATGAACTTCAGAAACTAACTTAAACTTAATGCCTACAGGGAAGCAAACAGATGAGGTTATTATATTAAAAAGATTTTTTTTTAATGATAGTCCTCCATAATTTCACTTTGCAACCAAAATAAATAAAGATAGCATTGGAGAGGTTTTGTTTTTTCTTTGTAAGCATGCTTGCATGGTAAAAAACAGCATTTAGCTGGTAATAAACTGTTTTCACAGAACTTTATAAGACAGATAATTCCAACATTCAAATTTTCCTTCACCAGGATGGAAGAATTTGTTTGTCTACCTCCTTTTGACTGAGAGTGGAACAGTGTTGTTCCTCTGCCGGTGTATGACTGTCCATCTTTTGTGCATACCATAGCTTGTTTGAGAGGTTTTGTTTAATTTGCCCCACTCACTTTCCCCAAAAAGGCACAAAAGTGACAGCTTCTTGGCAAAAAAAAAAAAAAAAAAAATTATATATCTCTCGTTAAGACTGACAGCAAGAGGTCATTTTTCCCCAGAAACATTAGTGAAAAATTAGTGACTTTGCTGCATCTCCCTTAAAAGCTTTTGGTCTCATCTGGAACCTGAATTTATTTCTACTTCAACGTGAATGTCTGGATGTCGGCCCTCCCCACCTGACACAGCTTCACTTCACATGATATAAACCAAGGTCCAGTGTTGCTGTGGTTAGCATGGGTGGAGAAGCATTGGCTGGGCTGGCAAAAAAGAAAAAGAAGTCTTCTCGTTTCTTAAACATCCACAACAAAACTCTAGGTCTCCTCGTCCCAGAGGCAGAGCTGTTTTTGGGGAACATAGTACGTGAAATGGTATCCTTTGCTGCAGCTCTTGATGCCACACTTGTAGGTGGAGCCCTTGCCTGTTGCGTCCCGGCTGCGGCAGTACTTCAGCAGACACGGGTACCACTCCAGCCGCAGGGTGTACGTGCAGAGACATGGCTGCCACAAGTCTTTAGTAGCATGACAGGCCTGAAAGCTGGGTAGCTCTGTTGCTTGGGGCAGAACCTCAAATATGGAGCCGTCCACTCCTGTAAAACAAACAGATATTGAAGCATGTGGCAGTTAAAAACAAAAAGCAAGCAGTCGCGCGTCTGCGCCGATCGCTCCCTTTTCTGATTCCGCTCAATTAAATGCGGCTGTGATCTAGAGAGCGCAAACAAAGTGGCATAAAACAGGCGAGATGCTGCAGTGAAAGGGCAGCTTTGTTATGCTAAGGAGACGCTACGATAGGTCCCTGTGCAGATAACGGCGCAGAGCGCTCGGTGAACCGTGACCATCAACATTGTTTTCTTAATAACAAAGCTGTCAGCTGACAATAGTGCTGTCGTATGAATTCTCCTCAGCTCGAATAATTTGGATTTCGCTGCTATAAAGAATCTGCATCTCGCTGCAAACTGCTTTTTTGAAAACAAATGGTTAAATAATGGGCTGAACCTCTCCGATAAACAAAATTAATCTGCATGCACACACATGCCGTTTCACCCTATTTCATAGTGTGCAAGAAGGCAGTTTGGAGAGCAAAGAGCGAAAGAGGAGAGGAACCTAGATAACATGCACAGTCACACAGTCTTATCATTGAAACCCCACAAGATAATACTTGAAGTCATATCACTAGAATTAAGTGGAAAGAGGTGTCTTGAAGAGAGAAACAGGGAAGATAGTGTTGAGGAGATTAGGAGAATCAGTTCAGAGACGTATGCAGAATTAGAGAGACAATCAGGAGAGGAGAAAGAAAAGGGGGGGGGGGGGGGGGGGGGGTACAAAAACACCAGCAGAGTTTATGTGAGGTTCAATAATAAACAAAAATCAGATGGCCGCTGACCTTTTTCCAGCCAGTATTTCACATCTGCCTCACTGGTGTAGATGGCCTCGCGAGCCTCGCTACACATGTTGTGGATGTGGGCGCTGAGGTGCCAGGCCCGACTTAGATTGACCGCTGCGCTCATAGTCAGCTGCTCCAGGCCTCTCCGCTCCTCTGCCAAACGAATGGCCTGGGGATTTTTCTGGGAAAGACGTAATATCCTCAGATTCTCCACAGTATATAATCAGCTGAAAAATCTCCATAGCACAATCTCCACCGTGTCATACCTGCCTGAGACGGGCCATGGACTCGCTGGGGATGATCTCATTGCGGTTGAGGCGGGACACGAAGCACAGGGCTTGGTACTGGTTCTGCCCTCGTTCCAGCTCGCCCAGGATCAGCGCTCGGAATATTTTCACATCCTGAAAAAGCCAAAGGGATGAGAAATGAAAACGCTGAACAGATGACTCCCGGAAAGTATCAGGAATAGTAGTCGAGGCAAGGTTATGATAAGTTGTTGTTTATATGAGGAGAATCATCCAAATTAGAACACATACTGTTTCCATTACGGTACTTAAAGCAGTTCAATGATGTCCAAACAGCTGTCTACTCAAAGAAACAAAGGGTTTATATTCACCTCACCCATAAAGGCTCACATGACAGCTTGTTGATACTTTTTGTCTGCAGACCTGTGCAATGAGGCTCCTATAATACTGTAGTATTCTGCTGTGTCAAATTAAACCTTTCCAGCCTGTTTCTTGTCAGACCTACTAGAATTTCTCACATGCCAGAAATGTCAGACTCAATTTAGCATGCTGTTTAAAGTAGAACTGTACTACTAGCAAAATGTCAATAGTGAGAATTTTCACTCACACACTCACACACACACTCACACACACACTCACACACACGTTGGCAAATGTGCGAGCGATCTGGCACCAAACCAAAAGGCCATAAAGAGTTTGGTGAGGGGCAAGGCAAAGCATGATGGGAAGCTTCGAGAGTTTGGAGAGCAGAGCAGTAGACCTGTCCTCCTATTCATTAGAACCCCACTCCAAACCCCCTCCTCCTTGGCTTCAGCTCCAACACAGACACACAGTCCTAAATACCCCTCCTCCGCTTTTCACACACCCGTCTGAAGCAAACAGGCAGCTGAGGAGTAACAGTTTGAAGGCTTTCACTCCCTGAGCAGGAGGAACTCTGGAATAGATAAACAGCTCCGAGATAACCCCACTGAGTTCTTCCACTTCCTGTATGGAGAAGAGTACACCCTGGCAAGAAGGCAATGCATTCTGCCTCACAAGTGTTTACGCTCTGCAGTCCTTTACAGACTGCTTGGATCTTCACTCCAACAGCCACTTTTGTCTGTGAAAAGAGACACTGGCAAGGGTACAATAGCAGCACGGGTATTACACAAGGCAATCCTGTTTGACCCCTGGAAAGAAAATTACTAAGCAAATATTGATTATATAGCTTTATGAGCTGTTCACATGGTACTCAGAGGAACACAGAAATGAGCCAGTGGAAATTATATGCCTCAGCTTTTTCCTGCAGACACAAAACAATAAGATAATGTCAAAGAGCGGAGGAAGAGATATCACAGCGAAAAGAGTGAGTACAATGCCTACAGCGAGAAGGACAAGAGGGCCATTTGCCCCAGAGTGCAGGAGTAAGCAGAGGCCATGACTTCAAGACCTCCCATGCTGCAGACACATAGTGCTACGCTGGGACACCGGGTGGGGAGAAGAGAGGGAGGGAGGGACAGAAAGAAGAGGAAGGTATTCGTGTCAGCCACATGGATTTGCCCCAGGGCTCTCTGGGTAATTACAGAGCAGCATGGCAGTTCCACTAGCTCTGCTTCTCTGGAAGCGACTCAACAGCAAAGCGAAGACACTGATCCCCTCCTGTTGTGTCATTATGTCTCGTGATTAATGATTGTCTAATTTCTACTCTGCGTCTAGGCCAAAAGGGCAAAGGTAGTTTAACAGTGCTTACTGTGGCAACGATTTTTATTGATGCAATTTTGTATCAAAATGACATCATCTGCACACCATGGAAAGTCTTACGGGCACAGTTTGACAGTCATGGTGTTGAAAAATTGGGAGCACAGATTGGGAGCTGTGGCAAGTCGACAGGGTGAAATATTACAGGGGGTACTAAGGGTAACATCCATTCCCATTGTTATGTCTCATTATGGCAAAGTAAACAAACAATAATGATGAAATACCAAAAGGTATGTGTTTTACTGCCTAGTTTTATTGTTTTGGCTAAGTTTTTGGACTTACATTACCTAATTAGGAAGCAAACAGGCAGCGATCAGGTTCCAGAAAATAATTTCCCCAGAAGCAGCTTCTGGCTACACGTAGCTAGAATTAGCATCGGATCAGTTTTGACCTAAGACATGTCAAGCTGTGCAGAGCAAATGAGAAGGTTAGGATGGCAGGAAAATCCCCTTAATTATAGAAAAAAAACAAAAAAAACAAAACATACAAACCCCCCCCAAAAAACAACCCTCCTCCTGGAGATTAAATGCTTCACTTCTGAAGAGCTCCTGAAATGATTTGAAGCCATGCCAAGGACAGAGCAAAGCTGCACAACAAACATAAAGCACGCTCATGATGTATTACTGGGGTAGCGCAGACTATTCTAGGATGTGGCAGCATTATGCTTCAGGTAAACTCCAAAAAAAATGGCTGCACCAGATGTGAGAGCAGAGTTTGTGTGCACCACACCCACCATTCAAACTACAGAAAATTACTCTAGTTCTGGCATTTTGCCAGTAGACTACCTGGCTGGTGGTACTTAAGAGTTTACAGTAGTCTATAGATTTCCATTTATCCGTGTTACACAATTTGAGTTAAAATATAGAAATTAAAACCCTGAAGATCAGAAGTTGAATATAAAACCATACCTGCAAATATTAACCAAAGAGATACTTTCACCTGCATACCTGCTTTAGAACTTTTTCATTGCACAAAGAACCGCTCCAGCTGGTCTGTGGATTCAAACCGGACACTTTCTTGCTATGACCTGGACGATGCTAACCATTGCCCCTCATAAATATATATTTGTCTTAGCATTTTAGTGTTTAGAGGATATAACTTGTCCATAAGTGTATAACGGCTGGCCCTCCCTCAACCTAGTTCTACTGGAGGTTTCTTCCTGTTAGAAGAGTTTTTCCTCCCCACTGTCACCAAAGTGCTTGCTAATTGGGAGCCATCTGATTGTTGGGGTTTTCTGCTTTATTCTACATATTTGTAGCAACTTTACCTTACAATTTAAAGCGCCTCGAGGTGACTGTTGTTGTGATTTGCTGCTATATGAAAAACTGAACTGCACTGAATTGAACTTTTACAGTTTCTGGATGGTGATATTTCTTTTATCTTTATCTTCTGACAGGCCAAGATGTTTTGTAGTCTTCATATTCAGCTGGCAGCATTGGTATATTTTGTGCGCAGTCATGTAGTGAGAGTAGTTAAAATTTAATTACGACCTTTGAATGACAACACCAAACCAGTGCTGAGGACATGTCAGCTCAGGTCACGCTCGAGTAAAATTTCACTGACATTCTGACAGCAAACAGAGTAAAATTGTTATATCATCTTTGCTGCCCGCCAGAAAAAACCACCACCGTTTGGGATGTGTGCAGATGCACTCCAAAGCGTGATAAAGAAAACACAATAAAGGAGTGAAACATGAAGTGATTAAAGTAAGGTTTACACCTGTTGTTATGATGACAGGCAATATCACTAGGAGAGAGTGCGCACTCGTCTTACTGATCAAACAACAGCTATCTCTTTTTACAATCTCCCAAGCGGGAAGGTGTTTTTAAAGTCGCCGAATTATGCAAACAGAGGACTGACAGAAGATCAAACAAATATGAGACGGGGAGGAAAGGTGCTTCTGTGGTCACAGTATGGGGTAATCCCTTCCTGTTGTAACAAAACCTGCTTCATTCGTGTGATGGATTATAGAGAAAGATTTCGTCAGTTCCTGATAAAATACACCACACTGCCAAAAAGTAGACACAATAATTGCCTGGGATGCATATGGCAAGAAAAACAGTAATGCTGGAATCGAGTAGACTTGCTAGAGCTTGAAAGCACCCCTTAATTTCAAAATACTCCCTAAAGAGGAGGTGCCCACATTTGGAAAATGAGTCACCCCCCTTAAAGAGTGTTTACACCTAGAAAAAAAAAAATTAGAGTAATAACTTGCTGACCAACATTACAGAAAATAACCACCTTCGGACATTACGAATTAAAAAGGCAACCTTATTCCCATCTTTAAAAAGACTGGCGATACCATAATCAAAGGGCAGCGTATCCTTGAGTTTTTTTTACTCTAGCAGAGCAGCGTAAATGTCAGGGTGGCTATAAATAATCCACACAAGTGCAAATTCCTTAACATTGCTCGCTAACACATAGGACTTAGTCCATTTGCAGACAAACTACCACTGGCCAACAGCCAAACAAGTCTGTATTCATGCAACATGACTGGTGGGTCAAACGAAGACCTGTTAATCAGGAGAGAGGGTAGGGGCTCGTTTCATTGGTGGTTACCTTTGGTGGGTCAGATTATTTAAGAGGTGCACAAAAGCCCATTCAGACACTCAAAGGGTGCCATTTACAGTGAACATTCTCAGACACTGTAACCCAGCAAGACAAACTCCGTCTCCTTGCAGAGTATATACCTGGTTTACAGGCTGTTAAAATAGGAGCCCAGCAATGAAAAGCAGTCCAAACGCTCATGGGAACATTGCACCTGCACTTGCAAGAGATATATGTATCTCAGTTTGAGTGCCATTCTGGCTGAACCGATTCACACTCGATGCAAGGATGGATATTCACGCACAAGTGCACCCACACACACGCACACAAACAGTACAGCAGTATGTGTTCCCTGTGCAGGGGGTTCTTCCTGTTTTCAAATCCCCCCTAAGACCCTGTCTGTTGATAAGGCTGATGGCTGGCTGTGGAGGACTGCTGGTAAGCCACGCTATGATGAGTCATTTGGGATCAGTGTGGGTCTGTGTGGATATTTGCCTGACATAGGACCAAAAAGTTTATGTAATACTTTAAAAAAATGAACAAATAAGATTAAAGTCAAGCTTGTATACTATCAAAAGTAAAAAATAAAAAAAAAGGGCAATGTAATCTTTACATAAAATTCAGCACCGTGCAGCCTTCCAGTTTATTCGCTTGTCTCGAGTGATGAAACCTTGTGTTTACTTTTAAAATCCCGAACCTACGTAAATGGCTCCGACTGCCTTTTGAAAACACGTATGGATTTTAAATGTTTGGTGACGGGACAGGGTATTTGCTTTAGTGTGTGAGGGAAGCCATTCAAAGCAGCAGCAAAAAAAAAAAAAGCACAGGTTTTTGGCAGGGATTAAAGATCATTTTTGGGAGACAGAGGGAAAGACGCACACAGACAAAAGGAACGGGAGAAAAGCCACTGAGCTAAGACATGCTTTGAGCTGAAGTTAATTACAGACGCCCCAAAGGCAGGAATGTGGAGCCACATTTAGGTCTGGTCACACCTGGCTGTCCAAAGAGCTAACCAATTAGTAAACACTGGCAATGAGTGGACAATCAAAACACTGGAAGCCATGAAAAGAAAGGTTTTCCTGTTGGCTATTCTCCTGACAAGAATGCAAAAGGAGCTTACCTTTCCCAGTGCATGAGGGGTTAATGTTTAGGTGTTACACATGAGCACAAAAATACAACCGAAATTCTTTTTAAAAAGACTAACTCTGCACAGCCCACAACATCATTTTATTCATTCATGCAGAATCTGGATACAATTAAGTAGACACACAAACAGTTTATGGGGGACTCTGCATCCAGGAAATGAGAAAGAGGCAAGCAGTGAGTGCTAACAGGGAAGGAAATGAGGCAGATAGATGAGGCATAAACAATAGAGATGGCCACAGTCCCATTCAGCCTCCAACTGTTGTTGCACATCTTTCATATCCGGTTTCAGGAACCACAAAAATAATGGTATTATTCAAACTATACATATTGATAATAGGTTTTATGTAACAACATATCCTTTATGAGCCTTTTTCTTAAAAAACAGAATCTGTTTTATGACAGGAAAGGTGACACGACAGATTGTTGACAAGGAAAAGGGTGTTGTAATGCCTTCCCAGGTGTGGACCCCTATGACTTAACTGCCTGAACTATCACTGACCTAAAAATAAAATAAATAAGTCCGAAGTTTGCGAAGTGGCGCTACCCAAACGGACACAGCCATGAATTTGACAAAAAGAATATTTCAGGAGACAGAAAGATCTGGCACGCTTCAATTCTTTGTCAGTGTCATTGCCAATCTTCTTCATCTTAAACCATCTGTAGTTAGACAAAAATTACAACTATGTACACTGCAAGCCACAACTGCCGTCTTCATGTCCGTCAAAGGCTGCTACCACAGCACTGTGCGGTCCCTGTCCTGATCAGTAAGAATTTTTTTTAAAAAGCTAGATGATAGTCATCTCTCTGCTCTGGTCTCTCCCTGGAAGCAGAGACTGTGAAAATGGGAAGCTCTTTATCAGCAGTATTAAATGTGAACATCTGGCCTTCTGGCGAGAGGAGGAGGGGAAAAGGATAAAGACACCAACAGGCGCAAAGGGGCCACCAGAGGCCAAAGGGGGATCATGAGGAGACCCGAATGGCAACAACAAGACCACAGAAGAAGCTTGTTTTGGTGTTTTGTTTTTGATTTTTAGGGGGGGGGGAAAAAAGCAGGGAAAATTATGGCCATGGGTAAACAAACAAACAAAAAGTTCACTTTTAAATACTTCAAAGTTAGCTGAACTCTTCCTCCAGCACAGAGTAACCTTACAAGATCTTAATGTACTAAAACGAAAAGTAAGCGTTCAAGAATGCCACCTCAAAGATTTAAGACAAGAAAGCAGAACTAGGCAGTAACTTCTCTGAACAGAGTCATTTTCCCACGCAAAAAACATACAAAAGGAAAGCAGAGTAGGAGGCGAGGTCTTCAAAGTTCATCCCTTGAGTAAACAATTTGCCACATGGATTTCTGTGACTCACAGATTGCTCACAGTCACCGTTTGGAGTGTGAAAACCTGTGTGCCTTATAACGTACTGAACGTACCTGAAGCAACAACAACACTTCCTGGAACAGGTGACACTCACCCATAAAAAGGACTACAAGTTTGTACAAGTGACAAAGAGGGATGGTGTTTCAAGGTTGAGTAAGAGGCAAGGTGTGGCAGCCAAAAGTAAAGAAAAAAAAAAGGTTGCTACGGTACTGTACTAATGTGAAGTACCTGTAACATGGGAAAAAAACACAACAGCCAGTTGTGACTCTTGGCAAACCTCTGCGTTTTACACTAACAAGAAAAAGAACAAAGTGGACTGTCATCGGCCTCCCACGCAGGAAAAAAAAGAAAAGAAAAAGAGTTTGTCTGACAGATAATGCAGTTAAACAATTCTAATGGCGCATACAGCATACGAAGGCTCGAAGAGAACTCTGAATGAGCACCTGCCTAACTGGGTCACACTCTGCAACCCAATGGGAGGGCACACAGAAAAGCTAACCAACCTAACTCCCCACCCTCAACTTTCCTTCTGTGTCTGACACAGCACATGAGGGTGTGTGGAAAAAAAAAAAACTCCAATCCATTCTTACGGCAAGCTTATTTCTGGGCGTGTGCATAAAGCCTCTGTGCTTTGAAGACCATCACAATGAGCTGAGCTGACGGTAACGCAGGCCTCCGCAGTGAAAGCCGATCCAGTTTGCAAGGTTCAGGGAGAAAAAAAAGAAAACTGACACCGACGTGCTCATCAGTGCCATCATTCACAAGATCCTGACCCAGTTAACGGGATGGTGTAAGTTGCAGATGATCATCCCCATCGAAAAACTCTGAACCTCAAATATAGTTGGTGATTTTTTTGGATCAGCAGTTTCTTTGTTCTCCCACACCCCTATTTTCAAAATTGTTCCAATAACTGAGGTTTTGGTAAGAACAGCAAACTCCTAAAGCTTTGTCACCCAAAGTAGTAAAAACGCTAGCGTGAGCGGAAGCCTTTCAAATTTCCTTCTAACTGATGGTATCAGCTGTTTATTCCTACTATCTCAAACTATGCAGTTCTAGTTTTAAAGTGCAGAAAGAAAAAAAAAGATCCTCTGAGCTTTAACGACCATATTAGGTGGCTAAAGGGGTGACAGGAGACTGTCTGCATTTTGTTTCAGATGCTTTTAAATCACTTTTGACTTTTCTTGCTGGTTAGGATTAGGCATTAAAAAAAACAAACCCATAGTTAAGAGAACAAGAGGGATTGCGGTTGGGTTTAAACATGCCACCTGACATTGCACTTAAAGGGCAAAGGAATCCTTTACAAGCATTCACATGCAGTCACATGCAGTCACTTAAGAGTGACAAACTTGCTACATTATTTAAAGCACACCTTAGATGTATCAAAGGACACCTAGTTATTTGACATCATGGAAATGACAGCAATGCACTTGCTACTGGCCGCCTAACATTAAATTGTAACTGCAGTGCGCCCCACGGTGTACTTCTAATAAGAGTCCCAAGCCCTGATAAGCGTGGAGGTTTGCGTCAAGAAGGAATCGAATCAAACATCTAGGAATAAAAGAAGACCTAAAAAGTCTATAAATCGAAATAGGCCCCGAAATTTAAAACCCTGAAATCGTATTCAGATAATAAAAAGGCTTTACAGTTGCAGGCCAAGGTGCCTGTAACTATAGATGTACGATGACGTGCACCACTGCATCCCAGATCCCCGTGAAGTCATTCACATTCCTGCATTGATGGACAGAAAAGACAAGACACACAAACACCAAATCTGGAAAGACCCAAAACAAGCCCTGAAAGATGAGGGTCATTTCCCTCGCATTGACCTTAAGACAACGGTTTATGTTAAGCTCAGGGTACTAGCCTGTGTTGAACCATAAATTGCAGAATTTAATGGGGTGGAAAGGGGGGGGATACCAAATTGGCAGCTACCTTCTCTATTCAGAGCGACATCTGTGCTGAGATTTGTCTCACAGTGGGGGAAAAAAAAAAAAAAAAAAAAATCTGCAGATCGACGTGAAACATTTCATCAGGATATTTCTGAGCTGCAGACAGATTGCTGCAATTTTACATAATTTAGAGTCGATTCAGCTGTAAATACTTCATGGAGACCCCAGACGGGAATGAAAAGCTCCTTTACTGCACGCTGAAAAAAGAAAAAAGAAAAGAAAAGAAAAAAAAGAGTGTAACCTTCAAATGCAATTACAGAATAAGTGGCAGATAATCAACTCCATCCAACCCCATAACGCCTGTGCTTCATAAAAAAAGCAAACCGCACTATCATAAATCTGTTGCTTTGAAGTGAACAGACAGCGGTGTCCACATGTTGAGATTCAGTCAACATGACACAGAGGTGTCATGAGCAAGCTAAAACCACCTTTTCATCTTTTCCATATGCTTACAGACCATCAGAGAACCTTCCTGAAATCGCTGCACAGCTCATACACTGTGATTCATTGCTTGGATAAGGTTGACTAAACTTCCCTCTCACATTCAGCAGACCACTTCACCAGTGTCTAATGGCTATAACATCTACCATCACATTTTGCCACGTATTCACAAAGCAGCAAATAGTAATGAGGCTGCTGTCCCGTGACTACATTTCAGTTCTTTTTTTAAATCTCAGTGAACGAGACTTGCTCTTCAAAATGTGACATTATCTATCGAGCCATCCATATTTTTTGTGTCTCATCATTAGAACTCAGTGTTTAACATCCCTCTTAAAACACTCCGCTTCCCACAGGCGCTCGTCTGAACTATATATTCATGGCAGCTGGAAGTGACAGCTCATCCAACTTTCCATAAATCTTGGGAGATACTGCACAAGACTTGAATGAAAACCACATGCAGAAGAAACAAGGCGGGGGCAGGAGACAAGGGGGGGGGGGGTGAGACAGAAAGAGGGGAGAGGTAGGGGGGAGCAGCAAGAGGCTGACCTACAACTGTACAGATAAATCAGGCAGCGGAAAAGTAAAGCGATCTAAGAGGTTCAAATAAACCAAACCATATGTGCAGATGTGATGTGCGCTGGAGTGTGTGCATGCGTGACGGGGTACAGCAACCCTGCACGGTCAGGAAAAGGGCTCCCTGCTCTCAGATCACTGTACGTCTCTTTCTGTGGGTGTCACCAGCGATTGAGGGGTGACGGCCTCTTCTCTTTCAACTCTAAATTAGCTGTTTTGGTTAGTGAACCAGACGTGCAGATCAAAAAGGTCAGACATGCCCACTTAATCCTGGTAAATCTCCCCCTTCACATCTCGCCAGCCTGTCAGCTTCTGTGTGACAGCAACCATCACAGACACATGCCTTTGCTCTGTGCACCCCCCCCCCCACCCCCCACCACACACGCCCCTCTTATGCAAAGCAGTTGTTTTTTTATTTTGCAAGACTGACAATTTCACGAGTCTCCGGATAGCCATTGACAAAAGCAAAACAGTGTCATCTTTCCAAAATGTTACAACTGGTTGGCGTTGGACACTTGAGCTGTTTGTCTATATTTTAGAAGAATGCTAAATATGGCCACTTATGATCAGCTCTGAACGGGACCCTTGAGCTGCAGGGGTTTCGAAGGCCATTAGGGTCTTGGGGGCGTCACATCTAAGGAGCAGCAGCTGTCTTGACCTCGGTGAAACTCAGCTGTGATGGAAAGGGATGAATGAAACTTTATACTTCAGCTTAAATATGGGCTACAGTAACTGCTCAGATTTTTCCCCTTTATTTAAAAAAAAAAGGCTTTAGGTGTGATTTTGTTTAAGATTCAGATCTGTGACCCTGAATTAAAATTTAACAAAGTAGCTTGAACCAAGAAGCCATTGTTGCGGATTTCAACACCTAAGGGATACACAGATTTGGGGAGAATTGGGGGTTCTGATTATGTGAACGGTGCAGATCCTTGATCAGATTTTTGGGGGGTTGTAGGGGTGGATGGGTGTATTATACCAAAGTAAGGGGGTGGAGGGGCACAGCAGTAGTGCCTTTTAGTTAGATTTGGACTGACTTTAAGGATTAGTGACAAGACACAATTTCTTATTTTTAAGTGGGGACTTCCTATAGTGACTTCCAGGACCACCGAGGGAGTGTTATGAGTCTGCAGGTATAAAATGGGAAGCATGAAATTAAGTTCTTTGTTAATTAGTTCTGATTCTGGAGGGGAAATTGCAGTTATTCAATAACCTAAAATTCAAATGAGCCAGGGGGAAGTATCCGCCTCATGTTCAGCGGTAAGCAGGACAACCTCTTACCCGTTTGAAGTCCACCACAAAAGTGATGAGCGTCCCATCTCCCTGCTTGAACTCGAGTGATATCGAGTCTTTCTCGCTGTCCGCCTCCAAAACCTCCTCGGTCACCAGTCCGTCAGAGAGCCGGACTCGGACCCGCAGCTCCGCAGCGAGTCCCACAGCCACGAGCAGCACAAGGGCGCAGAAACGAGTCAGTATCCGACCTGGAGCCGCGGAGATGCAACTCGCAAACATCCCCGAAGACGCAAAACCGTACCCGAGAGAGCAAAAAATCGAGGCGAAATCCAGAGGTCTCCGCTCATATCCCAGCTGTGTTCTTCTCTTGTGCCGTGTTGTCTCGTCAAGTCTTTTCCCTCATGATCAAAGTTTGGTGGGTCACTCTTTCATGCGGTCCCCCCGCCGTGCGTCAGTACTTTCCACAATTACGGGCACATTCATAGGAATCAGGCGACAAACACACGTCCTCACTGCAATCTCTCCCTTTCACTTCTGGGACCAGTTCCCTTCCATTGAAAGTGTGTCGCTCCGGTGTTGTTGATAAGATCATGCGCACTTCAGCTCCCTCCCGCACCACAGTCAAGAGTCCGATGATTGCACGCTGCTTCTCACTCTGCTTTGTGTTGATGTTCACGTCTTCTCTCTCTCTCTCTCTCTCTTTTCTTACCTCCTTCTGACTCTCACTCAGTCCCGTCACTTCCTATCCGTCGGTATCCCGCTGCTCGCCTGGCCTCCAAACTTTCTGCGGCGTGTGAGTGAAATAGCGCACTGATGGTAGTAAACTCTTAAAGCCATACCACCCTCAGAAAAGTCTGCCCATCCCCCTAAAGCCCTCATGTGATCCTCCTGCACTCCACAGCAAATGGGCTAATAATACCCCCCTCCTCCACCCCAGCAATTAGAAAAAAAAGGTGTTTGTAGGGGGATTTGTAAATCACAGCTCCGTGCGTGTTGCTCACGGCATGTAGGGATGATTAAAATGCATGAGCAAACTATACCGTGCAGCTGGCGGTGGTCGTAAAGCAAACAATAACCAAGCAGGTAAAAATGTTGGAAACATAGAAGATATTATCTTAAGTTTAAAAGCCCTGTGATGTGAGTTAATAGGATGCGCGCGGATGTGCTATCTTGTGGAGGTAATATTGGATTAAATGCGCCAAAACAGGGATGTCAAACATAAGGCCAGGGGGCCAAAATCGGTCAGCCAAAGATTTCAAACTGGTCCACTGAGCAGCTTTGGAGACTGTGAAGGAGCATGTAAATTTTTGGTTTTAAACTGTATTTTCACAAGTTTTTGCAGCCTCTCCTACTGATAAAGACTTCCCCTTAATGGCCTCTCCATGGCCATTCATACAGCACCAAAGTAAAAAAGCGGTAGTTTGTGTTTTTCCTTCACTACATTTTTTAAAATCTTCTATAGAAATTTGATTTTTTACAGTCGGTTCACGTAAAAGAAAAAAAAATCAATCAATCAGTCAATAAAGGAAATAAAGGACACTGTGGAGGTAAACAGCAGAGGTGTGGACTCGAGTCACATGACTTGGACTCGAGTCAGACTCGAGTCATTAATTTTATGACTTTAGACTTGACTTGAAAAAATGTTCTAAGACTTGTGACTTGACTTGGACTTTTACACCAATGACTTGGGACTTGAATTGGACTTGAACCGGTTTACTTGAAAAGACTTGATATTTCACCCCAAATATAAAATGTAACATGCATATTATATAGAGATTGAAAATGTGACATCATTCACGGGTAGAACCGCAAAGGATTCTGGGAACTCGTGGCAAGCGGTACTAGCGCACGCAGGCTTTCAATTGAAATCAGTTACACAGCGATAAAAAGAAACACAAAAATGTCAAGAAGCTGTTGTATTATTAACTGCAATAGCCGGTCGCATGACAGCCACGGGAAGCCGACGGGTAAAGAGATCGGTTGTTATCGGATTACGTCGTTGAAGAGAAATTGTTCGAGCCATGTTTCCGAAGTAACAAAGACGCGACGGATGGCCTGGATTGCAGCCATTCAAAGACCAAATATAACGTCCCAGAACCCTCCAGCTCACAGGTTAGTCTGCTCCAAGCATTTCCACAAAGGTCAGTCTGCTGTTGTAGTTAATGCGTCATTTTTCTTAACATAATTGGTGATATAGGTTACAAGCAAGTCTGGCGCTGAACAGAAATTGTCGCGCTATGCTCCTTTGTTTATTGTGCATAAATAGTGAATTGTCCTGACACAATATTGCGTTTTGCTTCTGTTATTATGGTACATTGACAAAAACATATACTTTTATTCACAGGATAAAACAGTTGTTTTGTATCACTAATTGTCCAGTGCGATTACAGCATACAATATTATTGTCACTGCTACATTTCTGTGATGCTACCAGAAATTATTTCCACTGCTAATTAATTACCATTGAGCTCAAAGGTCCTATTAATAAACGGTTAACGAATGTGTATTTATGACGACAATTTGTGAGACTGGTAAACTTATGATACGTACGATGGTCTTTACTTTCTACACGGTGCATTTCAAGGTCCTGCACCCATCCGTCGGTAAACTGTACCTGGGCTTGTTGCAGTGACCGGAAGTTACTAAACTTCATGAGTGTATGCACTCACTCCAAGAAGCGTATAATTATAAATATGCATATAAATATGCTACAATGAGATAGCTGACTTCATCTAACTAGCAAATGTTTTCCAGGCTACGTTGGTGATGCAGTTTTTTTTTTTTAAATGATATTTAAAAAAAAAAAAATCATTTATTTATGTATGATATTTTTGTCATGCGATTTTAAAGCCGGTCCTACAACCGCATCCAAGAATAACATGCAGCTTATCTCAGAACTGTCGGTGAAAATTATTCTTGGAGCTAGGTTTAATTGAGCTGCATTTTAAAGAGGTGCAATTTCACAATTTGTGTATATTTTCTAAGTTCACTATTTTGTCATGTGTTGAGAAAAACACAGATTTAAAAATTACATGGTCTAATATTTACATTTAGCATAACGGCAACATTATTTTTTTCGTTTTTTTTTTTTAAAGACTCGAAAGGACTTGAAATTCAAAGTTTCAGACTTGTGACTTTACTTGGACTTTTACACCAGTGACTTGAGACTTGACTCTGACTTGCCTGACATTACTTGAGACTTGAGGATAAAGACTTGAGACTTACTTGAGACTTGCAAAACAATGACTTGGTCCCACCTCTGGTAAACAGACGACACAGAGCTATTAGTTCTCACTCCTGCTTTATTCTTCTTCTCACATCAACTGAACACATCGCGCCACAAAACACATCAACGCACTTCCTCAACACTGGGTGTGAGTGGAGCCCTAAAGGACATATTCTGTCAGCTGACAGAAATGTTTTCGTTTTACACTCACTGGACCTCGTGCACAATCAGAACTTTTTCTGTCATTTTACACATTTATTTCTTACAATTTATGGCCAAAGAGTCACTCTGACAGACTTCTTTCATTTACTACAGTGTTTCATTATGATGTAGAAAAACTGAGACACGCCATTGAAATTACACTTCTTTTTTTTTTTATTAAAGTATCCTGGGGAGTACATTTGTAGTTAAAGCTGTTTACAGCTAGCTCTGTGATCCACAGTGCAAAATGAGTTTGACATCCCTGCTCTAAAACATCTTTGAAAATTATCCCCAAGAATGAGGAAAACAGATATTTTGTTGTCAGTCTCCAATTTTTATGTAACTTCCGTAGAATATAAATTTTAGTTCTTGCATGAATCCATCGCAATACACAGGATAAGCACTATGGTTATAGTTTTTGCAGCTCACTTTCTTGTTTTTCAGGTGTTTATGCATCCGCCTAATCTCCCTGAGACGTTTGTATTTATGTATTTATGACTCCAGTGGCTCTAGCATCTAAAATAAATCTGGAGATAATCACTGCCTTTGATGACAACATATAGTTGAGTCACAGGTTTCAGTTGCAGGGAAAAAAGACAGTCACTCCTTTATTCTTATTATGTGTTTTTTCATTTTACGATGCCCTCGAGAGAAAGCTTGACAAACCCGAGGTGAGAGCTGACAAACAGATAAAAGTCGCCTATCTGAAGCAAGATCGCAGCTCCACATGAAATGGTAGATTAACACTATGTGTGTGTGTGTGTGTGTTGCAGATTTAAGTTTGACAGCCATGCAGTAATTTTCATATCTCCATTGGCTGCTGCACTGCATTCTGGGTGGGCTAGGCCCCGGTTTGGTGACCCCAAACGTGGCAGCACACTAAAGCTGCTGTGACCAAGAGATGGTCGCTCCAGTGAAGAGGAAAACAAACAGAGAAGCCATTAAGCAGAGCAAACATTGTTAGGTTTGCCTGGAGAGACCAAACTGGGCCCTGGGCCCTCACAGAGTCGAGGACGGGAGGTCAGGCAAACACCCCCCTTTGTGATGGAGGTTAGTTCTCGAGTATTCTCCTGCTACATCTTAGTTAGAGCGTCCAAACACATGCTAGCTTAAGCTAATGGAAAGCAATGGGATGTAGGGATTGCCCGACTACACTGTCAGCAAACATGTAAAGCTTCCTCCACCCTTCTTACTTAATAATTAAGAGGAAAAGTAATTCTGGGGTTCTGTTTAAAAATCATGTGCTTGCACGTCATATTTGCACACACATACGCACACGCAGTTGTCCAAAGTACAATAAAGCTTTGAGGTTAAAGCTAGAGCAGAGGCAGATAAACACGACTGTGTACAGAGAGTGTTTATGATTAACCAGCAATTTCGTTGCCCCGTGATAATTCACTGTCACAACGAGCAGTTTACGGTTAATTACATGAGCACTGTTGCTGTCATGCAACGACTGAGAGGAGAGCTACTTTTGTTTGGTTAATTTACTGTAAAGGGAAGAGATAAACGAAAGTGAAAAGCACTTGAAAAAATGTGATTGGACTTGTATGTGTGCATTACACTTACACATCTTTAAACAATGTTTACCTCACATGTCTTGATGTTCGTTTGTGCAAGTCTACATGCACACCTCGTAACGTGCATGTAGGAAAAAGCATGTGCATGTAACGTGCATGTGTGTGCTTTTTTCTTTCCAGCAACAGAGCCGTGGAGTTTCACGCAATCTTGATATCTCGCCTCAATAAGTGAAAAACAGATCACAAATTAATCAAAATATGTACAATAAGGAATAATAAGGAATAAGGAAACCTCTGATTTAGTAAGCTGCGCTGAGCCGTAAAATGTAGAATCATAAATAACCACCAACACTGGCTCTTCCGCCTTTCCACTCTTTGATGAGCTCCAGTTGTGCTTATTTGTAAGGTATTCAGCTTTGACCCAAGGTGCTAATACTGCACTCCAGTCGTGCGTGTGTGCATTTATGTGTTTGCACGTGCATGGACTTGCACAAAGTTGGTTTGAAATGGTGGCATTTGATGAGGGATTTGTGCCACCCAGACTGCACCTTTAACCAAAACAGCAATTTTTGCCACTGAACTGAGCATAACAAGAGGGCCGATCCTTCTGCAACTGATTAGATTTGTCATTTTAATAAATGTATTGGCTTAGAATAGAAGTTTATTACTCACAGTAAAGGTTAAAAACACTCCTGGTGGACACTTTTTTATAATTGTTGGTTGATTGCCATGCAGGTTTGCAGTTATGCTCCTAATAGCACAATATTTATGGCTTGCTCAACCAAAGGATTCAGAGGTAATCAGAAAGCCTCCCAGACCAACAAGCTGGTGATGTTTCCCCTCTGTAGTGTAGCAGAATGAGGACAGCCGGTGGGGGAGAGCCAAGCTCTGTGGTTGATCTCTACTTGATCTCTCCCCGAGACAGATGCCAGAAGTGTTTGTGCGTATGCATGTGTGTTTGTGTTCATGAGAGTGTGTTGTATTTGCACAAGGATTGCAGGAGCTGAAGCTGCTTCCCAGTCCTCTGATGATATTTTCATATTTTTGCTTCCCTTCTTCTCTCTTTTCCCTCTCCCTCGCTCACTGCTTTGTGTGTTGGAGGAGCAACCAGTCGCTCGGCGAGCTCAGTGCTGTAGGCTGGCTGAAGATATCTCCTTACACATGTGGGGCTCTGGGGCCACAGTAACCCTTTTTGGAGCACAGGCATGCATGGAGGAACAGAGAGAAGAGAAGAGCTGGATAATGGTGGGGAGACATGTAACTAAAGGCAAGCAGAGCGGAGCTTTATATATAACACATTTTATACACAAGGGAAATTTAATGAGCTCTGTGTAAAAAAGAAAAGAAGAAAGGGGAAAGAAGAAGAGAAACTATGCTAATAATAGTGATGGTAGCTGGCAACAAATTCATAAATAGATGTATTCAGTTACAAAGAATCTGCATCACATGTTGTGGTCTCAAGGTTTGGTTATGCTTTTTGGATTCTTCTTATTTTGAGTTCTTGATCTCATTTATAGTTGAATGACTTTCAGTTTATGTGCCATTGTTTAGTTTTTGGTTGATGTTTGGATACATTTTCCCTGGTGTTTCCCTAGGCTGTCCCAATTTCTCTGGCTACGCATGTCTTCCATTCCTCATATTGAGAGAAGAGAGAGGAGGCTTGCCAGAGGAGCTATAATCGAGGATGCGCAGGTGTATTCTTTAGAGGTTTTAAAAATTCATTGTATAAAAAGGAGCAGCACAAAGCTTAAATATATCCTGTGCGAGAGGAGGACAACAACATGTCCTTTTTATGTTGTATGATGATCAGATCTATTGCATTCTCTGTTTTGACGTGGGTAACACATTGCAAGTTTGATTATTTATCCATTTATTCAAATATACACGTATTCGATTATAGTCTGTCATCACATCAAGTATTCAGAAATAGCAGAAAATAGTAGAATTTCCTAGATGATATTAATTTCGTCATTTTTCACCAAGTAGGTTATGTTTTTGGCAAGCTCAACTTAATAATCTACTGGTTAAAACTGATTAAAAATACTTATAACTTTGAAACCATGATTGTTAGTGTGATGTGTATCGGCAACATATAGAAAATACCATATTAAATACAATGTGACATTTGACCTCTGACCTCTCCTTCAAGACCAATAGATTAATCTTAAAAAGTGATAATGATGCTACATAGAGCTGTGACTATAATTCCTACTGTCATCGATTGAATTGACAACATATAGGAAATGATATATATGGATTCAAAATCTCACATTGCTTTGTAATGACTTTGTTATGTACATCACAGAAAAGTAATTTATGATGCAGTCGACTCAAAGCGAGGAAGCCTGGACTCTGTTTTTGTATTGCTTCCTTGTTTTGTCCACTCATAACTTAGAAACCAGAGGTGCTGAGGACAGGATGTGTAATTTGGGAAATGAGAAACGGTGTGTGTCTGTATTCCCTCTGTCTCGTTTATGTGTTTGTGCGTCTATGTGTATCTTTATTTTGGTAATTACTTTTCTTTGTGTCTCTTGGGCTTTTATTTGCTTTTTTTTGCCTTCCCCTGATTGTTACCACCTGCTTTTAATTGTTTCCTCCTGCGTGCTGCCCTCACCTGTGTCCTGTTCCCCAGTCAGTGTGCCGTGTACGTACAGTCCTGTTTGCCAGTCTGTCCGCTGCAGTCTTCGAATCTGTCTCCACTTCTGAGTCTTTGTGTTTCTGGTTTCAGTTTACTCTCCTTGTTTGGATTTTTGTTTCCAGCTTGGAAAAAAAAAAGTTTATCTTTTGTTTTTGAGCCTTTGTGGCACTAAGTCTGCCGTTGTTGCCAGTCATACGCTCAAGTATTGTAGGAGAAATTTGTGGTGCTTGTGTTTTAATTTTCCATTTCCAATGATAATTACTTCTGCTTTACTAATATACTATTTCGGATGTTTTACCGCGTCATATTAGATCAAACACCAGTATCAACTAATGCATACTGGTAGTCATTTTAGGGAGTCGTGAAACTTGTGTATGCCATGTATGTGCGTATTTTTTATGTGTTTATTTCTTGATGCTGGTAGAACTATATGTGTTCCTACCAGATTTTTCCCGGTTTCATGCAGACACATGCTGGTGTTTGAAGGATAATGGGGGAATCTCGAAACAGTGAAATAGTAAAACACACAAGAGTGATCATATACCGGTACCCTGTATATAAAGAAATGAGGTCATAAAGAGGTCAGAGGGTGCTTTGACGCAGACGCAAAAACCTGCAGTTTGTATGAAAATAAACAAAATTAGACTCCATTTATTCTGAGATTAAACTGACTGAGATTAAAAAAGATCATAAGAGGGGCTGGAGGGCCATAAGATTACAAAGGCACCTGACCTGCCATTTCAGTGAGTGTGGGAAACACACATGAAAGTCCCACACACATTGTTTTATATGCACAAACCAGTTTGCAATAAGCAAGTACTATCAATAATTATAAATGTAGTTATAAGGATTTTAAGCAACGATTTAAATCACAGTGAAGACAGTGTTTAATGGGTGTAATAATTATATGTGGTCATATAATAAATTCCAACAGCTCCACAATGTTCGTGCCATTTTCACTTTCACCAAACTGTATTTAAATCTTTGTCCCTGTTATGTTTTCATGTCTTCCAAAAAAAGAGTGTTATAAAACCTGAAAACATCCACTCTCACTGCTGTCTGAAACATTAGTTAAGGATTAATCTTCCATTTATCAATGTCAGCCTTCTTGGCCGAAGCATGAAGCATAAACCGTATGTAAAGGTTCAGCGACATGCTACTTAAAAACACTTGAAGAAGAGAGAGTTTGTTAGTAAGTTAATTTGCACAGACATTAGTTGATTTCATTATGTGATTACATTTAATGTTACATAATCTTGAGTACATAAATGTTTGGATGGTGTTTAATTCTGCTGCATTATTTAGCATTACACACTCACACCGGTATCCAGATGTTCCCGTGTCATCATCAGCAGGGGCCCATAACCCATGCCTTACTGAGAAGGATATTACACCCTTGCATGCGGTTCCTCATCCCCACACAATCACTCACTGTATATTCAGAAAGAATTCCATGGAAATTCCCATAAAGTTAATGACAGAGGGGGTGGCGGGTGGGGTAGGAGAGCGATACAGCAGGGGTGAGGGGGAGAAGGGTCTTTTGAATTGTAAAAATAAATAAACATGTTTGGGCTTATAGCTCGGAGCATTAAACCTCACAGTGAGAATCTTTCCTGGCAGAGTCCCAGCAGGAGATGAAAGACAATCCCACTTTAAACACAGGCGTAGGAACGTATCATTTATCGTTCCCCATTGTGGCAGGTTAAAGCTGTTATGATCTAACAGCAAAGGTGGAGCTACCGCTCTTTGTGTTTCCAGAAAATTCAAATACAAATACTTTGAGCCTCTACTGTATGCACTCCTAGTTAACCGGGGAGGAAATGTGTTTCGTTCTAACATCTGTGTACACATCTGGTGAACGATTACAAACAGAAAAGCAACCAACTTTATACGGAATTAACCTTACGGCAACAGTGGGTTTGCTAAACCATGGATCCAAACCTTGTTCAGATTTGTTTCTCCTTCTGTAATCATCATATAGTAATAAAGGGTTGACATAAGCAAATGTTAGACATCAGATGCCATGCTGAAAGTTAACTTTAAGGAAACTTATAGGCAAAGTTGTAAAATTTAGAGCTGTGTATGTTGTTGGTGGGAAACCTCATGGTGGATGATATTTGGTCAAAGCCCACATCAGCTCACATGAGTCAGAGAACATCTGTTCAGGATGCAACAAAGATCTCTTCAATATTTAAATCATTAAACGTATGGCCTTCAGTGTGGAAGCAAAACTTCACAATGGGGTGTATTTAATAAGCTTGCAGTGGCATGAATCAGTAAACCCAGTTTCCTGAGCAATTAAACATAATTTTATGCAAATGTTGCCACACTAGGTAAAAGTGTGGCAATGGTTTGCAGTCTATATAGCAAAAAATGCAACTGTATCAACATGAACATAATATCACCTTAGATCTTTTGATGCACCTTCTATTTTCCTCCCTTTTTTTTGTTAATGAGAATATATAGTATACCTGAAACATGGACAATGGAAATGCCTGAATCTATTTATAACTCATTATCATAAAAAGTGCAAATCACATTGATTAAGCTGTCATTAAAATGTGTTCAGAATTTGCAAGATGATGATGATTCATTGCTGAAACACATTGATCTTCATTACATAATCTGCGTTCGGTATGTGTTTCTGGGTATCAGATTAATACCATATTGAAAATCAGTTTGACTGCACACCACTACCTTCGTCTTCATTTGGCTGTATCTGAACTGCTAAATGTGGCTTAGAATTGTATCAACAGATACTACCAGCAAAGCACTGAAGAAACTCAGTCCTGTAATATTTGACTCTGATGCCTGATACTCTAAAAATTGAGGCAATGCATCACCCATTTTGCTGGATGGATCTCTTCTAGAAAGTAAAATTGGCATATAAATCTACTCTGAATGACCCCACTCAGTAAAATCCAACTTGCTAATCGTGACATGCAACGCAATTATCACGCCACACGCACATCAAACACAAGCATCAATCACTGTCACTTAGTGCCATAGATTCTCCAGCATGCAGTAACTTTATATTTTCATCAACAGTCAGAGGGTTAAAGCTCTCTTTACTGAAGCTCCTGTCAGTGTTTCCAAGGTTATTAAAAGTTTTGAAAGAAAGGATAGTTAAGCCAGCATTGCTAATCAAGGAAAGGAACTGAGCTACATCGTGGGCTGCAAGTCACACTGAGTATTATGTGAATGAGAGCATAAAGGCTGTGTGAGAAACATGAAACAAATGTGGGTTTAGAACTAACATAAACTGACTGAAAGCTGAAGTCAACAGAAACTTGAGCATTTGATCAGTGAGGCAGTGCTTTGCTCAGCTCAGGCAGTCCTGTGTTGTGGTGCCTTTCAGCATTGTTGTTTCCAGCTTTACTGTTTTGGTGCAGTCTCAGTATATCAATAATACTGCTTTTGAAAGATACCAGCTTCCAAAAGACTAGAGTCTTTAGGCATTGTCATTAAAACAAAGTTGGTACACAGTCCAAAAGCTGCACACACTTCTCACATGTATTGCAACAAACAGGAGACAGATGGGTCCTCACTACTGGAAATACTAGTGCATGGGAGGGTGGACACATGGGGGACATACTGAGTTGTGTGAATTTCCTGCTCTGTCCTCATGTGGGTACATGAAAGTGCATTTAATGTCCAATCGCAAACATGAAATGTGTGTTCTCACATACAGCTCTGAAGTTAAATTCTCGAAAAGTTCAAAATTAGGCTAAATGGAGTATCCATACTCAATCGTATTGTTTATTATAGATTCATAATAGATACTGTTCTGTATCTGTCCCCATGTAACCAAGGAAATTAAGCAGTTGAGGGCAAACACAAAGCAAACTTTTGTTTTTGCGAAGTTTTGCGAAGTGTGGAATATGGCATCGTTTTCTGTGATACAGGCCTATCAAGAACCAGACTATATTTTGGAACAATATCTTTACACAAGTAGAAAATCATCTTTTTAATAGTGATTAGAATTAAACCAAGCCCTAACCCACTTCCATAGCCACAGGCTCAGATTATTGATGCAGGAGTTTAAGATACTTCCGGCTGGTGGCCTTTTTTGTCACCGTACTCCATATGTTCATCTCTCATTAAGCTTGCTTTCTGCTGTAACAGGCCTGCTATTCATACAGATAAGAGGCCAGTGTAATCGCTGCGTGCTCCCGCAGTCACGGCACGGCCGCTGATGTTCTGCCAGCACACAATCAAGATGCCTGCTCCAGATTATCGCGCTGTAAACAAACTGGTACCCCCACCAGTTCTCTCCCTTAGAGAACTGTCAGACTCTTTCATTTGCTGGGATCAGCGTTTCCAAATGTCAACTGGTCTTACTACTTACTGACAAACTGTGTGTGGGACATGAACAAAAATACAAAATCCTGTCCAATCAGTTCCACTTCAGCTGATAAATGGATCTGGGTTTTTTTTTTTTCCAATTATTCAATAACAATGAATATGATTACATTATCACACCAGTTTATTTTGCTTGGCACTTTCGAATTCATGCCTTTCATTTGTGTTTGTCTGGGGCTGTAATTGCCGGGAGAAACTATTAATTTAAGTGCTCCTCCCAAGAAGAACAACCAGGCAGTAAAATGTCTATTTTTTGAGGACTGTAAATTGTAAATGTGAGAATACATGAAAGCTGTTTTTTATGACTCCAATGTCTTTTTTTTTTTTTTTTGCATCCAGCTTTTAATTAAAGTACAGAAAGTCTGGAAATTCAAAACAACTGCTCTTCTGTCAGTAATGCATATGAAATGCTGACTGCAATATTTCTTTGTATTCTCTGTATTTATTTTGTAGACGCTCTGCACATATGACCTTTGCAACTATGCAAAGGTCCAAAGTCTGTATAAAGTTCACATTCTTACATAACACTGACCAAAAAAAACAAAAAAACAAAAAAAAAAAAACACAGACAAGCAATCCATGCAATCTCTGACAACATGTATCAAGACAGAAGAACTCTGTGCTAAACAGTGAGGTTATGCCTGCATGTGGGAGCCCAGAAAGCCAAGACTGCAAACCAAACGATGCTGGTATGAAGGAAATCGATACTTGAGTTGAGATAGCCTCTATGTGCACAGCTTTTTGGAAATTAGATCTTCCAATATTTACTCAAGCTAAAGCTGCCTTTGATAGTTAAAGTCTGGAGTGACCTAAAAGAGATAAATTGCATGGAGTGGCGTTGACAAGTGAAATTATGATGAATGACCCAGCGACACATGAGAAAGCAGCTCCAATGGAGAGCAGCTGGTTAAAAGTATGTCTTCTGACCTCTAGTACTATAATCCCATCTTTTTACACATTCTATATAATTTGCAATTTTTATTTTACCAGCCAATAAAAACGGAGTAACATGCCAATAACGTCTGCTTTTGTTGCTCAAGTCGCAAGTTCGAAATCATTTTGGTAATGCAGCAACTGCAAATTAATAATAATAACAACTCTTTATTTTTTCAGTTTCTGAAGACAACACTTCATGGAAAAGTTACATTTAAGACTTGTTTTATCAGGATGTAGTGCAGGTGTCTCAGAGGCCTCTGGCTGAATGTGTGAGGTCGTAGCTTGTAAAAGAAGCTAACCTGTGAGGTTTTGGATCAAGTTATTCCTTTAACTCCCCCGGGCCATGAGCCTGCATGCCAGAAGATCTAATCAGAGCGCTGGATGGCTCGAGAGAAAATAGCAGAGGAGTTTTTCAATAATGAAAAAAAAAAATCATTGTTTCTCCCATACTGGTGATGCCAGCTTCTCCACACAGGCGTGGGAATAAAGATGTGTGAATCATAAAGTAGTAAAATGTTGTTGTATAGTTTTGCATGCGTAGATTTCATGCCTTTAAAGAGCCACCATGATCTGTAAATCATAACACACATGTAAAAGCAGTCATTTTCATCTTGCATTACAAAAAAGGAAAACATTGGTAGATATTTATTTAGGTTTTTATGCAATACATTACATCGTGCTGTATTTAAACACACCTAAGTCGTCAGACAAGAAAACTAAATAAAAAAACAGATTTACAGATTTCCCTCCAACCATGGCTGTTTTTGGTTTTTTTGTTGCCCAGATTTACACTGACTGACACAGCTCTTTGTTTACTCTCCCACAGTTCAGTGTCTAACACAAAAATGCAGGACCAGAATTTAAGGCTGACTCTCACGCCTGACCTTTGACTGCATAGCATTATTGGAAGGGATGTAACTGTCTTCAGTAAATCTAGCTTGTCTCCTCTAGTCCAGTGGTCAAGCAAGGAGCTTGGCGTTCTTGTGAATGTGGGAGTCAGAAGAATGGGACAGCCATGATGTTTTAACTGTCTTGATGTGTGTGCTCAAAAAACAAGTCTGAGCTGCCTTGTTGTCTGGTCACACACTGACCTTCTTCAGATTCTTATGAAACTGCCCGACAACCTGGAACTGCATGGTGAAGAATGGATAAATGGGGCAGTAAGGAAAGAAAAAAGCCAGGTAGCATTTAAAAAAAATAATTCCATGCAATCCAGTTATGTATTAGTGTTTTCCATGAAACTGTGTGGTGGATCATTCACTTCCTGCTTCAAGGCTTCCCAAACACACATCCACACACAAATGCCCTTACCTTAACCCCTGGATGGGTGCAAGCTGGGAGGAATTTTCCACGGTGTATTGACTTGGGAAAGTAGTGAGTAAGAAAAGGATGACACAAAACTGAGGATGACATACTGCATCTGTAAATCTGTCTCCTTTATGAGTATCTCACAGAACAAACATGCAACTTAAAGAGCTCTTTTGGAGCCTCTTGAAGCCCTTATAGTAATAAACAAGGCAAAGTTTTCTGATCAATCTGCACCCATTTCTATTTCCATTATTAACAAGTCAAAACAGGCTAATGACACAGTAAAAACACCCCGAGGGCGCAATAACCCTGCTACCACAGACGTGATTTCACTCTGCTCTGTGCTGCCTCACAAAATAAATCTTTTATCAATTCTAATCAACATTCCTGTATACTTTTTTCTCACATCGTCTTTGATCTGATATGTGGTGATAAAACTAGCTTCGAAACCTTGAGCTGGATCAAATTACCTTTTAGTTTCTCCTGAACTTTCCCTTTGCTAAAAGATCAGGAGTTGTGAGACCACCAGAGCAGCTGTGATCCATGATTTGGAGATTTGGAGATAAAGCTGCGGGAAGTGCTAAATTTTCAGCTCATAACCTTTTTTGACATTGTCTTAGATACGGTTGCACTGATTTACAAAATCATAGATAATGAAAATAATGAAAATTAAAGCCACTGTGTGTAGTATTCCAAGATTTGGCACCATTTGCACCCCAGGTGATAGAATCAACATTGACTCAAATGGATTTAAACACAAACTGACTGGATAAGTCACTCCTTGATGTGAAGAAACAGGTAGAAAACAGAAATTGTGCTAATTTCACTGAAAACTGGTACAGATTTTCTACCAAGGAAAGAAAGACAGTGAAAGTCAAAGGGAAGGTTTGCAAGATTGATAGTGAGACTTGCTATGACGTATGGTTTGGAGACAGTCGAGCTGACAAAAAGATTGAAGGCTGTCCGGGAAGTGGTAGAACTAGGTGCTAAAAGTTTTGTTCAGATTGACCAGAAAGGACAGGGTTAGAAATGAGTACGTATATAGGAGCTTGGGTTGAGGAGTTTGAAACCAAATTTAGAGAAGGAAGGCTGAGATGGAAGAAGATGAATAATCTTCAAAACATCCAAAAAAGACTGAAGATAAAATCTGCTGAAGATGAAGAAGAAAGAAGAATAAAAAAAAAGGAGATGCAGAGAAACAAGAAGTGCAAAGCAAAAGCAAAAGAATCTGGAAAAGGAGAAATGAAGAAGCAGAATCAGAAGAAGCAGCTGAAAAAGAAGAATCAGAGGAAAAGATGAGAACCTGAAGAAAAATCTAAAGAAGAAGAAAAGAAGAATCAATATTGCAGGAAAGGCTGGAACAACTAAAGGAAACAATATTGTGCAAGTGCAGTCTAAGATTAGTTAAACATTTACTCATTTAATTGCGTTCGAGGTGTTTTAGAAAGACACAGTATTTACTTTCACATCAACAAAAAGGCCCATTCAAGTACTGTGAGACTTAAACACGATGTAACGCCCAGCCTCCAGGCACAGAAAATGTATAAAGGCTTTTAGATATCAGTTACTTTAATTAGCACTGAAGTCATGGAAACATCTAATAGTGTACTGAATGATAAGTTTAGTAGATTTGGTTAAGGTTCAACTATGTCGTCAGTCATGTATGGGCAAAATAAGGGATTTAACCAAAACGTTTGCATTCAGTTGTTATAAGAAAGGAAGCGACTGAGAGAATAACAATAATAATAGAAAAAGTATTGCACACTGTCTCAACGTGTCAGACAGTCACTCCTTTTATTTATTGCTTGCAGTGGTTCAATCAGAGGCAACGCAGGAGAGTGCAGTGCACAATCCTTTCATGATCTGAGCATTCCTGCCGGTTAATGTCAATACACTCTGTCACGCTACATGGAGAATGTAGAGGGGCAATTACATCCATTCAAATGAGACACATCCCCAAGTCATTTACCTGCTTTCTCTCATCCCAGCAGCAACACTTACATCTGTTCAACTGTTTGAGATAATCAGCTCCTTTGGAGTGCACACGAAAGATTAGATGAATCCAAAAAGCACTCGCCAATTACTTGTCAGTAAATTGCTGAATGGACATTGATTAAGTTCAGGTATACACTGGTAGCCTGACGTTTCTTATAAACAGCACAAACAAACCTAAAAAACATGCAGCATGAATAATTTCTTTGGTGAGTGATGCTGTGAGTTGCTCTGTATTATTTATGTGATTTCATCAAAGCTATGTAGGTGGTATTCAGTATGTGTCAAATGAAGCTTGCAGGTGAGGCCTAAAATCAAGTGACTGGCAACATAGTACCCTAAAAAAAGTTTAAAAAAAAAAGTAGGCTCGAAGGGAAACTGTGGAGCGAGAGGGCGTGAATTGGGCTGAGATAATTGGCACCTTTGGGTCGTACACAACTCCACAATTAGTCATATTTCAACACACATCGACTGTATTTTAGAGTCTAAAATGTGGCAATAAAATATCACTCAATCTGGATGATGGGCAGAGAGGACAACTTAAATATCTGCACAGAGCTTCATGAAACAACAGGAATAATTCAGGGATAGGTGTCGCAGAAGCCTTTGATTTACAACTATGTATAACTTCTTTAATGTGCTTTGATGTGAGAATATTTAAAAACTAAGCAGACTTAGAAGTTAGGAAAAATGTCATCATGTCATGTTATTCATTAGCTGACTTTGTGAGAAAGTTTGGATTTACATTCTTGACCATAGTTATTGAAATATGAACTTAATTCAGTATGTTACTGTCCTTGTGCATGAAGTGTATTTAATGTGCAGTAATGTTGCAAATAAATAGATAAATAAAAACTGTATTATAGCAGATATTTTTACATCTTTCATACCAAAATCCAACTCATGATCACTTTTACAGCCCTTACCAGGCTCATTTGGTTTATTTTTTTTAAACTTTTCTCTAAAAAATCTACATAAAGTTAGTAGACTGCTTGTTTTTGCCATCTAAAAGTAAAAGGGCCGAGCCTTCAGCTTTCAGGCCTGTCTTCTGTGGAACCAGCTTCCAGTTTGGATTTGAGAAGCAGACACCCAAAGCACCACGTTAACTACTTTCAAGATCAGTCTGAAAATGTCTGTTTTGATAAAACATATGTTAGAGCTGGATCAGGTGACCCTGAATCCTCTCTTAGTTACACCGCAGAAGTTAGGTTGCTGGAGGTTTCCCATGATGCACTGTTTCTTTTTCACTCACTTTGTGTTTATACATTTACTCTGTAATTAATCATTAGTTATCATTAATCTCTTGGTCTCTTCCACAGTGTGTCTTATCTTGTCTTCCTTCCCACACTTATTAAAGCAGATGGCCGCCCCTCCCTGACCCTGATTCTTCCTGGATCAGGTTTCTTCCTGTTAAAAGGGAGTTTGAGTTTTTCCTTCCCACTATCATAAAATATTTGCTCCTAGGAGGTCATCTGATTGTTGGGATTTTCTCTGTATCATTGAAGGACTTTTAACTTACAATGCAAAAGCGCATTGCTGTTGTTGTTGTTGTTGTTGTGATTTGGTGCTATATATGTAAACAATTAGGAAAAACACTGGACACTTCATACCCCTATATGAATTTATTTGATTAAAATTGTTAGGAAAACACAGAAAATTTCACTTTGGTGTTTTTTATTTTTCCTACTCCAGAATTTAGGGAAAAAAGAAAACATTTTTATTTTGGTTAAAAAAAAATTATTGGTAAACTACTTCAAAATGAATCTTAAAATAATGCTTTAAGCTTGCCTTTGGAGAAATTGTACGTTCAAAATGATCGACACTATGAAAATGACTAGGGCCAGCAACATAAAGTCCATAAATATACAAAAACATTAGCAGGTCCCGCTCTTTAACCTCCAGTGCAGAAGTCAAAGTTCAAGATATGTCACCTTGATGCCTAATTTTAGTCCAGAGTGTAACGAAGCAGTGTAACGAAGCAGATCTGTCATCTTCGGAACATAGTGCTGGATGTCTTCACTGGAGCCTCACTCACACTTTTTTAAGTCTGTCCTGAATGTGATCATAAAAGATGATCCCTGGAATGAAATAATGGCTGTAATTAGGTAGAGAGAGGCAGATGGACCTAAAGGGCCAAAATGGAAACTAAAAACTAGGTTTTAACAAGAACTCGTTAGTAACTCATTCTGGATAGCAATCACCCACCACAGAAAAAGTCAGTCGGATAGAAGTTGTCTTAGAGCTTTGAGTGAGAAATTGACTTCCCTTTGTGGAAAGTCAAAACTTACTCAGAGTCTTTGTTCTTTTTCTGTGAAAAAGCTCAATGTGAGATGAAGAAAAAGAAGTTTAAAGTTTCAGCTCATGAACAGAAACTGTTCTTTGTTGTCACTGTGAAAGAAACAAATAGATGAGCAACAATTTCAACAGTTTAGTTTCATCATCTGAGCCATGGAAAAATATATTTATATGCAAGCCTTAAATTTAAATGGACTATTTTATTAATTTAAAATGTTTTTCTTCCTGCTCAGTTTAAAAATAAATTGTAATCTGTTCTAATACTGTTCAGCCAAGAGCTTCACACTTTTTCACACATCAAGTGCTTGCTGAATCCAAAGTGATGAAAATGTTGCACATTTCTAAAGGTCACCTTTTACAGATCGAGTTCAGTTTACAGACAAGTTGTGGAGAGAGGCAGAGACAGAGAGCACTCATGAAACTAACACTGAACTAAAGCACAATCAAGGACTCGGTTACTCACACACACACCACTGTACTCACTCACTGCAGAGCTTACTTCTTCTTCCTGCCTAATGACATATTTTCAGTTTTTTTCTTCTGTGCCTCATTGAACAAAAGACACACCTTTATGTTAGCATTTAGTTCTTTAGTGTGTGTATGAATGTAGGCTTACTGCAGGCATTTGTGTGTGTGTGCGTGTGTGTGTGTGTGTGTGTAACTGAGGCAACAGCCGTGTGAAACACATTGCATAACTGATAACTGGCAGTGATTGGTAATTCCCATGGAAAGCTTAAATGGCACTGTGGACGTCAACATGAATTTGTTTACCAGTTTTCATTTTTTTCGTGCGAGAGGAATATCTCATATTTTGATATTCCTACCAATTTCCCCAGCTCTAATTTGTTATGGCAACATTAGTTAATTTTAATTGCTTGACAAGTACATGCTCAACTGGTATTGTTCCCAGTCTTGCACGCTGCATCACGCTGCACTCACAATATGAAGTTTTGCTTATAAAAAAATGATATCAATACAAGACTCAGCAACTTCTCTGTTGATTTCCTCAACAGTCTACATGTAGATACTAATGCAAAGGCTGCTGCAGACAATAGACAATATAGACAAAAATTATTTGATTTGACTTGCCTGTGAGGGCTGAAATGAAGAAATACACACACTGGCTACTTTGGTGGGTACACCTGTTCAACTGCTCATTACCACAAATATCTAATCTGCCAATCAGAGGGCTGTAACACAATACATTTAGGCATGTAGATGCAGTGAAAATTACATTCTGAAGTTTAAACCAACCATCACAATAAGTAACAACGGTGATTTATGTGAATTTGAATGTGTCACTGTTGTTGGTGTCAGACCAGCCTGAGTATCTGAGAAGTGTGTCATGAATATGCACATGAAAAAAAGAAATGTCATAAGATGTTATAAGAATTGTTTCCAGTACCTTGTTGAATGTAAGGCAGTTCTACAGGTAAAGGAGGCTCAACCTGGTACTAGCAGAGTATACCTAATAAAGTGGCCACTGAGTGTAGTATGGCATTGTTTTGTATGGTTTCAAAAATAATAAACCATATAAGGTTTTCTAAAGTATAAGGTGAGCTTTCAGGTAGGCAGGTGCAACGAGCTAACAGAGGCAAGCTAGCTGTGTCTGTATGCTAGCTGTAATAAATTTACTGAAAAGAAGAACATTTAATTACCTATCTAACTTTAAACTAGAAAGAAAATTAGATTACTTTCCCAAACCACAACTTTCATTGTCCCCACTGTTATAAACTGTTGATTCCATTCACTATCGTGATAAACACACAAAATAGCCACATTAGCTAGCTGCTACATTAATGTCAGGTCAGAGAAAGAGCTAGATAGATAAGAGTAGGGATTAGGGTTGCCAACCGTCCCTTAAAAAACGGAATCGTCCCGTATTTAGAAACAAAAGTACACGTCCCGTATTGAGCTAATAAGGGACGCACTTTGTCCCGTAATACAGTAAGAATCAAAAGTAGTCTATAAATGTTTATGGAATTAACGCTTTGTTTGAAAACATAATTCCCAGCCCCTCTCCTGCTTTGTGACCAATGAGCTGACAGCACACTTATGACAATTCGAGTATGACAATTCAGATTACCGCTCATCTCATTGGTCGAGGAAAGGTCGCTTACGGAGAAAATACCGGAAGACAACAGATGACCACAACAAGAAGCATGGCCAACAGGGAAACAAACGCCGACACTGCGGTGCAAGTCTCGGACGACAGTACACCTAAAGCTGGGCAGACACTGTGCGATTTTTTCAGTCACGTTATTCAGCTCCTGCTCAAACTGCACGATTGACTCGCAGGGATTAGAAGTTGGTAGGTCACGATGCAGGGTCTCACACTATACGGCCCGATGCTCTGATGCGACCTGAGTGCTCACACTGTGCCTCCATAAAATGAAGGTTATAACAGAAAATCTGTCGCTCGCTCTCTCTCTCTCTCTCTCTCTCTTTCACTCACACAGACACACACACCACCACCACCAACTTTGCTAAATTGCTAATGAAAAACATTGATCAGGCAGCTGTGATTGAGCAGCAGTGTAGATCCAACTATTTTCACGGTTGTTGTGGTCGTGATAATTTTGTGAGGCCACATCGAAAAGGCTCGGATGAGCTTTCCAAAGTTCTACAAGTTGTGCCTCCATCGCTGGTGTCCAGATCACACGCTGCACAGCCGTGCTGCTCCGTCTTTTTCACAGACGTTTGCGCGTGAGCAGTGTGTCACCACAGCCGCTTCTCGTTACCCCACGTATACTAAACGATGCACGATGAAGGCCAAAATCGGGCCGATCACCAAATCGGTTACACGACTCAAAAATCGTCTCAAAATGGGCCAAAAATCGCACAGTGTAAGCCCAGCATTAGAGCAGCAATGTTTGTTCGCTCAGAGAAAGAAAAAAAGGCTGCAAAAGTACAGGGAGGAATGGGAAAAGGAAAACACCTGGCTGGAAAAGTGCACGATAACACATATAAAGCGCACTGCACTGTGTGCCAGCGCACTTTTTCCATAGGCATGCTTCTATTGGTGGGCACATGAAGAACATGAGGGGCATGAAAGCTCGGGGAACCCTTTACCAATTTTTTGTCCGCCAGGCCAAGGCAGAAGCAGATATGGTATGTAAACATTGGTTTGTTTTTTTTAAACCCTCTGGTTAAGGATATGGGCATGTGCAGTGAATATCAGCGCTATGTGGCCAGAAGTGTGATAATATAATTTATTTTGTGTAATAAACAACTGCAAGGATAGATGATTACAACAAATAGATGACTAATACATAAAAGTAATACATATTTTAATAATGATGATGAGTTATGATGCGTAATCATGGGAACAAGTGGGTTTACAAACAGGAGCAGCTGATTAGCATTAGAAAAGCTGAAATAATACCTCAACTGAAGCCAACTGTACTAAATGCATATGTGCACTGTTACAAGAATATTTTTCGTTCTATTGTTTTCTATTAATTTATATAATTTTAAGTTAAGCAGGACAGAGTTCTTTTAAAGAAAGATTTACTTATATTCTCAAAAGTTAAGCATGACAGGCTTCTGTTTAAGAAAGAGACCTGTTTTACTGTGTTAATGTTGTCATTTTGAGCTAAAAATAAATGGCTAAATGATCATTTGTTTCCCATATGGTCATATCACAAAGAATATGCATCTGCTTAAATCAAATTCAAGTCAAATGGTTAAAAAATAATTTCACACACAAAAAAAAGAGCTACAAAATTCACCACACTGGGAAGGGTGAACTGGGTTGCCCGGCCCTGGCCACGAGGTGTCCCTTATTTATTTTTCAGGGAGTTGGCAACCCTAGTAGGGATAGAATAGGTTTTACCTCTGTCATAGCATCATCAATCTGCTTCAGTTCCTCATAGTGGTCACGAGAGTCTCTCAAAGGCTGAACCATTAGTTCTTCAATCTGAGGGAAAAGCTAGTGGAAAATACCACAGTATAAATTTAACATAATCTGTTTACAGTACTATGCAAAATAGCCAGCTGTTATTTCTTTATAATTTGCTTCCTAGGTGCCAAATTTTCTTGCGATTTTTGTAAGTGATCTTGAGCAATAGAAACTGGACAAGTGGAGGACAAAAGAAGTGACAGGCCTAACAAACTTCAGAAGATGAATAGTATCTGAATGCCAAGACCTAAGAGATATGTCTGGTTCCTCAACTGATTGATCTACGGTTGAATGAAACCTCATCATACTTTTGCACAGTACTGTACATCTGCACATAGTTGGAAAGACAGAGTTATACCTTCATGACAGTCTCAAACATTGGAATAAGGACAAACTTGATGAATCCAATTTGAGCTGTGGGTTTGGTAACTTTATCCCTGTCCATGAAGGGAGCGACGGGGAGACCCTCAGATTTCTCCCTGTCACTCTGGAAAACAAATTTGTCAAAGTATTGTTATTAAGTTCAGTGTATTCAGTCTTTGCTTTAATTTGGCATTATTAGATCACAGATTTACTGATGAACATCAGTGCTTTGGTTGGCGTCACCTGCATAAAGTACTCCTCAAGTAGACAGTCCACCCACGGTTCAGCAACCTCAGTTGGCCTCACCTCATTGGAAATATCACAGCACTTGATCAAAAGCATCTTCAGCTGAAAAAACAAACATACACTTGTAGAAACACATGCACAACACACACAAACTGAGAATAAAAGTAAAATGCTAACTTTTGTCTTTCAGCATTCACTGTATTTCTGTAACCAATTTCCCAATTACACTAACACAACCAGTTTCACTTCTGCAAAGTACAGCACAATCGATGAGTCTGTTTGTTCTGAGGTCACATCTGTTAAGCACAGTAAAAGAAACAGCCTATGTCAAGCAGAGTTGCAACATGACCTCCATGATGCACAGGCTACGTACGCATGTCACATGCTCTTCATTGGTGAAGTCAAAGTTGTCCACTTTTTGCTTAAAAGCCTCTAGTATCTCTCCGTGTCTAGCCATATCGGTGGCCAGAATGAGGGCGATAATTGCCTGGAAGCATAAGAGCAAAGTCAAAGTAAACTTGACATCTGCTTATACATGAAACATGAAAATACGTGGCAAGTTTGTAGGAATTGAAATGAAATGGCATGCTTGTCATAAATATATATTTGTACTAGTAATAGTTTTGAATGCCCGTCTAACCTTTCGGATCTGTTTGAATGCTTCGGGATCTACATTCGCAAAGATATTGCACTCGGGAAGAGAGAGGATCTGGAAAGCCACGGCACAGTGATGGTTCTCCAGCGGAGAGATGTCGTTGTAGCGTACTGCCAGCTCTGTGCGTGCATTGATTTGGTACCTGATAGATGGAAGACATTGTTGAATGGATGGACTCAAGATGGATGGATAGGATATTCTCATGAAGTTTCTCTGATAAGAGATATTCTCGCCTGCCTGAAATCCACAGCCCAAAACAAATACGATAAAAATGAATTGCCATGTTTACATAACCGAGTTCTCTCCATGCAGAACTAGTTTCACAGTCCATCAACAAGTGTTGTGCAGATGATGTCAAAATATACCGGGGGTCAACAGGTATGTGCAGCTCTATCAATCAACACCCCCTACAGAGAGAATAGCGAATCTTACGTGTTGTTGTAGCCCGGGTGGTCCAGGTCGTGACACACTGCAGCTGTCATTAAAATGCCCATATCTGTGAGCGTCAACTTCTCCTGGTCAGCAGTGTAAATGAAAGAGCTTGTTACAAAATGTAAATGATCATTATCATAAAAAGGATCTTTATTTTGCAAAAATGGCATAAATGCTGGAAAAGTCAGATAAATTATACACTTGAAATGCATGAGCGCGTATACACATCCACACCATACCTGCAGATTGCAGAGATGAATCATGCCATACATCATCTGACTAACACAGAAGCAGTGACGAAAGTTGTGGAAAGGGTTGTTACGGTAGTTCTCCTGAACTGCCAGCTGAAAGGCAGAAAATTATTCATTCATTGGGCTCACTGCAGAGTCTTGAATTAAAAGCATTTTATAGGTTGTGCCCTTTAAAAATTCTTTTTCAATCTGTGTCTGAACTCTCTGCATTATTTAGTATAACCCAGTATACCCCTGCTGTCCTTTATTACCAGCCAGCGTTTCAGGGTGATGGGGTTCATGTTAAATTCCTTCACCAGTCCCAAGTCATGGTACATGTACTCCAAACAGCTCAGCATCTACAGCAATAAGAAAAGAGAAAAGAAGTCAAACATCAGTCATTTGGATGACACAGTGAAAATGGTTGAAGGAAACTGACAAACCTCGTTGTGTTCCCAGTGCCATACATCGAACGTTGGCTTCTTCAGCGCCTCAATAGTCTCCTGAGAGAGCGTGTACTGCAACGGCCAAGCAAGTAAAGCCATCAGATCATCAAAGACCTATTATATCTTAAGAAGGGTGCTTTGTCCAACAGCAAAGAAAACATTTATCATAGATTAGACACCTTTGGGTAACTGGGGACATCTCGTCTTGGAGTGACCTTCTTCCCATCATCAGAGAAGTTGTACTTACATGGACAATTTACCCTGAGATAAGAAGGAAAACAATTTGAGACATATTCCCTTTTTTCTTTTACTAACTAACTTTTGATATAACTTTTGAAATTGTAGAGGCTTTATATCAGACTTCACCTGCCACCACCTCTTGAAGTCATTTCGTCTCGAAGCTTCTTCAGTTCATTTTTACACTTCTCAATCTCCACTACTTTCAAGCCCTCCACTGAAACAAGAAGAGTAATATTTTCTTAAGGAATGTGTTCCCTCTGGAATATTGCAGGTTATAGTCAATCCAAATGATGTTTCCTTTCAGATCCTCTCAGCTGTATCTTCCTTTAACACACAAAATCTTTGCTTGATTGTCTACTTGTTCCTTTGACTGTCAAGTACCTACATGATCAGGAGTTGAGCAACCAAACTTGGCACACGAGTACATCTTAGGCTCCTTAAGGTTCTTATCTATGTCGGATATTTTGATTTTATCAGGTTGCCTAGCAACCACCTAGGAACATGCTAAAATGATCTGCTAAAGCACAAACACCTATTGAAAGCATTATATGACATTTATTTCAGAACAATAATAATTACATCATAACAACTTGAATCATACATGATATAATGTCTTCATGTTGACTAGCAATTTTACCTTTAAGTACTTACAACACCTTATAAAAGCATTTTATCGTTTTAATTTCATAGCCAAAAGCATACATACAGCGATACTATAACATTAACGTATTACTAGTTGTATTAAATAGACCACTCACACTCTACCCTCTTTTCCAACATGGCTATCCTGTTGGTGACCTCAGTCTTTAACTCATTGATGCGAAAGGCTCTGTGAGGGAAAGGCAAATGACAATATGAGAATTTTATGGAGAATGTCAAGTGGTGCAATCGAACGAAAAAATAAAGAAAACAAGCCAACATCAGCTGACGACGCAGCCTATATATGCATCCTGTCGGCAAATCAGTATATAGAGCACATTGTTTAAGCTGCTTTAGTGTGCCTACAGTTTGCATATCTACAATCTGCTTTGCAACCAGCCTCCACCCTATTTCTTCCTCCTCATGCAATTTCTGACTATCAGTGTGATATCTGCTGTCACCGATGCCTGCTTTGTTATGCACCATGGATCTTGCTGCTGATTTGTGTGCATAATTACTGGAACTGACAATATTGTTTTGACTATATTGGTCCTGACTAAACTGTATTTTTCTTTTTACTAACTGACTGAACTTGCCTCTAAGGCCTGAGCATTTGTCAGTGAAATACCACGGTGTCAGATATGTGTGTTAGGTATTGGCAGTAATCTGATTAGTTTTTTCAAGTAATGAGTAAAGAAAGGGATTTCTATTTCAAAAAAGTAATTAGATTACTGTTACTTTCCCGTAAGCACACTGCGTTACTAAACCATGATTGTTTGTAAGTGTGTCATGACAATGACGTACAAGTGTGCGACATCCGGGGCTGCAACAGACGTGTGTAGATCAGAAATGGATAATATGGAGTGCGGGAGAGAGTACAACCATGCAGCGTTTAAAGCTTGGAAGTACTGACATTACTTTGAGTTTGACTCCGTCAGTAATCATTAATTATTAGTAATTACTTTTTTCAAGTAACTTGACCAACACTGGTTAGGTACGTGTGAAAGAATAAAAGATGAAGACATTACCTGCTGAACTGCTCAGCGACTTGGGACAGCACGTTCTGAAACATGTCCTCCTTCTCTGCAAACATCAGTATAGTCTCAATAAGCAATTATGTTGTCAGATTTGGGTATTGATTACTTTCTGTTACAGTGATTACTTTGAAAAACATGTGATGTTTCAATGTACATTACACCGAGCTGTTGAAACACTTTACCTCCGAGCTGAGGAGTAGACAGTGGAACAACTTTGTACAAAGAGCTGTGAGGAAATCAGATGTACAATTATTATTATTTCTTTTCCTCAAGGTTTTAAAGTATTTTTCAATTTTAGAAACACTGCTTCATGCAAATTTGAGAAGCAACTGTTATCTGGTTATTATTGAAAGCTTCTTTGCAGCTAGTTAGATCTGATGATGATAATGATCGTGATTACTCTGCTACTTTCCCGAAAGTAATTATATCCCAATGTCTAACAATGCTTTGATCCCAATGCCTAACAATACTTTAACAATACTTTGGAGAGTTGGTAGGCATGGTTGGATCGATGGAGACCAAGGCACCCTCTTGATCCACCATCATAATGGCAGTGTTCCTGTCGCAAGATGAGGAAAAGAAAGAGAGAGTTAAAACATCTGCCCTTAACTTTTTATAATTTACATACTTAATTGTTTATTATCCTTCTGCTATAAAACAAGGAAACACAATTTTAAAATTTGCCAAAACCATGTTTAAATCTCAAAATGATGTAATCTATTAGGCAAGTAACAAGCCTATTCCATGTTTTTATATCCAAATTTGATCCATCACTCTAGACTGTTTTTTTCTGCTTTTTTGTAAACAATACATTTGAAAATTCATGGATAACAATAATCAAATTTTGCATTATGAATATAATTTAGATTAAAGAGTCTGGTATATATTGATGGCTTAAGCATTACAGAAATATAAAAATGAATTTGATAATGGTCACTTCTTACATTGGGTGAAGCTCTTGTAAGCTTGTTAAGCACTGTATATGTATAAAATCTTTTAAAAATTAAGCTTTATTTATTTATTTATTTTTGTGTGTCAGTTGTGGAAATAAGTTTAACCTTGAACCTTTTGTAAGACACACATACTAATTGTATTAATATTTCTGTTATTTGCTGTTAAAAAGCACAATTGTGACATAATTTGACAGGCATGTTCCTGGGTCTTTGACCCAGTTTTTACATTTATTTTGGTCTTGTCTATTTAAGAGATTTTAATATTCTAGTTCTTCATTAGTCTTGAGTTTTGTTTTCTCTGGTGCATCTCAGTTTGTTATTTCTAGTTCGTGGTTCTTGTTTTGTTACATTAAGTTCCCTTTCAAGTCCAGTCTGTTGCCGGTCTCGTCTCCGTCTTGTCATCAGTGTCTCCTGCTGTAGTCTGTTTAGTCTCCGTGTTTTATTATCCTTTGTTTCGTTTTTTATGTTTCAGTGTCTGTCTGGTCTCTCTGTCTCCTAACTGGTTTCCTTATCCTTTCATGGTAACTTTTCAGTGGGCCAGTCCCTGTGTCAAGTTCATGTATCTCAGTCTAGGTCTCAGTGTGTGTTATTTCCTGTTTTATTTTGATAGTCTCCTGCCTCCTTTGTATTGTGTTCTGGTCTCATTAGTCTCTGATTAGTGTCAGCTGTGTTCCCGCCTGTGGCCTTTTCCCTCGTTGTCCTCTGTGTGTATATTTTGTCTGAGTATCCCTGTGTGTGTGTGTGTTTTCCCTGTGTTGAATTAAATGTGGATTATTTCCTGCTTAGCAACTTTCAGTGTATTCTGAGAGAGCTCAGCAATAAAGCTGTTTTTGAATTCAACCTCTATAACTTTAGTAAGACTAAACAACAAACCTGGGAATGTTAGATGATGAACACAGAAGTTCCTTGATGTCACATGGGCTGCAATGCTGGCTGAACACCACCTGTGATGTAAACACAGCTCCTGCTTTGGTTTATTTTTTCAGATACACATCTTATTCTCATATTCAGATATAGATCAAATAAATTAGTTGTCAGTTACAGTCATGTAAAATGAGTCTTCTCAAAAGCAAACATTAAAAAAAGTGCTGCCATTTTTGTATCAGGTACACATTCACACAAACAGTTGAAGCTTGAGGCTTTAGAGTGTCTGTGTCATCACCTGGGAACATAAGGTAAGAGTCAATTATTTTTAATAGTTAAATAAGTCAAAAACACCAGGGAACAATAAAAAAAAATAATTTGTTCATTAAAAAGGTGGATAAAGTTTGGTTTTATTGATCTCAAATTGCAGAAATAAATTTGCTAAGTTCATGAAACTTAAGCGTAAAATACAAGCACCAAGTTTATAAAATCTGCTTAGAGACTTTGTGGTCAAAAGTGTGTGCATCTATCCATGTAATCTCAAGTGAGCAGATGTAGCAGACAAACAACAGCCTCAGGCTGTGTGTTTGGGGCTTTTGAATAGACATGTCATTGCCAGAAGAACTCTACATCACCAGATCAGCAAATCTCAGTGTGTGTACTGAAAGCATTAGCCATGGCAGCTGCTGTTGTTATGATTAAGAATCTGAAGAAAATCTGTGCTTTTTTTCCCGTTTCTACATCGCCCTCCATTATTAACTCAATTCCTGCTTATTGAAATGTTAATGTAATTGAATAGATAGATAGATGTAAATCTATATTGTGTTCTGTGTACAACATCAAACATTAACGAAGGTTTGTGAGAGCTTCACAAACAGGTGTTTGGGTCTGTCATTAACACCTGTGAAGCAAACTGATGAGCACCACTCTCTAATTTTAGCTCCTCCTCAGCTGAAGTGTATCCACTGGGAATTTGCTTGTAGGAAAGCCTAGGAGGTGAATTATAAATGGAATCATTTAACTGCAATAGTTATCGATTGCTGTTTTAACAATTAAACCTATTATGAAATTCTAATTATTATCCTAAAATCGATAGAATAATAAAAAACTGAGTCACTGAAACGGGGTAAAGGTTTTGAGTTAAACCAATGAAAAATGGATCCGTAATATTGATAATGCAAATATTTAAAATTAGACTCACCTTCTGCACCTTTCCATCCACATCCAGGTAAATAGTTTTGGGGGCATAGGAGGAAGAGCTGGAACCCATATTGGCCTCCCTCTCCTCTCTTACACACCCACAGATATTCTGTGTTGGAGTCCTGACAAACCTGGGAACCACCAGGGTATTTCTGCAGAGCTTATAAAAGCATGATAGTTACCAAAAAACAAGTTTTACAGCAAAAAAAACAAAACAAACAAAAAAAAATGGTCACAACAGAACAGTACTGATGCAAAATATCACTATGAAAAACATAAAATTGTGTATAAAACAAAAATGAACACACAGTCAAATAGTTTCTTAAATTATCTTCCAATAAAACACAAACATTTAACATTAAAACAGTTGCAATAACTAAAAGCGTCATCACATCTTTTGAACTCACAGCGTTAGTGAAGCTTCCCGTGCGGAGGCTGGAAGTAATGACCCAGGTGCTGAGGATGCAGCTGACTCACATGCAGATGCACGCGCACATGCTCAGACACAATCGATGCACATGCAAAAGGGAAAGCTACGAGGAGGAGAGAGAGGCTGGGAGCGACGAAGCTGGTGAGGAAGGGTACATGTCAGGGAGCTGGAGGGGTATGGAGTAATATGAAGATAACTGGTACTTGTATTGGTTGCCATGGAACTTAAGTGGCGTGGAGCTTTTAGGGGCTTTTACCTGAACCTCTTATCTACAACGTCCAATCCCCTGAAAATTATAGGAAAACACAAACACAAAAGCATCATCAGATACTGAAGATAATTTATTTATGCCACTCCTGTCTGAAAAATTACATTACAGTTGCAATAACAACAGCGGTTGTTATTGGGCCAAAAGGCACACAGGGCTCAAACAACACTCTGATTAGGGACTCAGGGTTACGTGGAAAATCCTAGAAAAGTATATCTTATCAAGGGGACTAAATGTCCAACAAAGGAGGGGTGTATTTTCAAATGACCTTGTTCTTTGAGTCGGCCAGTGAGCTTGTTTGTGCTGTGTTAGTGAATATGTGTGAGCGTGTGTGTTCCTCCTCTCAGTCGGCTCATCTTCTTTATTTTTAATGGCAGTTCCTGCAGAGGGTTTGGTCAGATGAGTTCAGAAGGGCACTTGGGAAGATTTCAAGGCACATTTATTTTTCTTAGCAATACTAAAATACTACAAAACAATGATTTCATACATTTTTGTTACACATTTAGGCCATGTAAAAGATTGACTGACCAGGCTTGATGCATTTCATGTAGTGCATTTCTGATTTAAGTTTTGATGTTGTTGTAGTTTGTTTATCTATACTGCATAAGTAGATTTTCACTGCAAATGCTCCAAGGTGAAAAACCTCAGAAAGAGAAGCAGATATAGCCCTGAAGGACAAAGTAGTTAAAATCAAAACGGCTCTGTTGTAAAGAAGAACAGATGCATTAATTATCAAACATGTTAAACATGCATTTTAATCCAGCAGTATCAAAAGTATTACTGAGGCCCAAAGAGCTGCAGGATATATTCTAGGGCTTATGAGTGGAGGAATGACACATAAATAAATAAATAAAGCTCTGTCGCATCTTTTAAATTCTTGTCTTATCTTTTCTGATCTCTTTTTGTATACTTTTAGATAACAGGGACTCTTTGGGTCACAGAAACTCTGCAATGTTAAAGGGGAAAGTGGTTCACAGAAGCCAGAACAGATTGTATGGATTTATTTTCTAAATTTGCTGGGAAACGCTCTCTTAATCTTTAGCAAAATATTTCATGAGCCTCTCCAAAATAAATATAGTTAAGAATGTGCACCACTGTTGTGTGGACTTGGACTGAAGTAAGCCAAGCCATTATGTTTGCTTCATTTGTCATAAAATAATCTTCATCTGGGCATAAAACTGCTTGTTAGTCAATTGTCCGATTACTTTTGAGCATCTGAAAATGGGGGACTGTGTATAATGGCTTTAAATCCATTCATCCATCCATCCATCCATCCAGGGTCATGGGGGGGCTGAAGCCCAGCAGCCATAGTATGAGAGGCAATGTACACCCTGGACAGGTCGCCAGGCTGTCACATGTCTGACTTTAAATCCTAAACAGTGAATGCAAGAAAATGAAATAAAATCAAATGGTGTTAAACCCCTTAAATTTAAACTGAAAGTGAGCACTTCAGTCCCACCGTGCTTATTATTTAAAATCCACCGTGGTCCCGTACAGACACAAAACTATAAAAACTGTCTTTATCCAAGAAATTATGGATCAAACTGTGTAAATGAAAATTTTATAAAATGCTATGAGACCTGTAACTGCTGATTTTCAGTCCAGTTCTTCTGTAATTTGGCAAACTCAACCTTTTCAACCTTCCTCACTTAAGAATGTCAATGTAAAATCGATTCTTTGCTTCTTTTTTTGTCCCTTGAGTTAGATGTCTTTTTTAGATTTAAAGGTGTCTTGAATCATTCATAGGTCCGTGTTAACTGACTAAAAAAAAAACAATGTCCAACCTTTGAAAGACCTTCTGAATTTTGCACAGTTGTGTATATTGAAGCCAAAGTCAGTACTTCACTAGATCTTTGCCTATTCAGAAAAAAAGCTGGATAAGAACTTTCCAATAGTAAAATGTCACCTTCCTCCACAGGGAATTTCACACTGACTGCTTGGTGTGAAGAAAGGTGCTAAAAAAAAAGAGGCTCCGTCAGGCAGCAGGAGGTGGTCGTTCAATAAACTGGGAAAACTTCACACATCCTCTCTATTCAGTTACTGCAGATACAAACACACACATGCTTTCTGCACACAGACGGGTTGCTGTTCCCCAGAGGTTAATTACTGCTCTGACTTCTAAGCTCTTCTGTAACCACTGGAGAACAGGTGGAAGATGATGGGACAGACTGTGCTACTAATAATCAATATGTGATATCAAAGTACACAGCTGAATAAAAACGGCCTGTTCTCACTACCAAAGGATATTTCATTTTCCACTTACTGTAACACACATGTGATTATGCACATGTATTCTTCTCGCTGCGTAATCCCATGATGCATGTGTATTCATGAGCCTGCCTGCTAAGTGATAAATGGTGTTTCAAACAGAACAAAGACCACGAAGCCCAGATCAAAACAGGCGGCCCCTGATTCGCTTATGCAACCGTAATACTCACACCTTCAGTGAGGGAAGGTACAGTTCAAAAGCAATCAGTAAAATCATGCAGATTTTCATGACAAAAGATGTCCAGCTGGACCTCTGAAGGGAACACATTATCTTAATAATAGTGATAAACCGGGATACTTTGTTTGCATGTGTTTGTAGACACTTTCACAAGCTCACATCCGCTTATTCTGTGTGTGCAAGTCTCATCACCAGGATCAAAAATTCATTTTCTCCTTTCAGACCTTTTTACCTTTATAAGTAAATCTTGCAAAGTGCATCTAACTAAAAGCATCATCACATCTGTTGAACTCACAGCGTTGGTGAAGCTTCCCGTGGCTATTCTGTACATGTATGTTGCATGCCTGTCTGTAATGCAGCCTTCACCTATTCAAAGTGAGAGTCAAAGGGTAAATATGATACAAATGGTTCAAGGAAAATATGATTTATGTTACATAAATTAAAAGTTCCTTTTTGAAATAGCTCATTTTAAAGTCAGTTAGCTCATATTATTCATACCTGAAGCAGATATAGTTATGGGTTAAACAAAGGCCGCTGTCACTGTACCACCTGCACTTGCCAATATTAGGCAAAACAAAGGGGCAAAATAGTCTTCATGAGTTTGTCAAACAAACAAACAAACAAACAAAAAACCCACAAAGATTAAAAAAAGCAAACGATCATGAAAAACAGATCATATAAAATACAGTTAGATGTAAATCTGTACTATTTAAATTGTTTCCTGCCAGAGTGCATAAAACTCAAGTATTCAAGGAAATGTTTGAGTGACACCTAATGGAGCAGACAAGTATTGCACTTAATATTCAGAACGGTACATCGAGTTCAGCTACCTTACAAAGACAAAGAGGAAGGTGTGTCTTTATTTCTTCTGTGCCGTGTGTAGCCAGCATAACAATAAAGTGTTTATGTAGATATCAGGCAAGACATAAAAGAAGAGTGAACATCTGTAGCAGTTATGATTTTGATAGAAATAAAAGGATCGCTTGATGACAAACTACAAATTATTTAAATAATTTTTATTACCTTAGTTACACAGTGACCTAATGTGGCATAAGGATACAGGGTGTGCTTTTAACTGACTAAAGAAAAATAACAACAAACAAAAACTGTACAGTCACATCTTAAACTTCCCAATAATAACTCAACAAGGAGCAAAATATATATCAGACCCAGAAACTCTTTAATGTCTCAGCATCATATACATTATATACTACATGCTGGTGGACAGGATATAACTTTTCCTGTGAGAGGATATATTTTGAAAGGACCAGAGAAACACTGTGCATAGCCACAGAGAAATAGATGATAAATAATGGAAGACAGAAAGTTAGCTGAAAGTGAACTCATCTATTACCCTAGTGCATCAGATCCATTATTCTCATGGCCGAACACAACCAACAAACTATACATGTACATCACATAACATGAGTAGCTGTCAGTGCTGTGGTGGGGTGTGAGTCTGATCGCTGGTGTCTGCACATTCCACCTCCACAGGCAGGTGGCCGGTTGGGATGCCTACAGGAGGACGGACCTTTCTCACAGGACTGAAACTGCGTGGAGATGAGCCCGGGGAGTGAGCAGGGGAGCGGACAGGGCGTAGGGAGGAACCTGGAAGGGGTTGTGGAAGTGGTTGTGCGAGTGGAGAGGAGCTGCGAGAGTATCTGCGTGGGGTGGACCAGATTGGTCGATCAGTTCTGTGGGAGGAAGGAGGCGGGACTGAAGCGTAGGTAGCGGGGAGACTCGTTTCTGATTGGCTCATAGCATTGCCAGAGCATTCTTCCAGTCGCTCCAGGCTCTCCTGAAATAAGATGATGACACATGTGTGACAGCTGTGGGCTTTCATCGGTGATTCTCATGTAATCAAGACATAGTTTGTAGCAGAACATCAGCTGGACTATGTTCATAGTCGTGACTGTACGAGGTTGTAATTATTATTAACCAACTGACAGTTTAGTAGCAGAGCTGCTGGAAAGGTTTTTCCCCAGATGAAAGAAGGACTTACATCTTCATTGAGAACGTAAAGAGGCATAGGACTCCTTCGACCAAGTGTAGATGGTTTGGGTACAACATCAACTGTAAAAGATGTATGAGTATTATTATGCAGTCCCAGTTTTTTTTTAGCTTTAACTTCGTAATATGCAATGTTAATCCTGACTGTTACAATTTAAATATTAGCCTACAGTGTGATGCAAACATCATGAAAGTGCTGTACACAATTAATAGACTGCGAACTATAACTGCTGCTCACCATCATGGCCATTTTCACTTTGCTCCACATACACGGGAGCTCTTTGGGGGACAGGTCTGTGCTTCTTCCTAAAGCAAAATAAATCAACAAAACAAAACAAGAAAACAATCAACTGATTTAAAAGACGCCTTTATATATACTGCAGATCACAGTTTTGTACTATTTTCCCACCAAATGTCTAGAGACTGTGGAGCTGCTTGAGATTCTAGCCACATGTTCAAGTGCACTATCAAAGCCAATGAGAGAAAGAGGGGGGGAAAGAAAGAAGGAGAGGAAGAAACAGAGCAGCAGGGGAAAGAAAAAAAGACTGGGAGGGGGGGAACAAAAAGAAAAGGTCTCACTTGGAAGGTTTCCAGCAGGCACACACTGTCACCAGGGTGATCAGGAGGAATATGCCCCCAGTGGACAGGATGATGTATAGCGAGCTCCGTCCTAAACCAAGGTAATACAGAGGCAGAGAAGAAAGCCAGAAAGAAAATAAGAGGAAAGAAGGAAAGAGCTTAAAACACACATGCACACACTTAAATCCTTGTGCACTTGTAAAACTATACAAAGAGTAGTAATATAATCTAAAAATGCTACATTAGTTCCTGATCTTCCCCCAGTGAACATAAAACATTTCTAACACGTCACAAATCTGTAAACATCTGTAAATTACAAGTAACACTATAAGGCATGCTCCACTTTCACTCGTCATGCAGCTCTGAGCCTGTTTGTAGCTATCGATCCATCCTCCACCGAAGGTCACCAACGTGTTTTTCTACAGGTGGCTTATACAGGACCCTCCATCTGCCTTTAGGGGTAAGGTCTGAAGCAAAAACCTGCATTTTCCTCGACTCTCTAACACCAGCCAGAGAGCACATATTCAGCACCTTTACACAACTTTGATACAGATACTTCTTCCCACATGGAGTGAGAACACCTGATGCAGGTGTTCTCAAAGAAAGAAGCGGTTCACACTCCTCACACCAACTATCAAAAGCTGGGGTGACTGAAAGTCTTGGAAATATGTACTCATAATTCCACTGGTCAGCTAGAGCACGGTTTTCAGCAAACACTCTCAGCGGCACAGGTAAGGGACTCCCTGACTTCTTCCAGAATCCTTTTTAAGATTCTAACGGACTTGATGTTGGTAACGTTGCACATCCTTTCCAATGCATCCATAAAGCAGCTTCTGAGCAGTTTGCAATCTGAATGCAGCAGTCTTGGCCAGTCTTGTGTCAAAGGGGGTCCTTGTCCTTCCTTTGACACAGAAAGAGTAAAGAGGTGCCTTTAGCCAGTGCCGCCTAGAACAGAAGAAATTCACAATAAGATGCTGGACATCTTCAGTGAGCCCAGCAGGTGAGGCCATCACGAAGCCTGTGCCACAAGGATGAGGCAACCAGATTGTTGGCAACCAGAGCTCTTTCTGTGTCGGACAGCCGGAGTAGCAGTCATTTCCATTTAGACAACCTTTCTCCTGCACCCCGTTCCAGTTCTGTTTCTGAAAATGTTCATTACCTATAAATGCTTTAATAAGAATAAAGATGTAAACTTTATTGATCTCTGCATTAAACCCATTCACTCAGTGAAGCAGTGGGCAGCCACCAATCCAGCGCCCGGGGAGCAGTGTACAGGGACGGTGCCTTGCTCAGGGGTACCTCAGGTAGCCATTTAGTGGATTCGAACCACCGACCTTCCAAGCATGGGGGGGACCACTCTACCTACCGAGTTATCCCTGCCCCACCATTCCTATTACATTCCTTCCCAAGCATAAATTTCCTGGCAGGGTTGGAATGTCAACTGTACACCATTTACCCACCAATAAAGTAAAACCATTTACTCTAGCTTTCACAATCCCCACATTTAGGTCATATGTCTTGCAGACATTAAATATATCTCTCATAATAAATACATTTTCTAACATAGATCTGGCTGGGACACAATATGACTTATCTTCCGGAACTTAAAAGTCTGTTAGATAACACCTTTGAATTTTTTTTTATATTCGATGCATAAAAGAGTCAGTGTTCTCCACAAAACAGCAACGGTAGTCTCTACTGAATCTGCTGGATTCATTGTGACTTGCTGACCTCTCCAAGTGAAAAAGAATGTTGTTGGTACATCCATGTCCTTAAGCTTGGTAAAGCGAGCTTGAATTAGAGCCCCTTTAGTGCTTTCCTGAAGAAAATAACTTAATTCCATCTTTTTATGATACAATAAATCCTGCTGACTATTCTGACTGACTGATTGGAAACACTGTTCTTCCTGTTGCTGTTTCTGAATTACCCTCCTAATGTTATCAGTAGATCTATAAGTGTATCGCTGACAGATATCTTTGATTTGAGCTCTCCCTTCCTCCCACCGTGTAATTAGAGATTGAAACCCATTTTTCTTTGATCTCCAGAGATCATGATGATAACACCTTGAATTTCTGCTTTTACTTGTAAAATTCTACCATTAATATGTTCTGTACTTGCCAAAAAGCTGTATGTCCAAAGTGGGCCAAAAATAAAATACCGACCCCTTCGCAGAAATTTGTTCCATAGTTAAAAATACATTGCTGTGCCCAGCAGAAACTCCACTCCACTCTATTTCCATAAAATTATCACTGTGGGTTTCTTGTAGAAAAAATAAATCTAGCATCTTTTGTCTTCAAGTTCTGTAATCAAAGCTCTATTCTGTACATCCCTCCCCCAAATTTATATTTAAAGAGGTCACCTTTAAATTTAGCAATTGAGAAAAGGAAGAAAAGCAGACACGAAAAAACTGAAAATAAGAAACATTAGTGAAGTCTAACTATCTTGAAATTATTCTAAAGGCGTTTAAGTTTGGAGTCCCTACACCCTAAACTCACAGTTTTGAATCTGAGGCACTTAAGCTCCTGTGCCAGTGCTTCATTAGATAGAAGGGGTGGAACTTCTGACGATGTAATCCAGGTGGATGGTATAGCAATCATGAGCTCATGATTTATTGAAATGAGTGAGTTGATTAACCAACTCAGGTTGCTTAACAAAAACAACTCCCTTATTTATACAGGAAGCGTATGCAATATTTCCATGCCCCACTTCGTCTCAAACTGCCAACAGCAACTGCTCCACTGTGATGCTGGGCTGTGGCACCGCTCTCACTCTCTCAAAAAGCGACAGCGTCCAAAGAGAAGTCACAACTAAAAAAGCCACAAAATGAAAACAATTGTTTACGAATATAACCACAAAAAAGAATATGAATATGGCAAAAAGTGTAGATTGAGTGTGCTGGCATGAATAGTTGCATTGAAGTAGCTCATTACGGTTATCCCTTTCAAACTCTGTACTATGAAACTATGCAAGCAGAGGAAACAGAGTAGTTTGAAAGCCTAAAGCTGTCTCCTCGTGCAGAACATCACAGTACAGCAATAATGAAGTCAGGATTACTGAGGTCCACTGAAGCACAGCGTCCTCCCACCTGCCTGTGTTTTTTCCTTCTCCCTCCTCATAAATAACCGTCCATTCATTGGATTAGACTGCCTCTCCCTCTCTTGCTCCCTCTCAGCCTGACATGCGGCTCTTCACTGGCGCCCAGTAACAGGCACTCTGAGCCAACTCTGTTACAATCACAGCCTGGATTTGCACTTGTTGTAAACAACATTGTTTGAGAGGCCAGCATGTTTGTGTATGGGTCAGCATGAGATGATAATTGCTCCTGCTAGCTCCTACAGATGGAGGGTTTGTGAATAATGAGAAGAAATTTACTGTGCATAGTTACCTTAACATATAAAGCTATCATTCAAATTAATTTAAAGGATTTTTAAAGATTATGCTGCCCTGCAGTAAGTAGAATTTACACTGATTCCAGTTTAACCAGCTACAACATAAATGCAGTTTACAGGCTATTTGTTTTACAGGCTACATTTACGTTTACAGGCTTTTTCACTGTTAGTCCAATTCTCTGACCTGGCCTGAATGTTATTTTCTTCTTCTTTTTCTTTTAAGCCACTTAACACTGATCTCTGAATCAATCGATCAATCAATCAACCACAGTTGTATATACACATAACAGACGACATAGCAAGGAACCAATTTTAAAGTGCATCTTTAGGTATTTAGGTACTAACTTTAGGTTACTAGCCGGTCACAAAAACACATCATTTGTTCCTATATTTTTTGCCAAATTTATGAAAATACCAAAGATTACGCAGTCCGACTGCCATTAAATAAAATTTTTGCACCAATAAGGTAATTCCTAGAGCTATGAGCTGAACAAACAAACAATCTACAGCAGATGAACAGTATCTGAAAGTCACATCTTTAAGAAATTAAAAAACATCCAGAAAAGTCCTGACACAGGACCTAACAGATGCATCTAACCCTTCAGCTGATCCATCTACTGTTCACTGAAGTCTCATCAGAAATGAGTCGCAGGGAAAGGGTGGCTGTCATGAAGCCAAATTTCACATCTTTGGCTCAGTATCTACAGAAGGAGTCAGCAGAGAGGTACAACTGTGAGTTTCTAGAGTAATCTTATTGAGGTTATTATTGTTATTGTGGGATCATCTTGACAGGGAACTCAACAGAAGGTCGCCAACATTCAAGAGCTTTGAATGTCCACGAAGAAGCCTGGAGAACTATTCCTGAAGACTAATTAAAGAAATGACAAGATACCAAATTTTGACTGCCAAGCTTTTTCAAGATTAAAACATTCAAGATTCAAAGATTTTTATTAATAATTTTTGACATGTACACAACATACAGGAGAATCAAAATACTGTCTCTCTCTCTCTCAATTTACTGTAGAGAAGATTTAAGAAAGATGAAGGACGCTCTAGGGAACAGAGAAATTTAAACCTATGTGTAGTGCAGTAGTGCGTGATATAAATAAAATAAATATATCCGCTTGTGACTAGGACAGCACTGCAAATGACCAACAACAGCCTGTATGACGGTGGTGCAGATGGTTGCAGTAGAATTAGAAATGTACTGTTTTTGCCTTATATTCTGCACTTTTGTGTTTGGACATATTTTAAGAAATCGTTGATTTCTCCTTCTATTAGCAAAATATAGAGAAATGGTACTTTTGCACATTACTGCATGTACCGGTATATACTTGTGTCTTAATGCAAAATCTTTACACTGCCATACTGCTGCATAGATAATACTTCTTAATGCTTCTTCCAGCTCTGTTCAACTATTATTAAATGTTATCACCCATACCCCCCACCCCCCTCTCTTTTATGTAAACACGTGTCTTTTGAGTTCCTACCAGCGTAACTTGCCACCTACTGTAGACAGTGAGCCTGACAGGACTGCTCTTCGTGTTGCTGATGGGGTTCTCCACTGTGCAGGCGTAAATGTCATCGTCTGACATCAGAACCCGTGAGATGGTCAGCACCTTTTGGTCATGCGAAAGCAGCAGACGCGAGTCATTCGTCAGCACTTTGCCTCCCTTCAGCCAACTGTAGACAGGCTTTGTGCCATTATCGTGGGAACAGTGGAGGTTGAAGTGCTCGCTGTACTCCAGGACAGAAGACGCCATCATCTGGATGTAAGGCTTGGATATAGGAACTGGGAAGAAGGACAGGGCAGAAGATACAGAGGTGAATGAGATTGAAATGACGTTCTCTGGACAGGAAATTTCATTTTCAACCTGTATTAAATTTTATAGGTCCTAACTCATCTTCCAGTGCTCTGCTCTTGTTGCTCAGATGTTTTGAAACACGAGTAAACTTGGCTATAGAAACGAGAGTAACTCTGCTTACCGTCCACTGTGAGCTGAATGTAGCGCTCTCCAGTGAAGGTGTCATCTGTGATGGAGATTTCCACTTCGTACACCCCTTCATCCGACAGCTGCAGGTTGTGAAGCAGCAGCGAGCCATTCTCAAACACCAGGATGCGGTTGCGATACTCGGGCCTCAGGTTTCCAATGATGTCCGTCCCTATGGACTGCACGACAGTGATCGGTTTCACTTTGTCCTTCTTTAGCTGCCACTTAACAACAGGCTTGTCTGTGCTGCTGCTCGAGTAGCTGACTGACAAAAGGGCTTCTTTGCCCACCGTTCCTCTCACCACCTGGGTTTGGCTTGTGACATTCACTCCTGACACCTCACCTGTTATAAAAAAAAAAAAAAGGGGGGGAAAGACACAATGGTGAGGTCTTAAACTGATGAGCAAATATAGAGGTGTGTAAAGACAGTGTGAGGCAATGATGCTCTGCCAGTGATTGGAAATACATGTGGAAATTATGCAAAACAAGCTAACAAATGAAAAAAAAAAAATGCACTAAATGATACTACTAGGCAAACGCAAATAGTCACATGCAATACACAGTTACAGTGCAACACAGGTATTTTACTCAAATGTTTTCCTTTGATTCATTTTGAATCTTTATCTTTATCCCTGTTCAGTTCATTTATATTGCTAGAAATACATGATGAAAAAAATGACAAACCAAAAAGGTGTAGGCTGAAGCCACAGCTTTTATATAAATTATGATGCAAGGAATTATTTCCGACAAAAGAAGAACAAGAAAGAAAATTTAGACCATTCATCACAAATGTAGCTACAGATGAATGCTTCCTCTTCCTCTCTAGAGCAGGGATGTGAAACTTATTCTCCACTGTGGGCCACATACACCATCACTTTATTCTCAAGTCAGCTGGACCAGCAAAACTCCTCATTCTGTCAGTGTAAAGAAGATTTAACTACACATTTAATCCATAAAATATTTTAATATAATAAAAACAAGTGCAGTTTAACCAGCACAGCTCTTTTTCCACATTATGTAGAAATGCTTTTGTAGTAAAAGAAAGATATCTGTCACATTTGAGGCTTGAAGTAAGTCATAAATGTTCAAAATGACAGAAACAGTAATGGCAGCTCATTGCCCAGAGCCCCAGACTACCCTGGAAGTATAAAACAGAAAGATTTTGTTAAGTCATATAAAAGATTTCTGCTTTTTCCTTTTTTTCGTATTGTAAAAAATCCTGTGTAAAAATGTTTTTGCACACTATGTTACGTATTTACCTTGGAAAAGCTCTTTATCAGTACCTAAAGCTGTAAAACCTATTAAATTACAGGGAGTGCCATGTAGCAATGTCCACTTTGCCAGAAATCAAACCAAGAACTCACAGCTGTTGGCATTTGCGCCTATGTGGTATACTCCAAAGCTGCTCTCCTACTGGATCACCCTGATATTTTATACATATGTATTTGAGTTAAAATTTTACCTGCAAATGCAAATCTGCCAAATATTGTAAAACCTGCAGTTCTTAAAGTGAAGTAGTTTAAAGTGTCTAAGAGCATCTATTTGTACTGGGAACTTTTGTGATCACTGCAGTCGTGTTACGCCGCTAGAATACAAGAGGAGATTGTAAGTATTTAAATGCATTTGACCTAAATGTGCAGAGGCCGCCTTGAAATAGAGATAGCAAGTGCTTTTCTCTCGAGTGTCGAAACCCTTTTTGCTCTTTTATGTGAAAAAGAATCGCTTTTACATGACCGATGACTTAAATGTGGGCAATAAATCCTTTAATAACATTTCTGACATGTTTTTTTTAAACTTTCACTTTTTTCTTCTCTCTCTTAACGATCAAAAGGTTGGCACATTTTAGTTTTACTGAATACACACATGCTGGTTTTACTTCAGTGTTCATGTCTTGATTACTACCCTGTTTCTGTGAACCCCACCCTCCTTCTCAAGAATTCCTCAATCTCCTGGAGTGAACAAGTAATACACTAATTTTGATTTGTGCACCCCAGCTATCCTCCACCCCCACAGGGACATTGGAATAAGGAAATATAGCGTGAGCCACATTTCAGCTTTTTTAAGAAACCCTGTCTTGGAAACCAAACATAGCAAAGCCATTATGTCCACAGTGGAGTTCCTGTAAATCAGCTGTAGCTGGACACATGCAGGTCTGAACAGTGGCTTCGGGCCCATGAGGGGCATCCTACTGTTCTGGCTCAGTGATGGAGAGATCAACCTATGAGAGCGACAGAGAAGAGAGAGGGGAAAAGAGGGAGAGAGAGAGAGCGACCATTCTTGCAGAAAGGCAGTTAGCAAGGCATCGCCTCATTGCCGTGGTAACCATTTGGTCTGCCTGACAGGGGTTGCCAAGGCAATAAGACAAAGGGCATGATTGTTGAGACTAGTTTCCTCCCTTGAAAAGAGTGAGGGAGGGTTAGAGAGAGAAATTCTTTGTCAGTGGTGAAGTTGGAGATGGACACAGGATTCAGTGATTCCACCAAACTCGCCTGCTTTGGGTAAACTGGTACAGCTGAGAAATCAATCCAAACCTTTTAAAACCAAACTCACCGTACTGTAAACTTTTGACACTTGGTCATCATTTCCTCATCTGAAACTACCCACACACTCAGGAGAAGGCCCTGCCCAGTTCAACAGCTCTCCACAAAACTCTTTATCATCACACTTAACCTAGACATCCCCTCCTCGCACGCCTTCAATGGCCTCTCCATGCTCCTTTGAGCTTTAAATGGGAGCCCAATAACGAGCACCACCCTAGAACAAATCCATTGTGCTGCCAACCTCACAAAGTGCAAGGACAAAAATAAAAGCATCAGCGTCTAAATTAACTGGGATTAACTTTGCTTCAAAAAGAGTCGGTGTGAAAGACTTGGATCTTGGTTTTAAAGGCTATCAAATAATATAAATCTGAAATAAAGATGTGAACTAAATGATAATTATTGTGAATTGGCACACTCAGGCTGTTATTTGCATTCATTTTACTATTTACATTCCTTCAGCAAAGCAGCCTGCAGATCATTACCCTCTTTTTTCTGTTAATAGTCAAACAAAGACTTGGACTTACCTGAAAGGACAAAGACGAGGAGGCCAAGGAGCTTCAGCAGAGGAGGAATGTCAGCGAAACTGCCGTCTCTAGAGGAGGGTTTCCTCTCCACCTTCATCTTGTGTCCTGGGCAGAGTCTTTCTCCCACTTAGTGAGCATGGTTTATCCACCCTGGGCACGTCTCTGCCGCTCAACACTATCCACCGCCTGCCTGCCTGCAACACTGGCCTCTGCCTGGTCACACTGAGCCCCACTCTCCACACAGCACCCCACTCACTGCCAACAACAGCCAACTGTGTGTATGTGTGTGTTTGCATGTGTGTGTTCATGACACATAGTTTAGACGAGCTCCCCTCTTCCCTTTCAAAAAGTAGTTAACAGAAACTCTCTGCTTTTAGTAGATCGTCTGCTATTTTCTAAAAGTTTTTATATTCTTTTAACTACACAAAAAGCAATTCAATGTCGAGTTCAGCTACTTTGGAAAGAAATTCACGCTGGAAAGGACTACTTAATTCAGCCAGAAGCATTTCTGAGCTTTAAGTAGGTTCCTTAGAGCTTCTGGAATCTACTTAAAGCTCGGAAATGTCTGAGTTTGAAAAACAACTCATTTCCCCCCCTCTTTGGCCTATTTTTGTGGCATTGTTCAAACTCCTCTCTGGACTGGAGCCTCACAGTAAACACACAATTTGCTGCTTGACCACCAAACCAATCACACGGAGCCTTTTAGGTATTTTGCTTCTGGTTTTTACGCACTACTGTGTCAGGTGCACGATGCTATGTACAAGACATTCATAGTAATAGCAGCAAACGAAGAGCAAGTATAGAGAGGTTTTGTACCTGCTTTGTCCTCTAGGTGGAGTCAAAACTGCACCAGAGTAGCAAAGTGACATATGAGAAGAAGTCAGGAGCCGGAGGCAAAGCTTAGAGAGAAGATAACTAAATTATTGGAAGTGATGCTAAACTTTTCATAAATCCAAATGCATGTGAAAATCAAAATGGGAATCTTACATGTGAGGTAAAAAGTACATGTGACAATGCAACAAAAGTCAAAATTCAATAGTTCTGTTGCTTTAGATCCTTCCTCTGACTGCCAGTTTGCATGGAGCTCTAATATCAGTTGGGAAGTTTGGCAGTCACTTTTTATTACAGCAGACACGCTGCCATGTGTGAAATCCCCGTATGTTTGATCAGTCTGTTTTCTGTTTTTTTTTTCTTTATTTGTTTGTGTGCACTGATGAGTCAGTTGCATTATAAATCATCTCTCCCACCTTCTAAAAGTCTTTTGTCAGGAGTTTTTTTTGGAGCATTTTGTTTGACAACAAAGGGATGTTTTATGCAGAGGAGGAAGCCTGCGTTGATAGGAAGAAGAAAAAAAACAACAACAACAAAACCTTCCAGGACTGTGGGAACAGCTGCTGTTGACTACCACTCTCACAGGGCTGGTACTCCTGTGTAGTGAGCCATCAAAGTCGAACCTCTCCCCTCCACCTCTGCCCTCTCTAAAAGAAACACCTCCCATTTCCTCTCATCTTCTTACAGGCTCTAAATCAAGGGGGACAATTTCCAGTCAGCTGAGCGAAGAGGGGACTAGAAACAGACCGAGCCTGTGTGTCTCAGTTAGTTTGGCTGAATGTGTCATAACAGAAGCTATTGTCACTTTTAGACCCCATTAAGACTGATGTCATCCCCACACATGCAGATGCAACACAGTGCATACATGATACAAATGATACTCATATCTTTTGAAATCTGGGATTCTTGCATTTAACAACATCTCCTATTAGCTGATATTTGTGCAGATGTAGAAATAAAGCTCATATTTTCTGCACACTGCCCACTTGTGTATCCTACTCAGAAAACATGGTCTCTCCTAAGATGGCGAGGGCAGTCATAACCACTGGAAAGAGGATAATTACGCCCCCTGCTGTTTGTCCTGGCTTATTCTTCTCTAATTATCACCCAGGAGACCAGAAATCTTTGCACACTGACAGACTGAGGAAGAAAATGAACTAACCAAGCAAATCTTTCTCGTGATTTACTCTTAAAATGGTCCGGGTCAGCTTTAGTTAAGTGCAAGCTGCGAAGAGAAGAAAATATTATTCTTTAGTGTGTTTAAATCTGGCTCTCACATGATGATGTATTAATATCCTCACACGATTTTCCAGCTCATGTCTCTCTCTTTTTTTTTTTTTGTAAAACTGTCTTTTCCATCACCTTCAGAATTCAATCTACAGCACGAAGTGGGTGTTGTGCCATGTTTGGAGGTGTGCAGGATATTGATTGTTCACCCACAGTCATTAAAGAGACAGGAGAACGTGGCCATGGCACCTCTGGGACTGAGTAGGAGAAAAGAAAGAACAGGTCCATATAAAACCCGTAGAGGATGTTCATGAGATTTGCGGCTGAGAGGAGGAAAGTCAGCTTGAGAAGGAAGTGTTTGCGCTCTGCCTTTGCGAAAAACCGCCGCAAGCAAAGGCGCTGGCTGTTCCACCTCTGCAGCTGGCGACGTGCGAGCGACAATAAGTGACTTTAACGGGATCTGCGTGATGAAGTACGGCTCGTGTTTTTCCTGTTTGAGAATGCGTGTGTGCCGTTTGAGTTTGTGCAGTTCGCTGTGTGGCTCAGATGTGTGTGGGTGTTCTGAGTGGGTGCACCGGGAGACTGAAGATGCTCTATCCTGTTTCTCATAAAGTGAACAAGACTGCCTCGGCAGATGAAGCAAAATTGTGTTATTCTTTTGTGATTTTGGCATGTAATGTAAAACGGATATACACAGAGAGTGTTTATGACAAGGCAACTGCTGGTGGATTTACATGATCTGAACATCTAAAAAAACATTTTTAGTACAAAAGAGTTTTGTGTTAATCATTCATTAGAGTTGTTGTTAGAACACTATTTCAGCTTCACTGAAACTGCTTTTAATTGCCAGCCTTGCTTATGTTCCACAGAAAAATGAGCTGCTTTGGCTCCTGTAATGTTTACAAAAAACACCAAAAATATCAAGGATTTAATTCACGGACAAAGACTGAGGTGACAGACACTTTAAAGCAGACATCTCACTGAATATTTAAGGTGGATTTATTAGTGTAATGCCACGTCTCTACACCGAAGTTCAGCAAGGTACTATTCAGTTTTTTTTTTTTTTTTTTTAAGCATGAAGCCTCTGCATACAGGGACAAAGGATTTCTACACACCCGATTTAACAGAAGTCAAACAAGTAAATCCCACCAACACAACAACAGAGCATACTGAACCAGTGTGTTATTATTTAAAGCTGTACCAAATGCATCTGGAGAAACAAATAAAGAGGAGTGTAAATTACTGCATGCGTACTGTTCTGGAAGATCAGATTTATAGAAAATGCTTGGAAATGTGGAAAGAACGATTTCACTAACCATGTGACCAAAAGGATAAACAAATAGAACATACATAGCTACTTTTCTTTTGATGTTTTAATCAGTCTTGTAAGCAAGTCAAATAGGTCAATAACTGTCAAGATACAAGCACATCAGGAAACAATGCAAAATAAGAAGTCTTTTTAAGCCACTAATCACCCAACGTGATGCGTACGAGGTTTACACACAGAGAATATGAAGTGATCCATCCATAAAAAAAAGAAAGAAAGGAAAAAAAAGCTCTGTTTAGCATTTAGAGGACATTCATTTTCACTTTCACAGATCATCGTCTAAAAACTAGCACACTACCAGAAGTTTCACAAGTACATGCAGTGAGTTGCAAATTCTGGGTCAAAGACATCCGTACTGATGAGGCTGCTGAAGAAGCAGAGAAGGAGTGTTAAAGTTCACAAAAAAAAAAAAAGAGAAGGGGAAAAAAGATTCACATAACACACCCTCAAAACTGTTCATTTTCTACTGCTAATTTGTGTTGAAAAAGACTCCTGGGGTAAAAAGGTCTGCCTGAAAGCCAGCCTAGCCAGCGTATGCCGGCTGTCTCTCACTACCTTGCTTTGCCTCTTTCTCTTCATCCAGGTCGGGACAGGGGTGTCACTGCTCTGGCACAGATGTGTCGTCTCTCTCTACTGCCCCCGATCTTCCTGTCTCTAAAAACAGAAACCGGCATGGCAGTTATGCACCGTATAGGACTTGAAGGAAACTTTAAACTGAGTTTCTATTTAAGGGCGGTTCATTTCCAAGAAATATGACTCTTACGATGAATATATATAACAAATATGATTAAAATATATGTTTAATTTTAAAGAGATAATGCAACGCTTAGAACTTGATTCCTTATCATGGCCGATAAAACTGACGAGCACTTCAGCTGTAAAAAAGGGGGTCTGCCCCTGTGGGAGGTGCTTGTGACGCTTGGTTCCAGTACGACAGGCCCATTAATTCTGCTTGGCCCTTTAAAGCATATAGTGTACCTAATGCACCTGAAGCTATAAATACTTCTCCTACATAAGGATACAAGGCAGCCAGCCAGCAACTGGGTTAGGAAGAATCACTGACGTAGACACCTTGTGTCAACCTCATCCCCAAAGAAAAAGCTCTTTTGTCTCACAGGGGGAAAAAAGTGGCATTTTGAGAGCTAGGATTCAAAAGTTTTATATCTTCAAAAAGTTTCCAGTGGTCCAGATTTAAAAAGACAAACTATGATTTGAAGGAACGCAGATGTGCAGATTCGGGAGTTTAACTTTTACTGTTTTTATCTTTGATCTTGGTTTGCAGAAGGCAGAAAATCCATCTAAATGCAGCGTGTGCTCGAGCTGAAACAGAACAAGTCTTCACACTTCTCCAGTTGCTTACAAAAAAAAGAAAGAAAAAAAAAGCATCTGTTGTGACAATGTAGCTTGACATTTTTGAAACTAAACTGAACTCGGATTAAAGTCTTTTATCACTGGCGCGTTCACGGTAAATCTGGAAAGAGATTCATGTAGCAGAAAAAAATAATTCAAAGAGTCAATCATCTGTTGCTAAATGAGTCAGATATGTATTTCATTAATCACACTTGGTTTGAGCCTCAAAGGGCTCTAATAGTTGTATTTAATTATGTATACAATTTAAATGGATTCTTTTCCTGCTGTGTAAATGGGGAAAAAATGGCTCGTGTTCCTGCATTATGCAGCATTTGGAACATCCCTAAAACATCAAACTGTGCTAAATTATTTAACAGTAAGCCTAAAATTTGCTTGCTTATCATTTGGAGAATATTAAATTGCTTTAACTGCAAGACTCAAGAGACAGTTTACTAAAATGGCACTTTAGTGTCACTGTTATGTTACAAGGTCTTATTCCCCTTGGATAATATTGAATATTTCCAAGATTATACCTTCTAAAAAAAGAGGAGGACAAAGTTTTGAATTAAAGAAAAAAAAATCGATTAAAAAAACTGGCTTAGATCCGGCTTCATCCCTTCATCATGCCATTTTGCCGTTGAACAAGCTGTGCAATTCACAGCAAAAATGTAAAATTTCGTTATTTCGATTACAAATTAGGCTATAACATAATCAGGTCATTTACAGCAGTGTGTGGTGTGACAAGTTTGACACGAATCTGCAAAGTGATAAAGAAAAAGTCTTGTTTTTCCGAGTACTGTAATTTTTTTCCTCATAAATTTACCTGTTCTCTTACCTTATTTCACTCCTTTTGGGGCTGGCTACCTTTAAAGTCTTATCCCTAGATTCTACACCACTGACCTGTTGAACACATCCCCAGTGATGCTCACCTCCTCCCCTTCTGTTTTGTCCTCTGGCTTCAGCTTCTTGCGAGTCATGTGGCCACGAAAGCCAGCCTGAATCTTAGCGGCAGCCCTGTTGGCTTCGGGATCATCCAGGGGGATGTCCATTATGTCCTCCTCCTCCTGGGGCCGGCTGCACTCCTCCTGTGTAGAGGACCACAAAGTATGAGTGAACAGATTTCATGTTTTTCTTCATGAAACACTGGTGGGATAATCTCATGTTCATAACAGATTGCAGGACCATATTTTGTAAAGTTAACCATATAGGTTGCACTGTCTTTTTTGACAGCAAGCAACTTGTTCATTCTTGTTACACAACTTCACTGGGGCTCTTAGGAGGTCAATGGCCCGCTTTTTCCTCACTCTTTCCCCTCTTGTCACATACAGCATATAATACTGCTGATTTCATCGTTTAGCCTGGAAAAGCCATTATCTCTCATATCACAAAACATAAAGCAATGCACAAAATTGATGAAAAAGACTGCGTGGTAGTTTAATGTTTGTGGATAACTGTAGTTTCATCAAGCAAAGCTTAAGTGAAGTTAGAAGTCACCTTTCAAAGAAAAGATAAACTTGTAATTCTGCCGCATTCAGCGTAAAAAAAAAGAAAAAAGGATGACCCAGCGAAAGCGTCGCAGTCACAGCAGCCTCTCGTTCAGACACTAAAAGTACAGAATCCACTGTCCCAAAGGAAACATAGGGTGGGTGGAAATTCTGGCTTGTCACAAACTGTCAGTGGAAGAGTGCCAAAGCTGTCGACGAGTTATGTAAACACCAATTCAAATCGTGTGGCAAACGCATATCAGCTACACCCCGTGCTTCGCTTATGGTAACAGACTGACATTTCACACAAAGGCAGCCCACAGAATGATCCCACTGTCATCCCACTACCTCAGTGAAGCAGTGCATCATGTCTCCAGTGAAACCCCTCCAGTGTAGGAGTGTGACCACCCACCTGTTCAGCCAGCATTCATTAGCCTCTCTGTCTGACTGCTCACTGAGCAGCCCGAATCCAGATCTTTCACAGCAGCAGAGGTGCAGGGTTGCTGCTGCACTGGATTTTTCTGGCAACACACCTTCTCAGTCTTACTGTTATTGAGTTCCTCGAGGGCTCTTTGATTTATTCTGACTCAGATTGATTTGAAATATTCTGGTGAAAATTCTCTTTTAATGTGATGAAAATAGCTCGAAATAGTTTTATAACAAGCCTTTATGTGGAAAAAAAATATCATTATTTGAGGACCATGAAACCACAGTGGTTACCATATACTGCACTCAAGGCAAAAAGAAAAACACACACAGCGGTGTGCATCCGAGGACAACCACATTTGGCAACTAACAAACTATAACTGTACATGCATCCACCTGGAAAACTGATCAGTGCCTAAAAATAGATCGAAAAATATTTTTGAAAAAGTTCATCTGAAGCTCGTACTTACGTTATGACAGTCCATTTCTTACTCTCAGAGATGATTTCAGTCTTCAGGTGAGATGACCTGCTATGACTTCTGTGCCCGAATTTCTATGTGGACCAAGCAAAAGCTCTCTTTAAACGAGTCTCCGGTATAATACAGATGTCTCACTGGCTCTTACTAACAATCACTGTATGTTCAGTAACACCCGCTCACGCACAGAGTGAGAGGGAGAGACATACAGTGAGAGGGAGAGAGAGGGAGAGCGGCAGCAAGGGAACGATTGAGAGAGGAAGAGGAAGGGAGGGAGAGAAAGAGAGACCTCCTACAAACATAACAGCATGTGTTCATCTTTTCAGTCTCATTAGGGTTTCTGACCTACTGTGTTCATTTTACAGTTACAAACATGTAACAGAGCTTAACATTCACTAAGAACAACCTGATGACTGAAGTAAACGAAACAGGCTGGACTGTGCTCTATTTCTCTCTCAGCAATTTATAGCTTGACAGTTTTTCCCACAACTTAATTCATCCTGGATGCAAACTAGGAAAGACTACCACATGCACCAAGCACCATTAAAATTCACACAAGTTGCAGTGTTACAATAACAAACTCCCCAAATAAAAACAAGTGACAAACTTGGAATTACTATGTAAACCAGATGGCCATAAAACAATAAATGCTGACTTTGAAAATTCTACAAATAGTGTGAAAATAAAACTGTGTAAGCATCTTGGGCTATTTTACACTAGGAGGTGTTATAAATTTATTAGAGGCAGAGTGAGCTAACAGCCCTCTCCATCCCTCTGATCCCAGCTGGTATAGCCGCCCACACTCCTCTGCCAGCCTCAGAGACAAGACGGAGAGAGAGGGAGAAACAGAAAACATCCATTTATCTGAGTTATATCTCTGACATTAACTCACTCCTGCTGGTTTGCTTGCCATTCACATTCAGACAATATGCTAAGTTATGCAAACGCCTAATTTCACTGGGCTGACCTGCTTTATCGATCAGCTAACTTTCTCAAACTGGGTATTTATATTTATACTCACTGGAATGAATTAAGAAGTCGATCCTGCTTTCATGAGTGCATCTAACACAGTATTGAGATGATTAATGTATAGGAATTTCGTTGTGGGCAGTTGTAAATAGACAGTTAAAAGCATAACAGTCCAACATTACAGGGGAGAGCTGCTAGGTTACTGCTTGAGCAGCTGGATTTACATTTATACACTCCACAGTTTTGCTGTGTTTCAGCTAAAGTCAAATCCATCGCTAGGTAGGCAAATACAGAAACTGATCTTTAATCACTCGGTTAAAACTGTTATTAAAAGGTAGATTACTGATACAGAGGGTGCCTAGCAACTATCAGCATCACCATCTCCTATTAATTCCATGACGACATGAAGAGAGCAGGATGGTGAGGGGTTACCATAGTAACATAGTCAGTACCCCTTCCTACACTCCTACTTTGTGTGCGTGTGTGTGTGCGCGCGTGTGTGTTTGGAGTCCTGTTGGTCCAGACAAATCAGACGGGGCTAACTGTGACAGCAATAAAAAAAATTACAGGCTTAATTCACAAGACAAATTGTTTAGTTGGTCTTTTATGATGACAGATTAGAGAATCAAGCTTCAATCTGTGGAGGCAGTGGAGGCTCCCAGGAGGAGTGCGGCAGGAGTGAAGGCCTCCGACGGCCTCTTCCGCGTGCCCAAATGTGAAAAAAAGACTGATTGCGCTTAACTTTGAATGTGAAATTCCTGTAGATTTCAGCTGAGATAATGACATTCAAAGTATAAGTGCAAACTACCATAAGTCATCCAGAAAAGGAACTATTTCGAAGGTATTTTCAATCACCCACCCCCAGATCCACCGAGGGAGAAGAAAATGAAGGCCTCTGTTGATCAGGCTTGTCCTCACAGAGGTTATTTATATAGGCTACCTGAGACAGGAATAGAAACAGAACAAACTGTAGCCTAGCTAAAGCCATCTCTGTGTCAAACATTCATCCTCAGCTGGCTAACAGAAAGTGGAGGCCATGAAGTTAGCTGCCAGGGCGCGTGTTAAACTCAGTTTATTGCTAATTTTTTAATAGGGTCATGTCTTTACTGTGTACAATTATTAATTAATACCTTTAAGATGCAAAGTAGCTTTCACATTTTAACGATAAAGGGAGGAGTGAACACCCAGTGTTAAAAAGAATCAAGATTACCTTGTCGGTACTCTCTTGCACTGTGGTGTCCTCAGGTAGCCTTTCTTCTCCTTGGTGGACATCAGCAGCCCAATCTGCACTGTGAGGGAGCGTGATTTTCTCCTCCTCATGCATCATGGCACTTTTCTCTTGTATTTCTGAGTCAGTCATCCCCTCTCCAAGTTCCTCTCCTTCCTTTGATGTGACCTCTTTTTCCTCCACTGTGTCCTCTGGCTGCGACCATACAAGTGTTATCCGACTCTCCTCGTTCTCCGGTGGATGTTGCGCTCTTTCCTCAAAGACTTCTCTCTCTGCCCCCATTCTAGCCATTGATGTATTTGACTGGGTTGCTTGTGATGAATTATTTTCCGCCCCACCATCATTAATTTCCTGATCCCTTGTCTTGCTGTAAACCTTCTTGTGAGTTTCTTCGATATCTCCTCCAACCACATCTGTCATGTGGCCTTCTTTGAAATCAGGGTCATCTGAGCCTGTCTCTTTTTCTGAATCTTCACTCTTGAGAAATATGGCCTCACTTAGCTGCTCATTATTTTCAATTGCAGGATTGGTTTCATACTCTTGGTTCTCTTTTTCTGCCTCTGTGCTATGCTGATTTAATGAGCTGGTGTCCTCACCTTTTTCCTTTTCATCATCATCATCATCACTTAAATTGAGGTCATCTGTCCATTTGGCCCTGTTAACTCCCTTTTCAGCTTCATGTTTATGGCTGCCTTGTGTATCAGCAACACAGTGGCCAGTTGGAATTGCAGTAGTGTCCTCTGACTCTTCCTTCTCTCGCATTTCTAATACATCCATCTGTAAGGCATTTGTTGAACTCTGTTCCTCTGGCTGTTTCTCCGCAGCCTTACTAATCTGCTGAGCTTCTGGAACATCTTCAAAGCTAATTTCAACCAAAGAATCCTCCTTTGGAATAACATTACCATCTAAGCTACCCCTGCTATGAGCTACACTTTCATGAGTCTCCCCAGAATAAGCTTCAGTCTCTGTTCTTTCCTCGTTTCCTTTGTCTGGCTGATCCTCTGCTTGTTCTCGGTTGTTCTCAGTGATTTCAGCTTGAGCCACTGACGATTTTACAAGAATGTCCTCCGGCTGGTATTTCAGATTTTCTTCACTAACACGTGTAACATTCTCAGCAGTTGCTCCTTTCATTGTTCCCTCTGTTCCTTCAAGCTCTGCAGCGCACACATCCACATCAGCTAGGCCAGAATACTGAATGACTTCCACTGGCTCTACAACTTCAGTATTTTCCTCTTCTCCTGAATCGACAAGCTCCTCGTGTGCAACTGCTGGTCCTTGTTTGTTAACTTCCTCATCTTCTGATGCTATTAACTCCAGAGCACACACATCCACATTTGACAGCCCTCTGAATGATGACAAGTCAGTGGGCTCTAACTCAAAGTGAGGTATATTTTGGTCTGGAACAGTTTTATTAGCCGCCCTGTCAACTTGATCAAATACAGTTACTGCTGGATCGCTTTGGTTGTCTGTGCCACTCGGTTCCTCTGACTGTGCAGCTGCTGTTCGGAACCTGTAGACTGACTCTTCATTGTCTGTGTTTTCAGTCTTTTTTGAGACATTAGGGTGCGAGATTTCATCTGAACGACTTGATTTGTCTTCAATTCGGGACTCAAATGATTTTTCTCTAAAAAGTAAAAATAGAACTTATGTAATTAAAATGCTCATGAAATGACAGAGCAAAACAATGCTTTTCAAAAGAGAACATGTAATGATGCCTCTGTAAAACTCATCTGGAAATTATGCTTATCTTCCTGCAGCTGGTGGTCTTTTTTTGATGAGTTCTTCCCTTTCTCCTCAACCTTGGCACTGCAAATCTAACAGTGATTCCATTACTAAGCTGATGAGTTTCTGGTATTCTAAGCTTTTGTTCCACAATGTATTTTCCCTTTTCTTGATAACATCCCCTGAAAATGCCAAATTTCTATAGGATGTGTGGCTATTAAATAAAGAGAATGAACTAAATGTAAGCTTAATACTGCATTAGCAACATTAATTAATTGCAAACCTTCTTACACTACAGCATTGATTTTAAAATACTGATTATTTCTGGTTTTAAAAACGTTCAGCTTCCATGAGACTGTTATAGTGCATGTCAAAAAAATATCAGTTTTATTGCGAGGATAACTGCAGTCACGTGACTTTTCTTTTCTAGTTTTCCACAGCGACACAAAACCACAACTGTGCCTACAAAAAAAAACAATAAAAAACCTTAAACCAAATGACTCCAGAAGCACTTCAGCAGCAAAAAAACGATGCTGTATTTCATCATCATCACTCCTCTCTGTCCTTTCCCTCTCGTTCCTCCTCTCCCTTTCCACTCGCGCCTCCTGACTGCACATCACATGAGACTCACTTGGAAACGGTCACCTCTGTTGCGGTTTCTTTTGAAGTGTTAGTCTGAAAAACAAACAAACAGACACAAAGAAAAGTCTGCAACAGTGAACTGAAAGTAGCTGCTGAACAGAAACAATCTGCTTTGATTTGCAAATGATTTAAACCCTATAATTAGTTGGAAGAAAGACATCACGTCGAGTGCTGAAATTGAGAATTGTTAATATCTTCTGAAAAATGCCGTGCTGATTTGTATATTGATTGGCAGCCGTGTGGCGATATATATTTTTTTAATTTAAGAAAGGGACAATAAATCACCTAAAATGTAACCCTTAAACATCACCCCAAACCTTTCAGTTCAAATCTATTACTTTAATCTCAGAAAGTTTTTTCCAAAAAGGAATAAAACTGTTTATGCTTAAATAGCCATTTTCTCCATGACTTACCTTAGATCCCTAAGTATAGTTGCACCTGATGGGATTAGCCCTCTTTAACTGTCTTATATCTCTTATCCTAAAGTTCAACAACACTGACTTGAGTCCCCTTGGCTGCTGTTAAACACATTTCCTGTGTTGCTCACCTTTTCCTCTTCTATTTTGCCCTCCGGTTTCAGCTTCTTACGATCCATGTGGCCATGAAAGCCAGCCTGAATTTTAGCAGCAGCCCTGTTGGCCTCAGGGTCATCCAGGGGGATGTTCATTATGTCCACAATGTCCTCCTCTTTCTGGGGCTGGATGCCCTCCTCCTGTGTAGAGCCACCAAGTATGAATTTATGATGCTAGAGGAGCAGATTTCATGCTCATATGGGAACGAGTTTCTTCATCAAACACTGGAGGAAGAATCTCATGCTTAACAGATTGCAGCACCATATTTTGTGAAGTTAACCATATAGCTGCACATTTGTTTTGCTTTTTTTGACAGCAAACAAATTGTGGTTATTCTTGTTATTAAGTAAGTGCAATGGGGCTCTTTGTCACTTCAAAAGCCAACACCATTTCCACAGGTGTAGAAAATAAAACAGCAGCCACTCAATCTGCCTTTACAAACATCTGTGAAAAAGCTCTGATGAAAATGTTTTATCACTAGCAGTTTTAAAGTATATCTGGAAGCAGATATACCAGAAAAAACCCCTGAAAGATTAAATCACCTGTGGTTAAATTAGTCAGCTACGTCTTTCATTAATCTCACTTAGCCTCAAAAAGGCTCTAAAAGGTGTATTTAATTATGTATACCATTTAGAGGAAATATTTTCCTGGAGTGTAAATGGGAAAAAATGGCCTGTGTTCCTGCATTATGGAGTAAATGGAACCACCTTGAAACATCAAACTATGCTAATAATTATTGAAGAGCATGCCAAAAGTTGTTTTCTTATCTTATATAGAATATTGAATTGCTTTAGCTGCAAGACCCAAGAGACTGTTTCCTAAGATGGCACATCATGGCTATTTTTATGTTACAAACTTTCAGCCTCCTTAGCTGGTCTTGAATATTTATATGAGGTTTAAAGTCTTGAATTTATGAGAAAAAAAGATTGTGTTTTTGTCCATAAACCTCATTACTTCATAAAACCTCAAATGCAAACTGGGAAAACTCAAAAGTGCTCTGTGTAAAATACAACAGGATGAATGTAAGTGGCAGTTTGCTTATAACTTACCTATTTCACTAAGTGTAGTTGTTGTACCTGATAGGATTAGCCCTCTTTAACCGCCTTACATGTCTTATCCCAAAGTTGAACACCACTGACCTGAGGCCCCCTGGCTGCTATCTTCAATTTTACTTACCTTTTCCTCTTCTATTTTGCCCTCTGGTTTCAGCTTCTTACGATTCATGCGGTCACGAAAGCCAGCCTGAATTTTGGCAGCAGCTCTGTTGGCCTCAGGATCATCCAAGGGGATGTCCATGATGTCCTCCTCCTGGGGCCGGCTGCACTCCTCCTGTGAAGAGAACCACAAAGTATGATGGTAGAGGAGCAGATTTCATGCTTATATGAGAAAGTTTTGCTGTGTGAAACACTGGTGGGAGAACCTCATGCTTAACAGACCGCAGGACCATATTTTCTAAAGTTAACCATAGATGCTGTACAGTCTTTTTTTGACTCGAGTGAACTGTGCTTGCAGAGCTTCTCATCGGCTTTAGATAACTGCAGTTGGGCTCACTGTCACCTCAAACCAGTGTACTTCTAGTCACAAGCCCAGATTAATGGGGATGGTTGCTGAAAGGGCATCCAGTTTAAAATCTTTGCCAAATCGAACAAACATCAAGAATGAGATTTCCATACCGGATCAGCTGGGGCCCAGGTTAACAATGACCGCCTCTGGTGCTGTTTGCCAACAGGGTGCCGGTGGAAACTGTGCTACTGTTAGCCAAAGACAAATGAAGAGTAAAGGCGGAAGGCATGTTAGGAGGCAGTGAGAGAGAAGGAAAGCAAAACAGATTACATATGTGTGAATACGAGGGAGACAGGTGTAAGTGAAGCTGCAAGGAGTAGAGGTAGCGAAGGTATATGAGTTTAAGAAGAAAAGAGTGCAGGCAGGGTGGAGTGGGAGGGGATGAGTGTCAGAGATGATTTGTGACAGAAGGAGAGCATAAAATCGAGTATATCAGAAGGTCAACTTAGGTAAAGCAGCTTGGAGACAAAGTTAGAGAGGCAAGGCTCGTTAGAGTGGTTAGGACATGAACAGAGGCAAGATGTACTGGACAAAAGAAGTTAATTATGGAGCTATCCAACAGGAGGAAAAGAGGAAGACCACAGATAAGATTTATGGATGTAGTGAAGGAGGACATGCCGGGGGTCTGTGATAAAGGAGGATGCTGACCATGGGGTGAGATGGAAACAGATCCACTGTGGTGAGCTCTAACAAGAATAGCCAGAAGAAGAAGAAGACGAATATACCATTTAAACTGATTTTTTTTTCTCTACTGTGTAAATGGAAAACTGTTTTTGGAGCATACCTAAAACATCAAACTATGTTAAATTGCCTAAGACCATGCATAAAATTTGTTTGCTTATCATGTACTGATTATTCAGTTGCTTTAATGGTAGGACTCAAGAGATGTTTTATTAAGATGGCACATTAGTGCAATTAATCCTCGAATAGTCATGAATATTTCCAGAAATGAGAGAAAAATTGTGTTTTTGTCCTTAAACCTCATTATTTCATCAGACAGACCCAAGACTCAAAAAGTGCTCTCGATAAAACACAGCAGCAAGACTGTAAGAAGCAATGGTCATATTGGTCTCTCTATTGCAATGTAGGAGTAGTACTAAAGTTGGATCTTTGCCGTCTTGCTGTTGAACAGGCTGTCCAATTCATGGAAATGTCTCTTCAAATGTCCTTACTATGACTGTGCTTAAGTCTGTGGTGCAATGAGCTTGATCCAAGTTTGAAGAATGAAGAAGAAAAAATAATTAGTTTCACTTATAATTTTTTTTTTGCTTTAATTCTCAGAACACTCCTTTATCTTTTGTAAAACTGAGTTTTTCCCTTAAAATTTCCTCTTGCATCAAAGACAATATCAAACTTTTTATTTAGCAAATTAATTTTTTTAAACGCTGAAAATTTTCCCTAAAATGTTTAATTGGTTTATGCTTAAACAACTCATTAACTGCCTTATATCTCTCATACCCAAGCTCAGTCCAACTGGCTGCTGTTGAACACAATGTTGCTCACCTTATCTCCTTCTTTGACCTCTGGCTTCAGCTGCTTACGAATCATGTGGCCACGAAAGCCAGCCTGAATTTTGGCAGCAGCCCTGTTGGCCTCGGGATCATCCAGGGGGATGTCCATGATGTCCACAATGTCCTCCTTCTTCTGGGACTGGCTGCACTCCTCCTGTTTAGAAGACCAACAAGTACTAGTTTATGATGGTAGAGGAGCAGATTTAATGGTCACATGAGATTTCTTTTCTCTATCAAACACTGGTGGCAGGATCTCAAGCTTCACAGATTGCAGGACCACATTTTGTAAAAAGTTAACCTTGTTTGTCTTTGTTTTATTTCGCATTGGAGGACTAGGGTTTTTGCAGCATGAACAGCCTGTTTTTCAGAATCAGAATACTTTATTAATCCCGAAGGAAATTAGTCATAGCAAATGGAATCAATCTAATTTAAGTCCAGACTTTGACTAGGTAACACCAAAGCCTTGATTTTGTTTTTCTGAGCCATTTTGAGGTGGACTTTTATTTGTCTTTTACTTGCAGACCTTATTTCTTATCTGTTCTTGTGTTTCTTTAGACCATGTCATGACACCAGGTAGGTTTTTCTCATAATAAATGAAATCTTTTCTTGGAAACATTTAAGTGCGACAAACTAAAAAAATAAATAAAAATGAGAAGGCACTGTATTTACAACAGCACACATTTGCAGTATAGGTCAGAGAACTAAACTGGCCTGTTTGCAGTTAAAACCTGTCATCCAATAAAAACTTCTGGCCCATTGGAACCACAATATATGACAAAAAAGAACAACAACTGTTGAAATAATATGCCGAGCAACTAAAGGCAACATATGCTTTCAAAACCAGTCTTTGGAACATTAGCCCACAGTTTTCTTGGTGATTTTTTTTTTAATGTTTTGTCCAATTAAACATGAGCAGATATTACATTTATATAAAATTCTAATTAAATTTAAAGTTATTTTCAGCCTTTAATATCTGTTGGTACCATTTTCAGGTAAACACAGAGTTGGTTTTTCTTTTTTCTTATTGAGTATCTTGTATATCACTGCATGTTGTTTCGTGTTACAGTTTACACAGCAGTCCAACTCTTTGGGGAATGAGGTTGCACAAGTATGGTGCGACCATTACCTAAACTTATACAACTACCTCAGGGCTCTTGAACGCATGGTTGTTGTAGAATCTATCTTCCAGTTTAGCAGCCCACTCGGCAGGGTCCATGCCACTCTCTGCAATGACAGAAAAGCCGTACTTTTCAGGTCAATTCAGTTTCATTTACATTATGCAAAGTCACAAGGACATGCTAGTAATTTCGAGGAGCTTATGGGAAATATGATAGGCAAACTATTACAAGTATTTAGCGAAGAAAAGAAACATACACAAATCTTTGAACGGGACATACTGTTACTTCATCACGTTAAAAGTTAGAAAGTTATAGTTACCTTGTCTTTCTTTTAGAAGAGCTTCGAAGTACTGCGCGGCATATTTGGGGATGTCTTCAGGCTGGTCTCGTAGGACTTCACGGGTCAGTCCCTCTAGTATGGTACCAAATCCTCGCGGGACCCGCAGGTGAGTGTTTGAGAAAGGCACTGCCATTTTTTAAGGGGGCACAAACGTCTGTGACAACTAGCTCTAAACGACTCTCATTAACTGACTTCAGAATACCAGAAACCTTAACAAAATTTTTTATGAATTAGTCACAGTGGATACCTAAAAACTGGCAGCAACCCCAAACCAACTGTGCACCCCGGAGTGTTTTGTTGATAGTTGTTTCTAAGCAACGATTAGCGCTACTACGGCCATCAGGAAGGGTCAAATGACATGAAAGTCAAGAAATGACAGCTTTATTGAATATAAACCTCAATACAGATACACCACGCGAACAATAGAATAAAAAAAGCATAAATGGAAAACAAATACATCCTCCAAAACCATATATACATAAAAAACATATCTCTATTTTTTCTTCACATTCCTCTGCAGCAGCAGTCGAAGTCAGGCGTAGGTGATCACTGCATACTCAGAGTTGGTGCTCATCTTGCGGCTGACCTCTCTGACCTGAGGAACATGCAGTCTGTCAGCTGAACGAGAGGCCTGCAGGTGACACCTCGGTTTATCTCCCCACCGCTGGAGGGGAAGAAGGATAAAAAAGACCCCTAATGTGTTTGTGCTATAAACAGAGTTTTTATACTTTCGCACTTTTTACTAGCTTTTATTTATTTATTTATTTACAGTTTTAGACTTTTTAAAATATACGTATATATGGGCAAGATTAATGGAAATCAGCACAGGTATTATAATAAAAACACAGAACGTTTTGAAAAAACTTGACTCAGTCTTGTAGACATTCAAAGTCTTAGTAATCAAAACCTCATCAGATAAGCTGTGATAACATTTTCTTTTTTACCAAACTAACAAATACTAAAACTTCCTTTATTTTTTTAATTTTAGTTATTTAGTTTTTCAAGTTTGTGTTTTTGAGTTAATTAAAGTTTGTTTGTTTGTTTTCACATCCACTTTTAGTTTTTAGTTAACCTTTAGTTAGATAAAATAACCCTGGTAATAGAAATACTGGTTGTAGGCTTTTCTGTTTTTTTCTTCTTCTAAATTATCAAAGCACATCTATACAAGGTAACCACTTAAAAGAAGGTAACTACTCAAAAAATTGCTTTGCACACATGCCTTACAATTACACGTAAATAAAAAAAAGCCACAATTTGTTTAAAACCTTAAAAAATATTCTATTTTTGCTTTAGCTTTATTTATAGCATTCCTCACATATGAAATGAGTAAAAGAAACTTTTTGAACAAGTAAGATGAACACATGAACGTTTCTGATATAAAATGAATCTCATTGCTTATATATTCTGCAATTAGCAATTCAGAATCATGCACAGGTATGTGAGCTGCAGCACACTGCAAGTAGCTGGTAATAGAGCATGGGAAATAACATTTCGAGCTCAGTGAAACACAAGTAACAAACATGTTTACTACTTTGTCTCTCACCTCTTTTTGGTCTCCGGCTATCAGGTAGCCGACCTGAGTGAGTTCTGGTGTGCTGACACCACGGACGGTGATCATAATGTCAGCGTAAGGAACTTCAGTATCACTCTCATTATCTGGGTCAGAGAAAGCATTTGTTTCATTAGTTATTGTCTTTGTTTCTATAGGGTAGATGATGATAAGGTGTCATTCAAATGAAAAGTGTTGAGATTGTCTTACCTGGTGGAGGAATCCTCAAAGTCACCCTTTCACTTTGTGTTGACCCTGAGAAATAGGACAGGTATGAATAATAGAAGGAACAAAAATTGAAGCTCGTATTTGTCGCTTTTACATTTGATATTTAAAACTGTTTACCTTTTATCTGTAGCTGGGCTACATGTGGTGATTGTGGTAAGCTGAAAAGGAAAACATATAGCAAAAGGCCCAATAAAGAATATTGCAAGTCTAACATTTAAAGGTAATTGAAGTCAGATTTAAATAAAGAGAAGTTCTGAAATTGTACTCACTCCAATTTGGACACAGTAGGCTCCTCTGGAATATGAGATATTATCAATATAATGTTAAATAGTTATACGGACACAGTTGTGTATATTTTATCATTCAGAACTTTTTAAAGCTGGTGTATGTTCACAGTGTAGTATCTTGTGATCACCTTTACCGTTCCAGTTCTGTCTGTTCCGATTAAAACACAAGTATACAGCCAATGCTGCAAGAACCAGGGCTACAGCTACGGAAACTGTTGCCAAAACCTTAATTCCAGTAAATTCTCCTGTTAACATGGAAACAACAGTATTAACTTAGACTGAACTGGATCGAAAGGCAAACATTTACTTCTCCCTTCTCCATACAGATGTTAATAAGTAACAATGATTCTCTTTAAAAGTTTTCATAATATCCACTGTTTCAGAGTCCCATCTCACCTCCAGGGGAATTTGGCTTGGCAGGAAAAGATGCTGAAGAATGAAGAATGCAATATATTAAATGAAAGTCATGCTCAAAAATGTTCAGCTACAGCTATGAAAAATTTTGCATCTCTTCAAATCACAGCTTCTTACCATTTTTGTTGTAATTTTTTGGAGCATCTGTGTTTGGAAGACTTCTCTGAGCTGAAAAAAGGAAAAGTTAAAGTGAAATCCAATTTGCTTACCTCTTTATTGAGCAGCTGCACATATTTGCATAAACTAAAGTTTATCTACCTCGAAGCTGAAGCAAAAAGAGACGCTCTGTTTTTTGTTGAAGCTGAGGATCCTCTTTATCTACTGTGTAGCAAGTGTAGTTGTTTTTCAGATGTCCCGTGGACACATTGGTGAGACAAAGAAACACTGTGCAAAAGCTGCCTTCTCTAAACATCATGTGGCAGCCAAAGATGTTGAGCGCTTTACTCCAGTAGCCTTGAACGAATCCACTGGAGCAATTGTAAGTGCAATTTAATGTAACGGAGTCCCCCAACTCCACAGTCACTAAATCAATGGGTGTCTTCGTGTAAATACAGTTTACACAATCTGTGAAGAAAGGTAATAAATTTTTTTTACCTCAAATAGCGCGCATTTGTCTAAATAAATGTGTTTGAAATATCTAAAGCCCAGGGCAATAACAAACATCATATAAACTTTACCTCGTGTCATCCAAAAAAAGAGTAAAGTGAGATAGATTGAGCTGTTCATTGCTGTTCTCTGTTTTTCTAATTTTCTCCTGCCTCAAAAGATGAAACTGGATCTGTTGTGCTCCTGTAGGCTGGTGATGCATGCACCTGCACAAACACACTTAAGTACCCACACACATGTTCCAACGCTTGAGTGAGGGTACAGGAAGTGGTAACCCAAAGATTACGTTGCTGTTTAAAAATATTCATAACTTTCCATTTATTGCACCTGACATCCTGCAAAGTGCAGGCGCAAAAATGTCTGCAGATCCACTAGTCCTCACTGCACCCACAGAGGCTGCATTTGAATTTCCTTTTACACCGTAATTAAATAATTTATCCTAAAATTTTTACCTCGTGAAAATATAATTGGTCTTATGTGATTAAACATTTAATGTTTGGCAATGGAATTGATTTAATTTCATTTTTAATACCTTAAAAAAAAACAGTTTCTTCTTTATTGCATCTTAATGACTTACAAGAGCAACATAAATAATTTAAATGATCCACCAGCAGAGACACCATCTAGGTGAACTTCAACGCGTCATGCATTATTGAAAGAAGCAGATATAGTTACCGAACATTACTGCACACTATTGTCAGCTGAAGCAACCACCTGGGAATCAGATTTCATGCACGTTTCACTTTTAGTGGCTGGGGGCCTCTCACTTTCAAGTCTTTAAACGATCACTCTGGGAGACTAACTCCATTAAGTCTTTAACGTTAACTTAGTTGTTACCAACTTCTAAGTGATTCAGCAATAATGTGTTCATGGGAAATAATACACCTGCGCTGCTCTTTAGCTTTTGCTATCTTTTTACTGCGGACGGAGTCTGGAGTTTCTTCAGGTAAGCAACTCCTTTTTAAATATTGACAAATTAAACTAAGTAACTACCAAAACCACACTGACTACACGAGAATGTTCTATCTATTGTTCTAACAATAATTTATGTAACGCCTGAAGGGAGTGCAGACTACCCCCTCAGTGAGGAAACAGATGTGGATCAGTGTCCAGGAGGAAAATACTTCTTCAACCAGCTTTGCTTAGAGTGTCCCTCTGGTCATTTGTGAGTCATCAACTATTTTTGAACTGTTAGATCTGTATTCTTTCACTAATAAGAGAGTTTTCTATAAAATGGATAATAAATTATACAAATTATAAATTATTTTTGTTTTATAGCTGCTCTGGCAATTCGTCTGCACCGCAAAGATGCCCAGCAGGAACATTCAACATGTACACAGGGAAGAGCAGTATCACTGACTGCAAGGTAAGACATGTTAATGCAAAACAAAACAACAAAAACACTTCTGGCTTCATGCTTTGTTTTCAAATTAAGAGAAAATGCATGTTTCAACTACAGTATGATGACTTGTCATAGCAGAGCCCATAGAAGAGCCAAAGTGAAGACAAGTGACTGCAGAGCGATGCAGGAATTAATAATTAGTTACAAAGCTGTTTTGTTGTCATCATGTGTGCTCTTATTGCTCATTTCTTTATGTCGCAGCCTTGTTTTCCAGATCTCATCAGTTCAGAGGAACGAGTGGATTGTAAGCTGTGTCCTGCAGGCTTCTCATGTGATCCAACCATTGGGATTCTTTATTTATGCCCCCCAGGACAGCATTCGCCAGAGGGGGTCCTGCAGTGTCTGAGCTGTCCTGTGGATTCTGTCTGCACCTCGGGTTTCCCTTATAGGGTCAGACCTAATAATAGTGGATAAGAAGTTAAATCCTCCAACATTCTGTGCATTTGAGGCATTCTTTTTTTTTCTTCTCTTTTGTCAACATGTCTTATAGTGTGGACCTGGCAAGGAGCCCAATCCAGATCACACCGTGTGTAACGACTGTCCTCTGGGCTTTTATTCTACTATGTGTACGATCCAGTGTCTGCAGTGTCCAGCAGGTATAAAAGACAAACAAAACAAATCTTCTGCTCCCAAACATTTAAAGAAGTTTGATATAAATAGCTTTATTTACAACTAAAAAGTTCTCATAAAAATGTAAAAAACACTTTTTTTCTTTGTTTCTTAGGAAGTTACTGTCCAGATAGTGGAATGTCTCAGCCACTTCCCTGTCCTCCTGGTTGGTCTTCTACACCTGGACAGGGTTACTGCAGCAGCTGTAATAACACATCCATACTGTGTGGTGGAGCTATAACCCCCCGCTGGAGCCAGCCAGTCCACAGAGCCAGTCAGTCCATCACCTGTCGACCAGGAACATACAAAGATGTGACAGAAGAGTTTGGTTGTATGGTCTGTCCATTAGGTTGGTGTTAAGTGCTGCATGTTATCATTCATCTTATAATTTCCTTTACTTACCAAAGAAATGTCAAATGTACCTGTGTTTTACCCCCGCAGGTCATTACTGTGTGGGAGGGGTAGCTATACCCTGTCCTGCAGGTACTTACGGCCCTAAAGAAGGCCTGCAGAGACTGAGAGACTGCACAATCTGTCCTGCAGGTAAAGGAATGGTGGCAAAGCATCTGGACAAGTGGTAAAATTGTTTGTCCATGTGCAAAAACTATATATGTGCAGAAGAGTATGTCTCATCATATCTATAACATACCTAACCCTTGGAAAGCAAATGTAATAGTTTATCTGGACTGTATGACTGTATAATATCCTCTTAAAATGTTCTTCTATGAAGAGTGTTATACATAGCATTGTATAAAAAATACTTTTTCTCTAGGGTTTTACTGTCTGGAAGGTACCTCACAGAGACCCACCTCCCAGTTCCTGTGCCCACAAGGCTATTACTGTGAAGAGGGCACTGCCACCCCGCAGGGGTCACCTTGCCCCACTGGCACAGCGGGGGAACAACTGGGTCAGACAAGTAGGGCAGGATGCAAGAGATGTAGGGAAGGACGCTTCTGTCCTGCAGGTAAGTCTCAGCATTAACAAACTGACTTCACTTGACAAAAATATTAAGATGTGTCCCAGAAAGTAACTATTTTCATAGTTGAAGAAATAAGATGAAATATAGATTTTAGAGTGTGTGTGCGTATCTGTAAACAGGGTCATCAAGTCCTGGTTTGCCCTGTGCTCGGGGTAGATACTGCCCTGCTGGTACTTTGGAAGAAGTTATATGTCCTCCAGGCACCTTCACCCCTCATCAAGGGGCGATAAGTGAGTTTAAGTATGCTATTATTATTATTAATACTAATTATAAGTATTATTATTATTATTATTACTGATTTATATATACACTATAGTAGACACAAAGCTCTGTTTTATATTTAGTAAGTCAAACTAAATATTTTCTTTTGAAATGAATTTATACTCCTTCACAAAAGCCCCAGCCTAATATGATATTATAGCGCTCTATCACAGCAAATCCCAGTGATTATATAAAAATATAGGTGTTGTTTATTGCAACAGATGGACACTGAGAGGGCAAATAGAAAAACATCTAATTTAGCAATATAAAAACAACTGCCGATGGCAAGCTGTAGCAGTGAGCCCAGTATAGAAAAATGATGGGTGACTGTAAAGAGAAACCTAACTATGTGCACAAGCAGTGAGTACAGCATAGGAATTTATGGAGCAGATTTACTGTTTGCCTTAATCCTGTAGTATCTTTGCCATGACAGTAGGATTTCCCCCCCAGGTGTGAAAGACTGTCTCAAATGCCCTGCTGCCTTCTACTGTCCTGTGGGGACAAGTGACCCAGTGCCCTGTCCACCGGGCTCCTTCAACCCTTTAGAGGGTCAGGATGAGGTGGCTGATTGCAGAGAGTGCTATGCAGGAAAGGCCTGCACACAGGTAGCCCTGAGAGCCCCTGATGTAGACTGCATGCAAGGGTAAGTTGCAATCTCAAGATTAAAAAAATGTTGTTGTTTTATTCTTTTTTTAATCAAGCATGCTTTAGTGCTATTGTATTCTTATGTTTAGAGTACTGTAAATCTGACATAAGGGAGCCCTGTAACTTTTGCATTTAGCCACTGAGACATTGATTTTTATGTTGCTCCTTTTCAACCCACCTTGACATTGTTACTCTATGACTTTGATCAATTTGTCTGTATCTTGACAGGTTTGTGTGTCCTCCTGGGTCTTCAAAACCAAACGCGCCATCCAATGCGTGCCCACCGGGGACACTGAGCAATCGCACTGACCTAACTGACCGCTCACAGTGTCAGCAGTGTCCAGCACGATATGCCTGTCTTCGAGGTGACATTTCATATAGATGTTCAGATAACCTTTAAAAGTACTCTTTGATATTTCATAGTATCTGAAGATATGAATTCAGGTCAGGTTTTCATACAAAGCTCAATTATGTATACAACTGTATTACTATACTGTGTGAACTGAGTGTATATATTTGTGATATGAGACATTATATTTGGTTTCTGTTTTTCTAGACTTCAAATGCATTATGATTACGACTACACAACTGTTATAGTTTGCTAATCAGCCGGAATAAATGACATTCACATTACAGTAAATGTTTTAACTAAGAACTGATCATCACTGCTTCTTTTTAAAAGATGTCGCATTTAAACAACTAAAATCCACAAAAGTCATTATTAAAAAAAAGAAAAAAGAAGACGATGCAAAAGAAAATGCAAGTTTTGTCACATGTTGATATTTGTTTAATAACGTTGTCATATATTAGTGTCACCTTAATCTACTTGTCTGTGTTAATTCTTATTTGTCAGGAACTGGAGATATCCAGAGACCCCCACTTCTCTGCTTTCCTGGACATTATTGTCCTGCTGGAACTATGTTCCCCACCCAGTACAAATGTCCTGTGGGTACATGGAGCGGTCACAGTGGATTGGAGGCTGAAAGTGAGTGCCAGCCATGTCCACATGGCTGGTACTGTTTGGCTGGTTCAGGAGCGCCATCAGGTCGATGCAGCTCTGGACACTACTGTCCTGAAGGTAAACATGAATATGTTATATATGTATATATGTGTGTGTGTGTGTTAAAAAAGCTAACATTCTTTATCCTTTATGAGCATTGCATGCTCTTAGAGATAAATACAGGTTTCCATGTGAAATTAATTTCGTAGAATGAGATTTGTTTTCTCTACCCGAGCTGTATTCATGAGTCATTCGTGTTGATATAATCATGTCGATATTGCATCACCAGGGACTGCATATGGCACGCAGTTTCCTTGCCCTGAGGGCACCTACAGCATCCAAATGGGTAACAGACGCAGAGATGACTGCTTGATATGTCCCGAGGGCTCGTTCTGTCAGCAGGGCACCTCCAAACCTTCACCTTGCCCACCGTAAGCAGTGATTGTGTGTCAGTCATAAAGAAAAATGTGAGAATGATGACGATATGGATTTTTGTTAGCATTAAGCTGGTTTAATGAGTGTGATTTAGTGTATTGCCCTGCATCTCCAGCTCTACATTTCGCCGTCTGAAAGGAGGTCGGAGGCTCGAGGACTGCTCTTCTTGCCCTGCTGGCTATTTTTGTCCCCACTCAGCCACTGTCAGCCCCAGAGTGTGTGGAGCTGGCAGCTACTCTGTAAGATCTTAACTATAAAACATCCAATGTGACTGGACCCCTGACAGAACCTCTGGAAACTAAAGCCTTTGTATTCTCATCCTTCAGTAGCTGTTTTGATTGTCCTATTTTTAGATTTCCCACCCACATGATATCGTCTTGCATTGCTCACTTAGTAACGTATATCAGTAAATGTCAGGTAGAGGAGTTTTTGAAGTCAATTTCTTTCATAAATCAATATTTTGCTCGCAATATTGAAGCAGTGTCAGTGTTTTTCCAGCATCTTCCAAATTAGATCCCCCTCTCCTTTGCGTTTTCAACGTCTATTTTGCTGTATCCCTCCCCCATACTGGTTGATATCTTTAACTTCAGCTTTCTTTCTTCACGTTCTCTTGTGTGTAGGATGAGGGATCTGCAGAGTGTTCTCCATGCCTGCAGGGCCACTTCTGCAGTAATGAGACCACTAGTGAGGAAGCCATGCTAAGTGTCATGGTGTGCCCTCCAGGTTTTCTCTGCTCTCAGGGTTTGGCCAGAGACCCCCAGCGATCAGCCACCCTCTGTCCTCGAGGTTTCTTCTGCCCCGGAGGAGGCATTGTGAGTCACAGACTGATAAATTCAGGAGAGACTTAAAAAAAAATTAAAGTTATGTACTTATGTTTTCATATTTGGACACATTTGACCTCTTAAACTACATTTAGTCTTTACTCACAGGATCCCAATCCCATTCCTTGCCCCAATGGCACCTACAGTGAATTTCCTGGCTTGCGTGATGCCAGTGAGTGTATCCAGTGTCCTGAGGGGAAGTATTGTTACTCCCAACAACCTAAGGAGCAGCCTATTACCAGGCCTGTAAGACCATAGATTTTTTTATGATCAGAAAGACAGCATTACCATTACCAATTATAGTCAGTTTGTTAATACTGTTCACAAGTTTCTACCTAATAGTGATTTTAGATGAAGACTGCATGTTCAAAGCAAGTACCATAACCACTATTATGTTGTCCTTTTTTTTCTTTTTTCTTTTTTTTTTTTCTTTTTTTTTTTTTCCCTATTATGACTATTATGTTGTCCTATATTAAGACAGAGGAGTGTCCCGATGGCCACTATTGCCCCGCTGGGACCGGTTACCCCTTCACATACCCCTGCCAAGCTGGCAAATACAGAAACAACACACTTGGTCAAAGTGGAGAGGCATGTATTTTGTGTCCATCCAGGCATTACTGTAGCAGCCCAGGAACTCACACTCCTTCAGTATGTCCACAAGTAAGAATAAGACTTTTAAAAAACTGTTTTGCTGTATGGGTGAGACAGTTTTTAAGTGTGCTTGCATCTGTTTATGTAAAATACACCAGAGGCACAAATGGCTCCTTTTCCCCTTCTGTGCCTCCGTTCAGGGGTTTTACTGTCCAGACGGCACTTCTGTTCCTGAACCTTGTCCTGAAGGAACCTACAGTTCTCGCTCTGCTCTTAGTGATAGGTCTGAATGCACCCCTTGTGGCGGAGGCCAGTATTGCACTGGAGTGGGACTTTCAGAGCCCTCTGGAAGCTGCAGAGATCGTTTTTACTGCAGAGAGGGAGCCAAGTCTGCTGTATGCTAATGTTATTACAGTCATTTATTCTGTATTTATTCAGGGTATACCAATAATTTTCTTTACTTGTTGGGATCAACAAATACAAATACAACACATAACAACTTTATGTTGTAGGATTTCATTACGCAGCAGTAAGTTTTTGGCCTCTCTTCACTCTTATTGCCAGACTCCTGTCGATGGACCAACTGGAGGTCTGTGTCCGGCAGGAAGTTACTGTCCTTTAGCCTCGCCCTCTCCTCTCCCCTGTCCTTCTGGCACTTTCAGCAACAGCACTGGCCTCAGCAGACCTGAGGTGTACTAGCTGTCCGCCAGGGTAATCCTATCGATTTGTTTTGGAGGACTATGTACAGCTGAAACCTCTACTCCATGAGTCAGTGTGTTTCTCTCCCTGTCAGTTTTTATTGTGCAGGTTCTAACAACACGTCACCATCAGCCCCTTGTTTTCCTGGTTTCTACTGCACTGGTGGCTCAGCGTCACCTGTTCAGAATGAAGCAGAGGAAGGGCATTACACTTCAAAAGGGGCAGCCAGGGCAGAGCCATGTCCTCTTGGTTATTTTCAGCCGGTAGGATATACTACATGCCAAGTGCTGCTACACTGAGCCTGTATTTCTTTATGATTGGATGATAGGCTAATGGTATATTAAGGGTTATTTCTTTTGTCTGTGCTCGGCAGCGTCGAGGTGCACAGTCATGTTTGGAGTGTCAGGGAGGCAGATTGTGTAACCACACAGGCTTGTCCCAGCCACCTCTGTGTCCCACAGGACACTACTGTCCTCTAAGATCCACTGTTGCTCACCCATGTCCTTCAGTGAGTACCTTTATGTTCTCATGTGGTGTGAAATTGTGGATGTGTCATTGTAGAGTGTCAGTGTTCGCTGCACGTTTTACTTCATCACTCTGTCTTCATGATTTTGAATTTCCTCCCATAAATCCCACCCTATTAAAATGATTCCATGTGATTATTATTCAGGGCTCTTACTCTGACCAGCCTGGTGGTGATGCTGTGCAGCATTGCCGGCCATGTGACGCAGGCTTGTTCTGTAGCAGAAGTGGTCTTTCTGAACCTCAGGGTCTCTGTGACCCAGGACACTACTGCACCTCTGGAGCTTCCACTGCCTCACCAGTAAGATTTAATGAATAATAACTTTATTTACTATGTGGTAATATTATCTTATTTGAAAAGGATCAGATGATTTTTTTTGTTGGAGATTAACAGAAAACTGTAATTCTATAAAGGCATTTTAAGTAGTAGCTCATCTCAGAATGAGTTATTTGTTTTTGGGACAGTAGCTGTATTTGCAGACTCATTAAGAATTACAGTTTCCTTATTTTACAGGTACTGAAATATTATATCATATATTTATTGTCATGCTTTTATTGGTTTACGGTCTTTTCAGACACTGGTCTCAAATGTCTTTATATTTACCATATCGATTTCCGAAGAGTTTCAAATGGCGAAATATTTGACTTTTTTCTTCTTCTACGGGCTTGTTGTTGAGTTATGCTTATAATTCACTTTTGCTCAAGTGAAGCAATTTGTCAGCATGGTGCAGTATATGAGCGGGGGAAGGAGCACAGAAAAGGAAAAACTGAAGGCAATTAAAGAGGTGGAAATGTCCTGGTTTTTAAGTTGAACGTGTCTGCTTTAGTGTCGTGCAGTTGATTTGATGGCAGCTATTCATTTTCCACACACTTTGACTGCTAATTTCATTTGATATGAGCATGAATCTAAAGGCCTGTTTAGTTTGAATTGCATTAGTTAAATAAATAACCCAAGTGCTTTTTGGATAGGCTGCTGATAGTGCGTAGGAAATTAATGACAGCTTCCAACTCGAACAGCCCACAGCTTTAACTTTTAAACTTCTGACTAGAACAGTCAGATGATCAAACTTCTTTGTATTCCAAAGCTAATTTCTTCAAACTGCTTCTTTGGTTCAACACTAAAACACCCCAAAGATATTTACTATTATTAAGGACTATTTAGAAAATTGTTGCCGATTAATTGCTCTCAGTCACCTTATAATTACCCCATCACTCTCACAGGTTGCTGTGGCGTCTGGCGGTGTCTGTCCTGCAGGCTACATCTGTCCACAAGGAACCAAGTACCCACAGCAGCACCCATGTCCTGTGGGAACCTGGAGTAACACAGTGGGAGCCCAAACCTGGTCCTCTTGTTTATCCTGCCCCCCAGGACTCTACTGTAACAGTACTGGACTCAGCCAGCCTTCTGAAATTTGTGATATAGGTAATGAAGTGCCAGCAGTGCCTGATGTGATCTGTGTATATCTGTCATTGCCATAGTGTCTATCACTAAAATAAGCAGAAAAACAGAAACTGGTTGGATGAAACGCTCTCCAGTGTTTAAGAAGTCACTAAACCTTTGCATCTTCTGATTTATAGGATATTATTGTTCTGGAGGGGCAGTGGTTTCAGCGCCCTCTGATGGTGTGACAGGTGACATTTGTCCACTTGGATATTATTGTCCAATGGGCTCAGCATCTCCTCTTCTCTGCCCTGATGGGACTTACTCAAACACAACAGGTATAAAAATATAATTAAACACAAATAAATCATATTTGTGATTTTAAATGCAGATGTTACTTCACTATTAAATTATTCTCTTTTGTTTAAAGGGGCAGAAATGTGCGATGACTGCCCCATAGGAACATATTGCCTATCTGGAGAAGGTGTCCAGCCGTGTCCAGTGGGACACTATTGTCTTGGTGGTGGCGTTGAAGGTATACTACCCTGCCCACCTGGTACATACAGTCCTCAGTTTGGTCTCAGTCAAGTGGAGCAGTGCCTCCTTTGTCCAGCAGGTGAGAGTATTGTAACATGCTTTTTTTTTTAAACTGCCTGAATGATACTGGGAATCTGTGGATACAGTGGTTAGCTGAATTAGATTTTAATATATTAACTTGTCATTTATGAACTGGGGTTTTTAAAGCTAATTGCTATAATTAAGAGATAATGGCAGAATGACTTACCACATTTAATTACCTAAACAAGGAGTAATTTATGACGTGATTCAATAAATGCTTCTAATTATTACCACTGCAGTGAAGTTTTCTTTTCTCTGCTTCAATTACAGGCTTCTATTGTGAGGATTGGGGTCTGTTTGAACCCTCTGGGCCTTGTCAGGCCGGTTACTACTGCATAGCTGGTACACCAAATCTATTATACAGCGTGTTCAGTGCCTTTGTGCTGTTAAACCGACTTTCACAGCTAAAATGTGACCAAAATGTGCAACATTTCCAGGCGTGAACTTTCAGAACCCCGATGGCAACTTCAGCACAGGAGTAGGAGGAGCATGCCCGAAGGGAAGTTACTGTCCTGAGGGCACCAGTCTGCCTATGCCTTGTCCGCCAGGGACCTTCTCTACTAGGTGTGTTGGTCAAAATATTACACACACTATTATACCATGGACCTGTAAATGTTTATGCGCATTTGTGTTTACATTTGTATGGTTGCAGTCTTCATCTGGTGGACACCTCTGGCTGTAGTCCATGTCCAGCGGGTCACTTCTGTGGCACTGCAGGTCTTACTCGTCCATCTGGTCCATGTCAGACTGGATTCTACTGTCCAGGGGGAGACACAACAAGCGCAGGTTTTCTTGATTCAGCTTATGCAATTCCATGTCAGCACAGCTATAATTAATCAATGTTGTTAATTCATGCTTTACATGAATTAAAACTCCTGTAAAGCAGAGCTAATGTATAATGTGTGAATATAAATGTTATGAATAGGCTTTAGAGAGAAGAGAAACAGATGCTGATAAATACAGGAAACTAGAATGTGTGAGGGTGTTTTGTTGAATGAGCGATTACTGAATTAATCATGCGTTATCACAAGATTTATCACATTAATTTCAGTACATTTCCACATCTAATTGGTTTTTCTTCTCCAGGCGCAAAAGGAGGGCTTTGCCCAACTGCTCATTACTGCCCTGAGGGTAGTGCTAGCCCATTGCCCTGCCCTGCTGGAACATACAACAACCTCACAGGCCAGTCAGTGTGTTCCCGCTGCCCTGCTGGGTACTACTGTCCAGAAAGGACCGCCAATTTTTCCAAGTTTCCCTGTCCACCTGGATTCTACTGCCCTGATGGTACAATCACCCCAAAACTGTGGTCATGGTTATGATTCTTTATTAGAATGAATGATTAGTAAAAGTTCAGCTTAGTCTGAAAAGAAGCAGAGTGTGAGCTTCGTATTGAACTGAAAGCTGGTTTCAGCTTCAGTAAGCTATTGTCCCCAGCTTTAATAATAGAAAAGAAGTTGCACACTTGTTTATATCTAATTGCATTACATGTGTAGGAACTAAGCATGCCACCCAGTTTCCCTGTCCACGTGGATACTACAACCCAGAGCCCATGACGCAGAGTCTGGACAGCTGCCTGCCTTGTCCTCCAGGACACTACTGTGAGAAGGAAAGGCTGACCAAAGTGTCTGGAAAATGCAAAGCTGGTCAGTAACATTGTCTTTGTTCATTTGTTCCAAAGATACAATCACAGCTTGCAGCCTAGTTTCTCAGTGTCAGGACTTTGTCCTCTGTGCCAGCGTACGTGTCTCCGGGGCCCAGCAAAACAGTCTGGAAGATTTTAGAGTAGGGAACAAAGAGTGCACATGAAACACGAAACATCACAGCTCAACACCAGTCACACTTCAGCAACAACAACGGCTTTTAAATAATTCTCTGTGTATTATTTATTTATGTGCAAAGATGCAAATGAACTTCAACACATCAGACACATAATGCACACGTGATAGACTGATGTGGAAGCCTGAGTAACTGGTTTATTAAGACTTTTCTTAACAATGTCTCATCTCTGCCACCTTGCTCTGTATCGCCATCTGTTGAGTATACATACATACATATATACATACATACATACATATATATATATATATATATATATATATATCTTTATATGTTGAGAAATCATGTTTCACTAATGCTTAGACGTGTCAGCTGCAGGATCTTTTCTATATCACACAGAGTTTGTGATATCTTGCTTTGTTTCTTGCTGTTTGTTCCTCTCAGGTTGGTTCTGTGTCTCTGCAGCGTGGAACTCCCAGCCCTTTGACCTTGACAATTATACAAATGCCAACTGTCTTTGTCCAGCTACATCCACAGGGGGGCGCTGCCAGGCAGGATTTTATTGCCCCTTAGGCAGCTCAGAGCCCCTACCTTGCCCACCCGGAACCTTCTGTAATGTCTCAGGTGCACAAACACACTGTTTTCTAGGCTACAATAGGCATATTGTTACATATAGGTTCTCAGCTAAATTTGTGAAAAAGAAATAAAATTATATGTATATTATATAAAATAATATCATCAAAATAATACTTTGAGAATGAAGTTGAAAGTTGCTGCTATACCTTCTACAAAATGCCTTGTGTAGATGAATCAGTGAGATCATACTTAAGGATCAATTTTAGTAGCAAGGAAATCATTTTTCTTTCAGCACATAAACACAATGTGCAGAATGGGTTTGGCTCTCCATTTGGCCTATGCAGCTATAGATTGTGTGTTGTGTGTTCTGCCTCTATGTATATCGATGTTACAGTTATGACAAATCTGTGGCATGTGATTTCATTGCTGTATAATGTATTTAAAAAAGTAAATAAGTAAATTGGACAGTTCAGTTCCAGGAGGTTTCTGAAATATTCTTGTTGTTCCACTTGAGGGGATGCCAATCTCTAGCCAACTTATAGATAATATTTTTTTGGCTGTGCACAATCAAAATAACCAATTTAGTCATTTTGCTCAAAAGGTTTAGCTCTGCCAATGGGCCCCTGCTCTCCTGGGTATTATTGTGTAGGAGGAGCCACTGAGGCCAGACCAACAGATGGAGAAACAGGCAACATCTGTCCACCTGGGACATACTGTGGTAAGCCCAGCTTTACTTCCTTGGAAGGATTGTATCGACATCTTGCCAACTTTTTAAGCCAAAGTGCAAAGTAAAAGGCTTGGTGAAAAGGAAAGTACGATACACGGAGTCAACAGCAGTGTTAACACTGTAGACACAAGTTTAATGGGGAAAACTATGTTTACGTACATTTGCCAACACCCAGTATACACTCGATATGTGTTAGAAACAGTTTTGAATTGTTTCTATGGCTGAAATGCCAAGTTTCTAAAGTGGCACTATGTCTGCATTCTTCCTTGGCATGCATATTAAGTACACTGGAGATGCCAAAGTAGCTATAACTATGAGTCAGGTGGATTGGACACCCTGAATTACCCACAGGTTTACGTATGACTCAGCATGTTTCTGTTTTTTTGTTGACCTGTGTAGAGTGTTCCCTTATACATTCTGCGTGGTGGATGGCTATAATTTCCAACACCCCTCAACCCTGTGTAGGCACTGGAACTCAGAAAGGATGAATGAATAGAAGGAATGAATGGTGGCCTAAACTACATTTATTTTTCTCTGCAGTTGAGGGGTCTGGGGAGCCAGAGTTTTGTCCTGCTGGTACTTTTTCCCCAGTGTCAGGCCTGACCAGTGTGAAGGGCTGTCAGCCTTGTACATCAGGCTTCTTCTGCAGAACAACAGGCCTCAGGGCTCCAACTGGACTCTGCAGCGATGGTTAGTTCATAAATTTGATCACATGTTCGATGAACACCTGTGTCCTGTCTTTTTACACTACTGTATTTCTGTAAAACTCCATAGGATACTGGTGTCCTCCTGGTCAGACTGTGGCTATGGCTCTGCCATGTCCTCCTGGTCACTTCTGCTTAGAGGGTAGTTCATCCCCAGAGCCGTGCCCATCAGGAACCTATCAGGATAGAGACAAACAGGCATCCTGTGCCATCTGTGGGGCAGGTAGGACACCTAAATCCTTTGACTTTTTCAACACTGTTATTTAGCCTTTTCATAAGTGGTTGAAGAAGTGTTTATTGAAGTTGATTGCTTTTTTTTTTTAAAATCCTTGCAAGATTGTTGACTTTCCCTAATGCCACCAATATAAATGTGTAATTTTTTTTACCCTTTTCCCACATTGATATTGTTAATTTAAAAAAATCTCTCTTTTAAGGTTACTACTGTGATTCAAGATTGGGTGCAGCTAATGTGTCCTTGCTGAGGCCCTGCCCTAAGGGACATTACTGTCCTCCAGGTACAGCTCTGCCCAACCAACACCCTTGCCCCATAGGCTCCTTTAACCCAAGAGAGCATATAGACAGCTCAGCTGGCTGCATGCCTTGTGCATCTGGACGTTACTGTCCTTCTCTTGGACTGTCAGAGCCAGCAGGTGAGAATCTGAAAGTCTTCTCTCTTCTCCTCTCCTTGCACTGCATGCTGGGAGTGTGACTGACTGAGTGTGAAGGTGGTTGGTGAGAGGGTGGAGCTGCTAAATGGATTTTGGAAGTTTAGACTGACATTTCAGATACATTTTCTTCACGCCCTTTGGTTGTTTAACAGGAAAGATACGTTTTTTTTTTTTCATTGTTTGATGTAGAGTGAACAAGGTTAAGTTAACTGGCTGTTCCCTAATAAGGGCTCACCTCTTCTGTCAGTTATAAAAGGGGCCAGTGTTGTGGCTCCCCAGCAGTATACTGTGGAGCAGGTTCTCCTAGCTGCTGGTGAACCGGTAGATCACAAGAACATTACTTACGGCTCTTGGATGAACAAGGCTGTGGTTGTCTTTCTCCATGAGGAACAGTTAGTTCACCTGTTGGTTGAAAGGAGCATCAGTTCACCTTTATTTGTGCCATCAACGTGGATCACCGTGTCTGATGTTCATAAACTCAGTATTGAAAATAATTAGGATGGTAGGGTATAAGCAACTCAGTAAACAGAAAAGATTTTGGTTGGAGGTCTATGTACAAACCGATCCAATGAAACGTAGCGTGGCTCTCCAGTGAAGGGTGGTGTATGGGGCAGTGGCCGCAGACAGACATTTAACACATACAGATCAAAGAGTAGAGGGTAACTGTGTGGTTTTTTTCTTTTTCAATCTAAGAAGAACCTGCAACATTTGTGGGTTGAATGTCCTAGTTTCCCTCTTTAAATTGCTGGAAGAGTGATTGGCTGGATATGGACAGGTGCCGGACAATACAATGTTCATTTGTGGTCCCAAATACAGATCAGCACAGAGGAAGCAGATTTGTCTTTCCAACTTTCTCATAAGTCAGGCAAAAATGGGAATCTGGCTAACCAGGAGAAACAAAATGAAAGGAACAGGGTCTACAGATGTTGACCTTATCTTCAAGGTGTGGTGTCTGCACATATCAAGATAGAATTGACTCATTATAAAATGATGGCAGATTTTGATATTTTCATTTCAATGTCTTGTGTACAGTGAACAATGATTTGCTTGTTCTTAGTTTTTGAAAATTGTACATTTTTCTGTTTTTGTGGGGTGTGTTTGTGAGTATATGTTTCTGTTTTTCTTTATGTAACTGTTGGAATTGTTTCATCTTCTCTTCTCTTCTCTACTATGTCTTACTGAAAATACTTCACAGTAAATCCCACAAAACTCATGCTGTTCATTATGTCTTGTTAGATAAGCTATTTGAAGTGCTTTTGCAAAGTTCAAAACAATGATCCCACGTGTCTCTTCACCCAAAATGCAAAAATAAACATTGTTTTCTCAACTTTAGTGAAAATAGCTTTGGATTTACTGTATTTGGCCTGGGGTATGTAAGTCAAAATCATATATCAAAAGCTAATCTTGGTGACCTAGTTTGGTGATCCAGTTGTAAAACCCAGAAGGTGCAGCGTCTAGTGTGTACTGCAGGACTGCAGATATATTTATGTGACTGTACGATGAAATGTGTTGTGACATTCTTTTACCCACAGGACCATGCCATGCTGGATATTGGTGCAGAAAGGGTGCCTCCTCTCCCAGGCCACTGGATGGACTCTCAGGTTCCCTGTGTCCACCTGGTCACTACTGCCCCTCAGGTACCTCATCTGTCTTCCCCGAACAAGCAGTCGCCCACAGTTGCTGCTGTACTGATGATGCAAGTTTCAGAGATACACATCACTTTTTTTTGTAACACAGTGCTGATGCAGCTTGCTTTTTAAGCTAATGTAACCAAATTTATACTGTGTGAGGATATTAATGTAACACACGATACTTTACCACTACTGAATGTAGAGAAAGTTAGGATCTTAGGCTTATGGTCTCTAGGAATCGACTAAGGAGCGAATGACACACAGCTAAAAGAACAGTCAACATTTATTCAAAACAAAACCAAAAACAGTCATTCAACAGTTCACAACAGTTCCAATTGTCCATATTTGTCAGTCTGTGTATTCAGTTTTAGAGTTCAGAGTTCAGTGTTCAGAGTTCTTTTCAGTCTTTTCAGTTCAGGTGTGTGAGTGTGTGTGTATAGTGTTAATGTTAGTAGTACTACCCGGGTAGTGTATTGTTCTGAGATCTCATAAGCTTATCTGTCAAGAAGTAACGCAGTTGTCACTTCTAAGTAGGCTGGAAATCTTTCCTGCATCGCAGCTGGGGATCCGGAATCCTGGCTTGCAACTTTAGACTCCAACAAAAAAACCAACCTGCACAGGGCAGTGAACATATTTTACATGAATATCATATAACAACTTAATCAACACTAGTGACCAAATGTCTCTCACTCTTTGTATATAACGACTTAATGCAATCAATAATAAAATTAATCAAAGAACCTTAAAACAATTTCCACATCATACAAATTTAACTCAAATCTCATATTTTGTGAACAGCAGTCACATCAATCCAATGAATTGAGAGAATGTACATTACTGATGCACGAGGAAAGTGCAAAACGTGGTCGCAGTACTATTTAGCCAAAGACTGCTCATATTTATCATCTCATTACAATAAATAAAACTTACCTACTAGCTTCCAAAGAAATATTTCCGATTGGCTTAAAACATTCACAAGTGAAGAAATAAAAAGATAATACAGCACTTAAAAGGAACACATGAAATTTACATTATACTGAGCTAACGATTAGCTTGCTATGCTAGCGCAGTTAGTCAACTCACCGGAAATGAACAAAAAACACAAAAACAGAGGTACATCAGCATCAACAAAAAGTGTCCGCGTTTCCCAACAAGCGGAAAAGTAAAATCCAATTTGTGTCTTCACACACAATCCTTGTTCAAGAAAAAGGTTAAGGAAAAACTCTGTGAGTAGCTCCGACCAGCATACGTAGCCTTAGCGCTATTCTCCTTCTCTATAGTTCTCAACTCAAGTTCACAAGCACTAAACAATCTCATAGTGCCACCTACTGACATTCTTGGGGAACAGCAGTTCATTTTCATGAGGCAGATTTTAGGTGGGTTACATTAACATTCTGCTCTTTTATAGTCTGTGGCTGCCAAGTTTTAGTCACACTAATTAGCATTTAGAGCGCTAAAGGAAGTTCAAAAACATGTTTTCTTGCAACTTTTGATATAGTTCTCATTAAATTAATTTGTGTGCTTGTTCTCTTCAACTTAAGTCATTGACACATATCTTAAAAATGCAGCTGTAAGGTAAACTTCTTGTTTAGCCTGCAGCTACATCTTGCCCTAAATTCCTCAACCCTGGACCCAACAGTGGGTGCATGTCAGTTATTTAGTTGTAGCTGAATTTTGAGTACAGTGTCTAAAATTAAATTTTTTGCTACGTTTAATAACTGCTGTCTTTATTGTAGTGTGGCAGTCATTCTGCTTCTTGGAATCAAGATGTGTTTTTGTGCTTGTGCCATCTTTGCAGGCACCACAGGTCCTGAAGCGTGCCCTGAAGGGAGCTGGTCAAACAGCTCAGGACTGCATAGCCAGGAGGATTGCAAACCCTGTCCTGGGGGTTTTTATTGCAACTCTGCTGGCCTTACAAAACCCAGTGGGTCCTGTCGTGCAGGGTACACCAGATTGTGATGATTAAAGAAATAACCATCACATCATCATCGTCTTTGTTATATATATATCCATATAGCAAATAATGTAAATATCATTTTTATCCCCAGAATTTTCATGCTGTCTTTTCCTTATGCAGATACTACTGCATAGAGGGAGCTGTCAGATCTACTCCCACTGATGGAAATACAGGGGGACCCTGTCCTGAGGGTTACTACTGCCCTGAGGGAACTGTTCAACCTGTGCCCTGTGAACCAGGGACATATGTGGCTGTTACACATGCTACTCAGTGTGAACCTTGTCTGCCAGGCTGGTATTGTGTGTCTGGCTCGTTGTACCTTTGTCCTGCAGGTTTGTGATTTGCTGTTTTGGATGTCCTTATAATACAGTGGCATTTGTAAGCTATTTTAATTAAATTATCAAGAGAAATTCTGCTAAATCCCCCCCCCCCCCCCCCCCCCAAAAAAAAACAACAACAAAGGAATTTGATATTTTTTTTATCCTTAATCCTTTATTTCCAAATTTCCCTTTGTTTGTTTTATGACCTGCAGGCTTTTACTGCCCCCAAGGAACTGGATTTGACTTGAGAAGCTGTCCAGAGGGAACTTATGGTCCTGACCCCGGCTATGAGTCTGTCTTGCAGTGCAGGCAGTGTGACGCCGGCCATTACTGCTCTTCCAGAAATGGCACAGCTGTCACTGGGCCGTGTCAGAAAGGATATTACTGCTCATATGGAAACATCTCTCCACAGCCTTTCTCAGTGGCTGCAGGTGAACATGCTTCTTTAGAACTGCAAGAACTGCAATAAAGCAAATTACATTCTGGTAATACTATGTGTTGTCTTACTTATATGTGGCAACATTTGATTGCTGATGCTGTGTCTCTCACCAGAAGAAGGAGGGCCATGTCCTGCTGGTCGTTACTGTCCCCAGGCCACGGTTAAGCCTCTGCCGTGTCCACGAGGAACATTTTCTAACCAGACCAAATTAGTCTCAGAGGTAGCTTTAACTCAACATACTCAAATTATTACACTCAAAGGCTGTCCTGGCTTTCCTATCAAAACTAAGATGAAAAAGTGGAAATATTCTCATAATTCTTTACTTGATGTTTTGAAAAGTTGCTAATTTATTTAGTTTAGAATTAAAATCTGACATCACCCCTCATTTCTGTATGTTTTGCTTTGAAGGAATGACACTAGTTTTCCTAAATTTCTGAAGGCCTTTCAAAATTTTTGTTTAGACATTGTCTACTTTTCCCCCCCACTCATTTTCCATCCAGACCATTTTCAGATGAATGTTTTTCTTTTTGTTAATTCACAGACTTTGGAATCATTCAAGCATAAAAAGGCACTTAACAGTGCTGTATTTATACATAATAGTGACCTTAGCAAAGAGCCCATTTTAAATTCTATCTTTAGGCACTTTGTTATTAGCAGCCTGTCACGAAACACATCATTTGTTCCCATTGCTTTAGGAAATCTATGAAAAATGCCAAAGATAACACAGTATGGCAGGCATAAAATAGTGTTTTTGAACCAACAAGGTGATTTCCAAAGTGCTATTAGCTGAAAACCTGGCATATCTTGACATGGTGTGCCGTGTGTCCATGAAAAACAGGTGCAGGACAAAGGAATAAGTGTCAGACCTAAAAAAGTAAAGCAGATGAAAATCATGTCCTAAAAATAAGGGAAAAATCCAGCAAAGCCCCGAGACAGGACCTGAGAGATACATCGGTTCACTCAATCCTCCACACTGACTCCTATTCTCTGAAGTAAATTCTCAATATCCAAATCCAGTTTATTGAGTCAATCAAAATTTGAACAGTTTTCACTTTTTTAGACACACTTTGATCTCATTTTGTAAAACCTAAAAACATTACCAAACTAGATGGTCCACAGTGATTCACACTGAAGTTGAAAAGACAACTACAGCACAGATGTGATGAAACTGATGTAAGCCTGTTCAGAATATACAGCAAGCAAAGGTAAGTTGAAGGTTGATATGAGCAATTAAAAGTAGAAGACAAATAGCACAATATGTAACACTTCATATAGAATACATTGTGTGATTACTGGATGTAGAACAAAGTGAACAACCTAATCTTAGCACATCCTCTCTGCCACCATAATCTGTCGTCTTGATTCTTTACCGTGTTATCTTAAAGGAAGCTCAACATTTTGTTCATTATGGCTTTTATTTAATATTTGAATCATTTTTATGCATTTATAAATTAGCCGCATAAAGTTTGCAAGACTTAAAAACAACATGAGACATGAGAACTCCGTGTCCTGAACAATGTGTTTTGCTCTGGTGCATAATGAATACTGAGCAGTGTTTTTGTTTTGATGATTGTGTGGATGATTTGATTGTTTCATTGCGGTTTTTTGTTTACAATTTTGAGATACGTCGTTAAGGGTTTAAGGAATGGATCTTAGCAATTGTGAAAAACTGTTTACACAGTAACTTACATGATTATTTCTGTCATTCACTGTAATAGCAAGTAGATGTGTAGTTCAATATTAATATTGCAACAAAGCATGTTTTTCTTTTTCTTATCGGCTGTCTTTCTCTTTCCCTAATCCCTCTCCCTCTTTGTTTTTATCATTATTCCTCTCAGGAGGACTGTCAGCCATGTTTGCCAGGTTACTACTGTGATGCTGCGGGGCTCTCGGCACCTTCAGGAAAATGCTGGCAAGGTTTCTTCTGCTCTGGGGGTGCAGAGCGTCCTGAACCTCCTTTGAGAGACAGCCACGGAGGGCCGTGCCCAAAAGGTGATCAGATCCCCTTGCATCTGTAGCTTACTATTCAAAAACCCAGCAGAACCTGGTCAAAATAAAATATACCAGGACAGATTAAAAACAAATATAAAAAACAAAACAAAAAGAAATGTCTGGATGATTTAATCAGGCAGCGTTAACACTGTTGGAAGTGCGAATGGATTGGGAGGTTTAAAGTTCACATAAGCAAGTTTAATGAAAAGGTAAGCAAAACTCTTTCATTATAATAGAGCTACACATAAGCAGCTACTCGACTCACACTGGAAATCAAAGCCTCTCTCCTGTGGATTGTGCATGTCTTAGTTTGTGCTTCAGTGTGCATCTATTTCATGACTCTTGTCTTCACACAACCAGGTTATTACTGCTCTGAGGGCTCTGTGGCTCCTCAGCACTGCCCCTTGGGAACCATCAGCACAGAAGATGGCCAAGCCAGCTGCAGTGCCTGTCCTCAGGGGTAAACTCACTTATCAGCCTTGCACAGTCACTTGAGACTGTAAACAGATACAGAAAAATAACCAAGACCTGTAACTGTACATAGAGTAGTGCATGAGTGATTTTTATACTGTATATACATGTATACACAATTACATTCAAGTTTTGTTGCTACAAGATAAATTATTCAATCCTGTTTTTGTCTGCATAGCTTTTATTGTCCTGGCACAATTAATGGCTCTCTGACAGAGAGTTATGAGTGTCCAGTGGGTCATTACTGTCCATCTGGGACCTGGGCCGAACACCAGTACCCCTGTCCAGTTGGAACTATCAATCCCCACACTCAGATGGCAAAACCCCAGGACTGTCTTCCCTGCCCTCCAGGTCACACATCATTTATGGCAATTAAATGTCACTGTATTAAAGGTTAAGTAGTTGGCCCAGGGTGTAATTTAACATTGTATATTTTGCTCACTTAAAATAAGATGAACAGTGTATAATTGTTATGGTAGTTTCATTTAAATGGAGAGAGACACAATACATTATAAAAAAGTATTTGTATAAAACTGTATAAAACACATATGAATTGCATGTTATTGAGGGAAATAGATATTAGATCCCATACAACACAGCCAGAATTCTGGCTGTCACAGATCAATCAATCAATCAATCAATCAATCAATCAATCAATCAATCAATCAATCAATCAGAAACAGAAACTCTTGATCTCAGCCAAAGAGGGTTTCAAAGGAGGTCAGGGACAAGATGTACAAGATCATCATCAAGAAGCTTCGTGAGGAGGTGATAACTGTTTCAGAAATGAAAAAAAAAATATAAAATGCATGTCAGATGGAGTCCATGCAAGATCCTGCCTCATGGGGTGAGGATGATCATGAGAAAGATGGTGGATCAGACCAAAACTGCATGAGAGGAGTGTATTAATGATCAGAAGATAGTTGGGACCACAATCACCAAGAACAACACTGGTAATATATTACGGTGTCTCCTGCTCAAGAAGGCACATTTACAGACCCATCTTAAGTTTGCCAGTGCGCATCTAAATGTTTCAGAGAAGGCTTAGGGAGAAAGTGCTGAGGTCAGAAGAAACCGAAATTGAGCTCTTCGCCTCAACTCAAACTGCTGTGTTTGGAGGAAGAGAAATGCTGACTATGACACAAAGAACATCATCCCCATAGTGAAGCATGGAAGTAGAAACATTATGCTTTGGGTTCATGTTCTTCTAAGGGTACAGGGCAACTTAGCAGGGACATGTACCACAACATTTTGCACAGGAACCTCCTTTTCTCAGCCATAACATTTAAGATGATTTGTGGATGGGTCATCCAGCAGTGACACAAAATATACCACCAAGGTAACAGCAGCCAAGAAACCTAAAGAGGAAACCTCTTACCAAAAATAGCCATGTTTTGCTTGAGGATGAAATGCCCATTTCACTCAATATCATGCACGTAATGTTATAGCTTTTATGCAATGCAGGGTTTTTTTTCTGGATTTTTGGTTGATATTCTGTCTCTCTCCATTAAAACTGATACCATATACAGTACTTTTTATTCATTTTCATTTCCTGGTGTTGTTGGTGGTAATATTCCCTTCGAGTTGATATCAACATTATTTCTTCTCAAACCAGGCTTTTTCTGTGCACATCATGGGAAAGGTGCTCCATCAGGTCAGTGTGGCGCAGGGTATTACTGTGTCTCTGGGGCCTGGTCACGCACACCGGAGGATGGTGGGGTCACAGGTGACAGATGTCCTAAAGGTCATTACTGTGCCCAGGGCTCATCAGCACCAGTTCCCTGTCCACCAGGTCATTACAGCAACCAAACCAGAAACAGTCATCTTAGTGACTGCCTGCATTGTCCTCCAGGTTGGAAATGGTTGCATTTTCAAGAAGATAAAGCTTCACTTACATTCTTTGAATGTAAGTGAAGGGTAATTATAGGGTAATAATACCTTCATATTACATCTGTATCTGCTTAACAGTGTTGCTTATGTTTTTAGGTTTCATGTGTGACACCAGAGGGCTCTCTTTCCCTTCTCATATGTGCCCAGCTGGCTCTTATTGTCCAGGCGGAAAAAAAAATCCAAAAACCTGCTCACCTGGAAGCAGATGCCCACCTGGTTCTGATAGACAGGTACCCTGCTTGCCAGGGACCTACCAAAATTTACCAGGACAGGTGAGAAACATGAAGATGAATGGTTGCTTATTTTTAATAGGCAAAGTGCACATACTATACAGCTGTCATGACTGTGATCGTGTACAAGCCATATATAGGCTGATATGCTGTTTTGAAAAATATTTAAAAAAGTAAATCTGGAATAAGGTTAATAACTAACTATATATGAGCAACAGAAGGTGGGTTTTTATTTATTGTGAGGCTGGCATCCAATTCTAACATCTGCTGATATTAGTGTAGTTATCATTTTGTATGTAATGTGTAGAAAACTCTGCATCATTTGTTTCTTTACAGCCAGACTGTGTTAAGTGTCCTGCAGGATTTTTCTGTGTTGGCTTAGTGGATGTTGACACTGGGCATGTGTCAGGGACTCACACTCCCATGCTGTGTCCTAAAGGACATTACTGCCCATCAGGTAGGTGAAGATTAGTATCACTGCTGTAATACATTCATGAGAAATGTACAAGGTTATCATTTGCATAATAAAATAAAGATATGTGTGACATGAGTGCCAAATACTAAATATAGTGTTGCTCTTGTTTTGTGCGCACACTAATAGAAGACTAACACAAAATGGCTTTTTAATTATGTAAATGACCATTATAGAGCATAATCAAGATAAGAGGGGTCTTTACAAACTGTTCAGTGATGTGTATTCAGGGGCAATCTGTAGTTATTATACGTATTTATCTACAGGAACGCAGGATGGTGTAGCATTCCCGTGCCCAGCTGGCACCCTCAGCAGGCAGATGGGGTTGTCCAATAAGTCAGACTGTGAGCTCTGCCCTCCAGGGAGATACTGCAGTTCCTCTGGATTGGCTGCTCCTACTGGGGTCTGCTCTGCTGGGTAAACACAGGCTAACTAAACGCACACTTCATTAAGCGGTCAGCCAGATTAAGAAAGAAATTTTCGTTCCCTATATTTTTATACCGTCCCCTTCTGTAATTAAATCTCCTTATATGTTCCATCTCGTCCTGTCTGTCCTTCTGTTATCTATTACTTCCTTAATCCCACATACCCCTTGCAATCACCTCTATCCTCATCATCTCTCTGCACTTAGTTACCTTTGTATCCAGGGTTCTGTTTCTCCCCAACCAGAGGATCACCCAACAGGAGGCCGCTGCTCTGCTGGGTCCTATTGCCCACAGGGTACCAGCTACATGATTCCCTGCCCTGCAGGCACTTTCAGCTCCATAGAAGGTGACATGTAATACTGACTAATTACTCAGTGTTTTTGACACTGGAACATTATACCCAGACTTACAGTAGCTTAAGTTACAAACTGTTAAGTGTCTCCTAAGATAACTACCATGTGGAGTTGAAATGTTTAACTTTTATTTTTAGTTTTCCATTTTATAATAAATGTATGAACTTGGTTTGCCAGGAGCGGTTTCCTTGGAAGCATGTCAGCCTTGTTTGCCAGGCCACTTCTGTGCCAAGGATGGTCTCTCCTTCCCATCTGGGCTTTGCAACCCCGGCTTCTACTGCAGAGAAGGATCCAGATCTGCCACGCCTTGGGGTAATACCACAGGTGACAGTTTTCTTCCTCTTGCCCTTTACATAGTGTTAATAAATGCATAAAACATGCAAAACTAGTTTTTTTAGTAATGGTATTTGAAATACAACAACAACAACAACAACAAAAAAGTTAAGGTCATCTGACACAGCTTGAAAAATATCTTTCTGTGCAGAATTTTCTTTCGGTGCACTCCAGGTTTTATTTAACATTTTCATGCCCTTTGACTCAGCACAGCTGAGAAGGTCTTCACGAAACATTTACCAGTCCCCACTACATCTCTTATTATTTTTCTTTCTGTGATTGCAGAAAATGGCTCTGGCCTTTTAGGTCATTCACCTACCTAATGAGTAATGACATCCAATAAAGGTCTATTGTCTCAGTTACAGGAGATATCCTAACTCCATCCCCACTTCCTGGTGAATCAACCCTGGGTCAGTTCCATGGAGATGTGTGTCCTGAAGGCTACTATTGTCCTAGAGGGAGTGCAAAGCCCAGCCCATGTCCTCCAGGTAAAGAAAACAAGAGACAGTCAAGAAAGACCTTGGAAAAAATAAGGACAAAATTATTTCGATTACTCTGAAAGTTTTGTGATAAAGCTGTATGATGAATATGTTCATCAACAGCATCAGCTATAGCGTTTTACAAATACGCTTGGTTTTTATTACACTGTCTCCAAAGGTGGTATACAATGACATAAAGCTCTCAGAGGTAAAGTATAATGGCTTATTTATCCAGAACTTTAGAGAAGGTCATAAAACTCAACAGCAGTCCAATAAAGCGGTCATGATGAGCAGCTAGCTACTTAACCAGGTGAATTAATGGAGCCTGCTACTGGCATTTTTACTACTGTCATTTTTTCTACTTCAGTGTGAAAAATGACAGTTATTCCAAGCTGTGTCTTTTGTATTTTTGTCTTTCTTTGTCTGTGTCTATGTACTTCCATGATCATTTGTTTTCTCCATTCAGGCACCTTCTCTGCGAGGTCTGCGGCTGAGTCCGAGGCGGACTGTGAAGCTTGTTACCCAGGCTCTTACTGCCCTTCATGGGCTCAGACTTCTGCTGACCTCCTCTGTCCCCCTGGGTGGTTCTGTCCAGCAGGATCAGCGTCTGGACATCAGCCAGGTGGAGTACACATCACTGCGGGTCAACTCAGGCTTAACAGTGGTCTTTGCACTTTCATGTAGCATGTGATCACATACAGTATAGGCCAACTTTATCTCTTTTGCTCACTTTCAACTTATCCCTTCATTTTTTGAGACAACATATGTTGTCTTAACTAGAATAACCAGATTGTTTTCATTTTACACGTTTAAATTTGCCATTTAACTAGAATCAGCTCTTTTGTCTGTCATTTTAACTATAACGTTCTACTTTGAGGCTTGCTTCTGTAATAATCTACATAGTAAAAGATACTCGGTTTTTATCCCGCCCATAAACTATCCTTCTCCTGTTATATTACACGTGCACCTAGAGATTCTTTGTTGCCTTTTTACCTTTTATTATAAAGATGTTTTGCTAATTTGAGCATGAAATGGGGCAGAACCTATAAATAGCCACAAGCTCATGTCTGTCAAGACAAAGCACCTGCTGCTGAGCCCGCTTTCTGCTCTCCTTTCCTCCCACAGGATTGTTGTACAGCGGTAATACTGATAAGAGCCACTGTCCTTTTCATTGCTTTGTTTCCATGGACACTGAGCCTGGGAAAATACACGAGATGTGCTTATTTCATGCATAATTGGTACATAAAAGAAATTAAGAGGATGTGTCATGGCAGCACTATCATTTTCTGTTTTGTTTTTTTTTTCAAATTTTGTTTTCATTGTAAACAATGACAGTTTGGATTTTTCATTATGTGCTTGGCAGGTCACCAGTGCCCACCTGGCTATGCGTGCCCGCGTGGTAGCGCGGAGCCGACTGGCTGTACTCCTGGCACATTTCAGTCCTTGTCTGGACATCCGGCTTGTAACAGCTGTCCAGCGGGTAATGCAAAAATGACACATATGTTATTTTTATATCATTTTTTTTATAAAGAGACAAACAGATGATGTTTAAACTGATGTTAATTATTAAATGAGACATGCTACCTTGTCTAGGTTTTTACTGTCTGAAAGGTTCCTCCGTGCCATCTGCATGTCCAGTCGGCCACGTCAGTCCATCAGCTGGCAGGACGTCCCTAAGTGACTGCTCCCCCTGCCCCTCTGGCTCTTTTTGTAACAGCAGCGCTCTGACAGAGCCGTCTGGACCCTGCAGCCCAGGTCTGACAGCCCATAATCACCTTGGGAATTCTTGTCAGACAACTGAAAGATTGGATTTTCTATATCTTTGCTGTATGCCTGTGCTATGTTAAGCTGTGGCTTCCACTGAATAACTCAGTTTTCCTACAATGTTTTAAACTGTAAATGTTTCAGCGTCCTCTGTGAGTTGTCTAACCACATTGTTTACTACAGGACATTTTTGTTCCCCGGGATCCACTGAGCCTTCTCCTGTCTCCCAGACTTATGGAGATGTTTGTCCCATGGGACATTTCTGCCCTCAGGGAAGTGGGTCTCCCACACCCTGTCCTGTTGGCAGCTTCTTTCCCGAGCTCGGCGCACTCTCTCTCTCCCAATGCCGTCCTTGTCCCCCAGGGAAATACTGCCTGAATCCTGGAGCCTCACAGCCCACAGGTGGAGAATTAGACCAGTCATGAGACTGTTATAAATTGTCTATTGAATACAATATTTTATTATTCAGCTTTACCTCAAGTACCCTAAGTGCAGATTCAGGAGTTGCACAGCTCCCATTAGTCATGTCTGCTGAATTTCTGCCCATAACAACTTTTTGGGGTCTCATAAGCAGCTGCTTTAGAGTCTTTTCTAATTCCTCTCTGTGTTAGGTCTGTGTTTTGCGGGGTTCTTCTGTTCTGGAGGTGCAGATAGTCCCACACCTCGAGCTAACTCATCTTTGTCCAGCTGTCTTCTGAAAATACTAGAGGGTTCCACCATAAGGACGAACGCCACCTGGATGCAAAACCTGCCCTGCTTTAATAACTCAGGTAATTCTGATAAAATATAGTGTTCTCCTGTTTGTAAAGACACCATATGCGTCGTTTATAAGGGCAGTACATCACTTTGCTCAAACTGGTCTACCACAGTGCAGAGCTTTAGAAGTAGTGATAAATATCCCACAAGACAGTGGCTTTTCATGGTTGACCTTAAGTATTCTGCAATTAATCATTGCCATACAATGTTACATTGTCCGCCCCTGACAAAATGGTTTATTAGGCATTGTAGAGAAAAAAAATGAGGCTCCTCTTTGGCGTCCTGTCTGGTAGACAAAGATTATAACTCAACTATTTTTCATGCTTTATCTGCCATGTTGTGTTACAGGGAGAGATGCTAGTGGGATCAAAGCAGCAGCAGTGTCACGGGAAGATTTAGATCAGACTGTGACTGATTCACCGCCGAGTCTCAAGACGCCACAGTATGCGTGTTCCACCTACAGAGGAGATATATGCCCTAGGGGTGGGTAAATCCTGGCAGTGAACTTATGCACTTAATGTGATACTTTAGTTATCTTCATTGCTCAGACATGATAGCCTAATTTTTTGAAAATGGTAAGACACACAACTTACTTCATCTGATTGGTGCAGGTTGTGTGATGTAATTTGGTTTGATTCCCGCTTAGTCTCGGTTTATTTAGCGATTCGGTCAGAAAATTATGGCTGAAATGTTAAATCACATTAAAGTGGTTTGAATGATGAATGCTTAGTTTTAGTGTTTAATGGCTTGCTCTATAAATAAGGAGAGAAATATAGTTTGTCAAATAAGCGCACTAAAAAAAACATTAGTGGCAGCACAAAACCCCCCAAATAAATCTCACTCTGAAAGGTTCAAATTCCCCACCTTAAACCAATGGCAAGGGCATTCGATTTTATTTAAATAGACTTCATTTCCATCTCCCGTCACTTTACATAACAAGGTGACTTTACAATACAGTAGAGCGAATGGGCGATAAAGAGCTGCAGATGGCTGGGTGGTGAGGCACATAAAAGTAACACTGTTGATATACGAGCCTAAAAGAACAGATTTGCAAGTAATAACATTCCTTCAAACGTAAAGGAAAAGCTGTGAGGGTAGTTGTGTGAAACAGAAGAAGCAGAGAATAAAAGTTTGAGAGTGAGAAAACCCTCTGTCCCTGGAGGGATCACTTAGTTAATTGGAAACTTTCTCTTGTTGAAGTGTTATCATTTCAGGGACAATGTCTGGCTGATTTTTTTTCAGGTTTCTATTGTCTTATGGGCTCTGCTTACCCTCACTCCTGTGAGGCTGGTTCTTACTGCAACCAGACTGGCCTAGAGGCTCCAGCAGGACCCTGTGCAGCTGGATATTACTGCCCTAGAGGCTCTTCTGAACCCCACGCCAACCCTTGTCCCACAGGACACTATTGCCCCCTTGGAATCCAGCTTCCTCTGCCCTGCCCTCTGGGAACTGTAAAAAGTGAGCTGTTGCACTTTTGTTATGTAGCTGTAATCTGTGAGTAATATAACAAATACATTGTTCTTTGAGTACATTTATTGATTTCATTAACAAAAGAGAAGCTTGTGCATTGTGATTTCTCTTCCATCAAAAAGGAGAAGCAACTGAGGACAAATCAGTAATCCCTGGCTTGTACCCAGGCCATGAATTGATGATGAATGAGTACGCAATCAAAATAGTAAAACTGAGAAAAACAAAACCTAATCCCCTTTGCTCCGAACATCATCAGTTTTCCCACTGACGTCCTTGTTTGAACTGGTGTATACCTTTGCAGCTCAGTCATGTGGAAAAATATGAAAACTTCCACTGAAGCATTTTTTCCCCCTTGGGCGCCTATGAATAATTGCAGTCACAAAGTGGCTTAATCGTGTAATTGTATTCTTGTCTTGCGGCAGACAACTAGAATCCTATTATTATATGCTGTAGCTCCTTTGTACAGTTATGAATTAGAAACTGATGAGGGACTTGGGATGCACTTTGCATTGAAATAACATTGTAATCTATTTAAGGCTTTAATTACAAAGTGATATGGTGATTTTTTTTTAAAGTCTTTTTCTTTTGAGTGAGCAAATGCCCTGTGCACGTGGGTGTGCAAAACAACAGTTTTGTCTTCTTAATCAATTTATGTTGCTCATTTCATTAAAATTCAGATTTCTTAATTTATCACACCCTTACGCGCACGAATGCGTCACCATCACTCCTAGATAAACAGTTTAACTACAATGTGCACATTATCCACCAGGTTCCCTTGGTGGATCCACTGTTGAGGCTTGCCAGCTGTGTCCTCCAGGTCAATACTGTCACCAGCAAGGAATGGCTGAGCCAAGTGGCCCCTGTGCAGAAGGCTACTACTGTCCTGAGGGACAGATCTCTGAAAGACCACAGCAACATGCCTGCTCAGTTGGTCATTACTGTGAGAAGGTCAGCCGTGTAGTGTCAGGCTTCAAGCTACTGTCAGTCATCAATAAATATTGCATGTGATGTCTTTACATAACCCCCCCTCCTCAGCTCTGTTATTTTTTCATGACTAGTGCATTAATATAGCAGGTTGGTGTTTCATCCGAGTCCCTGTGCTGTGACTCTGTCCACTGATATTGTTGCACTACGATTACAACTGATGATACATGTTGTTCTCCGCATATAACATCTAATAAAATGATTCTGATGGTTTCCTCAGGGTAGCGCCAGACAGACAGCCTGCCTTCCTGGCACCTACCAGTTCAGACGAGGTCAAGCCGGCTGCGAGACGTGTCCTGCTGGTTTCTATTGTAAAGAGCAAGGTAAAGCTGATGGAACGACAAAGCATTTAGCTGCTGGAGCCCAGATGTAACCTTTTAACTGGGGCGAGTTTTCTAAGAAATGATTGCAAATGTTCCTATTTGAAATGTGCTTGTCAGGAACGACTCTTCCACTTCCATGTGAGAGAGGGTTTTATTGCCCCAGTGGATCAGCATATCAGCATCCCTGTCCATCCGGGACCTATGGAAACATATCAGGACTGGTTGAGGAATGGCAGTGTTTACAGTGTGACCCCGGGATGTACTGCAGAGGAACAGGTACATTTCTCTGGCCATGTTTGTTTCGTTCAACAGATCTTTCTTGCAGACAACTGCTGTTTAAATGTATTGATGTATTGTTGGAAAAATATATGTACTTTTCTACTCTGTTAATTTATATTTGCTTGAAGGGAGGACTACCCCCACTGGGCAATGTGCTGCAGGGTTTGTTTGTGCCGAGGGAGCCAGTGAACCTTCACCGTTAGACAATGTGACAGGATTCCCTTGCCCGCCTGGGTTCTTTTGCCCTGCAGGCACATCTGTACCACAACCATGCCCAAAAGGAACATTCAGGTGGACATCTTTCAGTACCTCAATTAACATCGAATGATCTGAAGATGTAAAACAACACAAATAGTCCAATATTGGTGGCTAAATAGTGCCCATTGTGTGCCTTTTAGTATTATTTGAATTATTTCATATGTAATCAAATCCATTTACAGTCAAGATGACCTATGATCAATTCAAATTCCACCTCTGCTTTCAGTGAGCAGATCGGCATTGTTGATCATTCTTTGTGTCGAGGCTGCACACCTGGCTTTTACTGTTCACAGCCTGGCCTTTCTGAAGTGTCTGGACCCTGCTCGCCAGGTAAAAAGTGATGCTCATTATTATGTTATGTCAAATGATTTATTATCCTGCTTGACTTGAACACATTTAAATGTTTCTACTGCTAGGTTTTTACTGCTTAGAGGGATCCCAGTCTGCTACTCCAATGTCAAGTGTATCGGGAGGTGTTTGTCCGGCAGGCCACTACTGTGCAGAGGGCAGCAGTGCCCCCTCACCTTGCCCGCCTGGTTTTTACCAAAATAAGACTGGAGGAAAAAGCAAACATGACTGCAAACCATGCCCTCTTGGTAATCAAAATGTTAATACACAAAACTGACATTTCTGACGATATCCTCACTGTCTGAATGTCTTTGCCAGGCTGGTTCCAGGATTTGCCAGGGCAGAACGAGTGTAATCCCTGTCCCCCTGGGTTCCACTGCCAGCCTCTGAATCCCAGCCCCACCAGAGGGAGCTCTGCCGGAGTCTCCAGCCCTCTGCCCTGCCCAGCTGGTTATTTCTGTCCAAAGGAGGAGAGTCCACACAATCAGCCACTCCCGTGCCCCAAAGGCAGCTACAGCCCCTTGCAGGGTCTCACTAGTGCAGGTAAAATAACAGAACTTTTATAGGAAATAGAGACAAGTGCAGTTATGTTGCATTCATGGCTAGTTGTTGTATTTATTTAATTTAGATTGAAGTCTAAATATGGCAATGAATGCTTGATTCAGACACATGATTTATGGTAATTTAATCAACTATTATTCAGACCTGAGGTTCTTTTGATAATTTGCATATCTGGAAATGCATTTGTTAAAGAAATTAATATGAAAGGAATTATTATATATTAGATACAAAAATATACAGAAACAAATAGGATATTCTAGTTTTAGCTTATTTATCATATGAAAAATACAAAAACAGGTCTGAGTTGTGTTGATGCACAATAGTATTGCTGTTCTTCCTTTCATAGTTTAAAAACAAAAATCAAAGACTATATTGAGTCATTGAGTGAATGTTTACATGCATTTTGTTACTTCGGTCTTTCTGCTGTGTTATTCTAGTGCCCTCTAATATAGTTTACTTCACACATTGATACCTTTAGCCACATGCAGCACCCTCAGAGCTGTGCTGATTGATCTTGAGCTTGTTTTGCTGTTAGAAGTGAAGTGAAATCTGTCATTGTCTGTGTTTGCAGGTCAGTGCTTAGTATGCCCGGCAGGGCAGTTTTGTGGCTCTGAAGGTCTGGTTGAGCCTTCAGGATCGTGTGCTGCTGGGTTTCTTTGTCTGACGGGTGCCAAAGTGCCAAACCCCACTGACAACAGAACTGGATCTCTCTGTCCACCTGGGATTTTCTGCCAGCAAGGTCTCAGAGCAGGTAGATTTATTGGATAATAGAATTAGATACAGTGAGAGTGTTTTGACTAAATTAGTTGATAACTATTGTCCTTGATGTAAATATGTAAGAAAATTGTGTATGTTTCTGTATCCTGTTTGTTTGTATATGTGTTTTTCTTCTTGCTGTTACAACCAAATTTCCCCTTGTGGGACAATTAAAGATGATTCTATTCTATTCTTCTATTCTTATCGTCACAAGCAATGAAGTGATCTTACTAAGAGTCTCTGTCTGTACAGCTAAATCTTCTAAATGGCCAGATGGCTACTTTGATGTGCAAAGGATCTGTTTAATATCCTGTAATGACACTTTACATGTTCCTATAGGGGAACCACACCCCCAGTGGCACTGTACTTAAACTGAGACAACAGCACATATTCACATGTTACTGGGACTATTCACTTCAACTGTGGATCACAGCCTTTTTCCTTTGCAGTACCTCTAGTGGTCTGTTAGAGTCAGAGAGAAAGATCAGCAATATCTCTGCTACTTCAATCTATTCATTTGAACTCTATTTAATCTTTATTAAAATATTAATATTCTATGGTAGCACATATCATGCTGTAGGAAAATCCCAGAATGGCACTGTCAGGGCGCCGGTTTAGCTAACTGGGATGAGCAGGTGACCATATGCTGCATGTCTTCCCCTTTCTGTCTCCCTCTATTTTCCTGTCACTCTTCACTCTATCCTTTCAAATAAAGCTGTAAAAAGGCCCCCCAAAATGTCAGCTGTAATAATTTAACTTTTATGTGCATAAATCTTTGAACAACACATTGTAACTTGTAAATTTCTGTATAGAAGTTTGTTTTTCTTTTACTCTCTTGTCTTCTAGGTGATTGCTGGGTGGGCTTTTATTGTGACTGGGGCTCCAGCAAAGCAGATCAGGCTGTGTGTCCAGCTGGTTTCTTCTGCCCCAGTGGAACACCAGCACCGGTGCCTTGTCCTGCAGGAACATTTAGCTCTCAAACGGGCAACACGCATCAATACAACTGCACCATCTGTACCCCTGGATACTACTGTCAAGGTGGGAAACATGGATTTACCTGCAGGGATCAGCAGTAATCCAGAGAGGAATCCATTACCATACTTTGCTACCAAAATATTTGCAAGATCAAATTCACTTGTGTTCACTGGTGATTCTTTAAAGTCCTTCTTGGATGATTATAATAATCAGAGCAAGCTTTATAATTATGAGGAGCTTATCCAAAGTCTCTTTGTCTCAGCCAAACTAACTGAGACATTGTTTCACAGTATCACAAAATTGTTTTAATTATTGATGTCTTAAGACATTTAAAACTACACAACACGGACTTTCCAAAGTTGCTAAATTTCTTTGTTAATTGCATCTCTGTGCCCGAGAGAAGTGAAGGAGAGAAGAGACAGGGTCGAGTGGGTGGAAATGCATGTCAGGGGATTTGTGACAGAGGCAAGAGTAAAAGGGAAGATTTACAAGATGGTAGTGAAACCTGCCATGATGTATGATGTGGAGATGGTGGCACTGACAAAAAGTCAGGAGGCAGAGGTGGCAGAGCTAGAGATGCTAAGATTTTACTGGGAGGGAGGACAGGATTAGAAATTAGTACATCAGAGAGTCAGCTCAGGTGCAGTAGTTTGGAGACAAGGTTAGAGAGGCAAGGCTGAGAGTTGGTTTGGGTTGTGCAAAGGAGGAATAGAGGAAATATGTTAGCAGCAAAATGAAGAAGAAGAAGAAAAAGAAACTATAATGTGTGTACTTATTCTTTTTCTTAATGTGGCTCAGGTGAAGCTACTGTCCAGCCTGTGCTGTGTCCTATTGGTCACTACTGCCCTGCAGGTCTGACTCTAGGACTGGAGTTCCCTTGCCCACCTGGGACTGTGCAGAACCACCTCGGAGCATCCAGTCCTGAAACCTGTCTCTCCTGCCCTGCTGGTACATAAAAACATTTTGCTTCACCATAACCAGTATGACAGCTTATTTTATTTCTAATTATTGTTATGATGACTTTATTTTATTTATGTTGCCTGCAGGAATGTTTTGCTCTCAGTCTGGGCAATCCCAGCCGACAGGTCTCTGTGAAGCAGGATACTACTGTCCTGCTGGATCAACCAGTCCAAACTCTACTGAGTATCAGGTGATGCTTGTCCTTTGTGATGCTGGCCAGTAAAATTTACCTAATGATTTTAGGGGACCTTCAACCTTTAACTTAGTATTACAGTCTTATTTGTGAAGAAAAAACTCTTTTTTGGCACGTCATAAATGGTCTTCCAGTGGTACCATCAGGTGTGATAGACACTATAAGAAAAAGAGCCACATTTCCAGGATACCTTCTGCAGTGAAATACATTCTTCTACTCTAACCCTGTAAAGCCTAAACCACAATAAATTGTCATAAAATTCATTTTTTTTGGAAACTGAAGTGTTTTTTAATCTAGTGACAAATTAAATAATGCAACAATGTGCAATTTATTGCTCACAGTAGGACGGCATGTGTCTGATTGTATGTATGGAAAAACAAAAATCACACAGATGATGTACAGGTGTAAAAAAGTCATGTATCACATATGATACACTTTTTTTTTTAAAATTTCTTTTATTTAGATAATTAAAACTTTTTCTTACTTTTTTCAGGGAAATTCGTCTGGAAGTCATCTTTGTCCACCTGGCCTGTACTGCCCTGCAGGCACTGGCTATCCACTCCCCTGCCCTGTTGGTTCTTTCTCCATCGCTCAAGGACTAAAGGGAGTTGATGAATGCACACCCTGCCCCCCTGGACTGTTTTGTGACAGTCCTGCAATAGCAGAGCTTTCACAAGCGCTCCCGTGTCAGGCTGGGTAAACACTACTATTACTCTTCTACTTTTCAATTTCAAATCCACTCTTTCTCAGAGTGGATAGTGACTTTTTTTTTAAAGGCCTTTTAATGTCTTCCAATCACTTCAGTGTCTGCCAATAGTTTGGTTTCTTTCTCTTCTGGTATTAGACTGTAAATAAGAAGACTGGAACATTTAGGCATATTGTGGAGGAAAATTAAAACACAGAACAATTCAGATACGTTTTTCTTGGCTGCTGCTAGCTATTAAGGGCTTCTGTTGTTTCATTCAGTTTAACCTGAGTGAATTAATAAAGCCAGACTTTGTGCCATGAGCTGCACTCTGCTGTACTGCAAAACAAGAAACACACACACACAAAACATAATTTGAAATTGTGGCTGAATGATTTCCCCTCACTTACAGTTTTGCTAGTGGCAGCTTGTGCCAAAATCTATACGCAGTTTGTTTTCCTCTGTTTGTGCCTACAGGTATGTGTGCTTGGGCGGCAGCTCCAGTCCCACTCCATCCAATGGTCCCCATGGCTACCTCTGTCCTGCTGGCCACAGCTGTCCTATTGGCTCAGCACATGAGGAGCCCTGTGAGCCTGGCACTTACAGTCCTGCCCCGGGAGCAGCCCGTTGCTTATTATGCCCCAAAGGAACCACGTGTCCATCGTCAGCCACTAAAGAGCCCTCCGCCTGCCCCTCTGGTGAGGATGGTAAAAATAAGTCACAAATTAAATATTTTTAAACTTTTAGGTATAGCAACAGTATTGTCCAAATTTGTATTTCTGCAGTAACATAAAGTAACTGCTTTCTCTTTAGGTCATTTCTGTCCTGCTGGGACAGCCCTGCCTCAGCCCTGCCCTTCAGGTACTTTCAACAATCAGACAGGTGCCCACACACTCTCTGCCTGCACACCCTGCCCCTCTGGACTGTACTGTGCCGCATATGGAGCCTCCATACCACAAGGTGAACAGAGATTAAAATTTTGATTTAACAAAACTTTGGCTTTTTAGCAAAATACTCACATCTGCATCCTCACATGGCATCAAACTGGTAGTGTCACCTTTTTCTTTTCTTTTTTTCCATCCAGGTTTATGTTTGCAGGGTTATTTCTGCCATGGTGGAGCTATGGAACCAGCCCCTCACAGCTCTGAAAACTTCCCCAGGAATGGCCCTTGCCCTGTGGGCCACTACTGTCCAGCAGGGTGCCTCTCTCCAATTCCATGCCCTCTTGGCAGCATTCGCAACTCCACGGGTACTTCAGTAATGTTTGCACATGTCATGAAAAGGCATTTCCATGCTGCTGGATTTGAATTTAAAAGAGATCCACTTCTGATCTCATGCTGTCTGCTTCCCATTATCTCCTTCACAATATTCTCTGACTGTTATCTATTGTGCACCCATCATAGGAGGTGTGTCCATGGAGAGTTGTTCTTCCTGTCCTGCTGGCCACTACTGCTCTACAGACGGTCTGGCTAGCCCCAGTGGTCCTTGTGCTGCTGGTTTCTACTGCCCTTTTGACTTCTCTTCAACTACGCCATATGCATTCCTCTGTCCCAAGGTAAGGTTGAACATATAGACTTCTCTCCAACTGAATTACTTCCCCATGTCTTCTCTATTATTTTCCAGACATATGTGTAATAAATGGTTGTGCCACGTAGTTTAATATCAATTTTCTGCTAAATTGGGTGCCACTTCTCTGATGTTCCTTCACCTTTTTCATTCCAACTAAGGGCCACCACTGTCTGCAAGGTTCTTCCATGGCCTTGCCTTGTCCCACAGGAGAGTACCAGCCTAACCAGGGATCAGACAGCTGCATTCCCTGCAGACCTGGTTTCTACTGTGAGGAGGCCATAGTGGGAGATCCACTACCCTGCCCACCACATTCATTCTGCCCTGCAGGTATGCTGAAAAGAAGCTCTGGACAATAAAAGATTTAAACTTTTATTTATAGCTCACTGACATATTCATTGACATGAGACCAATATTAGTCTCATGTCTTTCTTTTGACAAGAATGTTAATCCACTTGGTTTATTTCAAAATCAAGATGAGATGACCAATAAAGGCTTTTGTTTTATCCCACCTTTTGTTTTTCTTCTAGGAACAATGGTACCTCAGCCCTGTCCTAATGGGACATACACCCTTTCAGATCTGGGAGGTTTACAGGAAGAGAGAGAGTGTTCACCCTGCCCTCCAGGAAAGTTCTGCAGGTACACAGTCCCATGCACGTCTTGCACCCTCAAATATTCAGAAACAGTGCACTGACTTAGATAAACATACAGCTAGGCCCATGCACACCTTGTGTATACAGACATATTTATTTATTTTATTTATTTATGCTTTATTTAACAGTAAGTCCCTTGAGAATAAAATCTCTTTTTAAGGGAGACCACGCCAAGAAGACACACCAATACAAAATTATAAATTTACAAATTAAAAATATTTATTGATAAATAAATAAAGGAACATAACAGCATACATACACTATCGAACCAGATACCCTAAACCCCAGTTCCAAAAACAAAAAGCAAAATCTGGATGGTACCATATGTTGCTCTAAAAGTTGTATATGCCTTCAGTACCTTTCCATTTTGCCCCAGTTCAGCTTCTAAATAAGATTTGGCCCAGAGAACCGAGTCTGACTAAGAGAATATAATGCCTTGGATAGATCAACAAACAAGGCAGAAAAATGCATTAACAACATAATTTGTAACCCACACATATTATGGTACTATGAACTGATCTAAAGCCATCAAAGAGCTTATTGCAAATACCAGAGTTTTAACAAGAGTGGAAAGTTTAGCTATAATTCTTTAAAATGAAACTTTTTAGAAGGGGAGAACATAGGCTGCTTTACAGATTTTAGAGCAATATTAGTCTGGACACTAAATCACCCTAAAATCTGGAGAAATAATAATATGAGGAACAGGCTCAGCAGTTGCATCAGCTGTTAGCTTTAGATGACGGGGAATCAGATTGGCAGGTCCAGATGACTTTTTTGGATGAATGGATTTCAAACCTTTTGAAGAAATTGATCTAAAGACAAATGGGTTCTTTTGATATGGAGGTAATAGATGAAAAAGATATGGGATTCAAATTAGAACTCTGAGACCACATTTTCATTAAAAACAGAACTAGCTGATAGAAAATGTTCATTAAGATACCCAGCAATATCAGCTTTACTGATAATTTTAACTGAGTTTATTAAAACATGGAGCACGACAGCAACTTTATCTCTTTCAATAATTCAGAAAGGTTATTGCGGTTTTAAATGGATCTTATGTAGTGCTGTGATTTGGATTTTCAGATCGGAGTTGGACATTTCTTTCTTAAAACTTGTTCATCGATCATCTCTCCTAGAAATCCTATATTGCTTTATAATAGCGTCCATTATGTTAATTGTCATTATGTCAAAAATGTTGGCATGCAGGCTAAACATCATGCATTATATTAACTCTATATGACCAATGCATAGCTCATATAAAATTGCTGGTTCTTAAGATTTTCAAAGAATGAGACCTAGTAACATAAATTTACAGATTTAATTTTAATAACTTATAAATTATTCATAAATTGTTCTCTTAGCCATTTTTAATTACTTCCAAGTAATTAAGATTTTGCAAAGCATCACAAATTACAGCGGATGATGCGTTTAACATTTAACATACATTGTATCTCCACTGCCCTTCCTGTCATGATCAACTCTTTGAACACTGTAATCATCAGTTACAGTGCTCAAAGACAAACACTCACTGTTATCACATCAGAATGCACAAGTATGTCATGATCAGTAGCCACGGTTCACTGCCAAAACTAAATGACTGCCTTCATGTGCATGATCATAATCAACTCAGAGTAAACATTAAACAAGAAGAGATGATGTTATTATCTTTGTATTTGTTAAATGGAGCATACGTTTCAGATTCTTCTAAATTAATTATGTGTGCATAGGCATATATTTCTGGCTGCATGGAGTGAATCTTGTGGTTTTATGTACTGACTAACTAACTGTATGTTTCCTTAGGGGTGGTAAGATCCAAGGTGTTTGTGCTGCAGGGTATATCTGCGTTTCTGGAAGCACAGATTTCACCCCTCAGGGACCAGTGTTTAACTTAACCCAGTGCCAGTGGGGTGTGCAGTGTGCTGGACCGTGTCCACCAGGTGCAATATGCATATATAGAGAGAAAGATATATAATTTTAAAAACTAACAATGTAGAAGAAACTACCAACAAATCAATGTTAATGCTTTTATTCTCTGTAGTTTAGCTAAATAAATTGTTAAATACCAAATGTTTCCTTTATTCTAGGTTTCTATTGCCCCGAAGGCACAAAACAGGCTCGGTTGTGTCCTGCAAATACCATCAGAAGCTCCCCAGGAGGTGCCAGCCTACAGGATTGCTTACCTTGCCCACCCCAGTATTGGTGCAAATCTGGTATGAACTGAGTGAAGTTTTGTAGCCATTTTAATCAAGTATTAAGGGTAAAAATACAAAATTTTAATCAAGATACTTAAATTTTCTGATCTGATGAAAGAGAATAGGAGAGGCTGATCTCTTCTTGTAGCATAAAAATTGTTCGTGTATATACCAAGTATCAGAAACCTGTTTTCCTCCTAAACAACTTTTTGTGATGTTTGCTTGCAGGAGACCCAGTTGCTCATCTGTGTCCTGCTGGTCATTACTGTGATGGTCTGCCTGGTGGCGACTTTGTTGGAGGGACTGGTGCCAGGCCATGCCCTCTCTACACTTATCGAGCTTCTCCTGGAGCACACAGCAAGGGTGACTGCCTGCCATGCCCACCTGGTTCACACTGTAACAGCACAGGTCTGATACGCCATATCCTCATGTTTTAAAAGATGAACTCAAATTTAATCTATAAATGTAACAGATTCCTTTTCCTTCCCTGTAAAAGCTACACATTATTCCATTCTGTTATTCAGTTCTGATTATACCCTGTGCCTACAGTATGGTGCACTGTAATACATTTTAAAATACATCTGTAATCTTTTTTTCTCTGTTGGGTTTTAATGCACATCTGCAAGGGCAATTCAAAGCCAGCTCCTTTCAAGACTGCATTAATGTCCGTATACAGTATATGGTGCACATTATCATAGTTGTGCCTAAACTATGAATGAAAGAAATATGATGTGAGGGAAGGCATTGAATTTTAACTCTTCACATGAGGCCACGTGCACTGAATTTTCAAATAAAAAAACAACAACCTTGTTTCTGGTCCTCTCACAAAAGTTTATGGTTGACACTAAATCATATTGTTGCCTTAGCTAGTGGATAATGTGCAGCAGGTTGTTACGGTCCTTTCTTTTGCTGCCTTTGTGGGAAGGCTTATTAAAAAAACTTTAATAATTTTAGCAAGCTTTGTGGTTCATATATCTGTCACACTATATAGTGATTTGTTGTTTTTAGAAAATGGTTGTTGTTGTAGGGCTGACAGACTACTCCAAACATCCCTGCCCACCTGGCTTCTGGTGTAGTGGGACTGGGCCTCCCATCCTCTGCCCCGCAGGCACCATGAGGCAGCTTCCGGGAGCTGCTGCACCCAGCCAGTGTGAACTCTGTGCAGGGGGAACCTTCTGCCCACACCCCCAGGATACAGGAAAACCCAACGTTGAAGGGATACCCTGTCGGGCTTCCTATCAGTGTCCTGTTGGTGGGTTTCTCAGAATAGTTTTATGTGAAAGCTCATTTTAGCCTCTGGATGCGATGTCTGAACCATTTTAAATTCCTTCCTTTCCAAACATAGCAGTGAGTGTTGTAACAAGTGTTTGATCATAATCTAGGTGCGGTTTCAGAGAGGCCATGCAGAGCTGGATCGTACTGTGGACCCCAAACTGCTGAGCCTGAAGCCTGTCCAGAAGGTTATTTTTGCCCTGAAGGATCTCATTCCTACAACAGCCCCAAACAACTGTGAGTACACGACAGCTCTAACAAGCTAAATCTGGCACAAAGGCAAGTGTCCACTCTGTGTGATATAAAAAATGAGAGGCTTTAAATGATGAAAGCTTGATAGGTTTTGACTGATTCTACTTCATGTGGTTTAAAGCTTTATAAATAACCCTGTTACCATGCTCCACAGCTGTCCATTTCCATACTATTGCCCAGCCAACAGCTCTTCCATGAAGTCCTGCGAAGGCGGCTCTATGCCTGCCAACACTAGTGGGCTCAGAGGGTCCAAAAACAGCTGCTGTATTGTGTGTGAGGGGGGCACCTATCGTCCATCTCTAGCCTCCATTCTGCAATGCCTTCCTTGTCCACCAGGATACTTCTGCCCCCCAGGTACTTTATATACGTTTTGGCAGGAATTTTTCATCATCCTAAATGATCTCAATTGTACAGTATTTCTCATTTCATACACATTTAATGCAACAGGTGCAGACAACTACAAGAAAAACCCTTGCCCTCTTGGCTATGTTTGCCCTTTGGGATCCACTCAGCCGATATCCTGCCCACCTGGCTCATTCGGCAACCTCACTCGTGCTGAGAAAATGGATGACTGTCGCCTGTGTCTGGAAAACACCTTCAACCACCTGCCTGCCCAGAAGGCCTGCTTCCCCTGTGGTAGCTCCTCCACCTCACAAGCTGGTTAGAGCAGTAACTAACAGACTGATTTAAAAAGTTTTTATAGTAAACTTTGTTGCGAGGAGTTGGAAATCAGGACCACAAACTGCCATGCCGTGTGTCGCTTGCTTTCTCAGGTTCTTTTTCCTGTACCTGCATTGGCAAGAACCGTGCTTTCCAGTATTCAGATGGTTCATGTTTGTGCAGAACTGGCTTTATCTTCTATAACGAGCTGGATTTTAAAATATCTACTGCCGATAGTGAATTGGACTGTCAGCCTGAGGTCAGTTAAAACCATTAAGGTATTTGGTTTAATCTATGCATTTTTTTCCTCAATAATGCGTTTGTTGACTCAAAAAACTTACACTTCAACTTGACAGTGTGAAGTCTAAGGAGCTTGGAAAGAAAAGCGTCTGGACTTCTTTGAGTTGCTTGAAGACGTTTCACCTCTCATCCGAGAAGCTTCTTCTTCAGTTCTGAATGTTCTCAGATGAGAGGTGAAACGTCTTCAAGCAACTCAAAGAAGTCCAGACGCTTTTCTTTCCAAGCTCCTTAGACTACGATGACCTGGATGACTGAGAACCTTCAAAGACATATTGACAGTGTGAAATTTTCTAATTTTCTTTTTGTTCCTGCGCAACTCTGTAGACTCACCTGCAAAACACCATTCATGTGTCTAACGTTAAAAAGAGCTTTTCATGAATCACATGAAAAGCTTTCCACTTTTTAAACCAAAAAAAAAAAAAAAAAATCCAGTCAAGATTTGAAGTTTGACTCACTCCCTTTGCAATACGTTTTGCCTAGAAGACTATAGAAGACTATACTATGGTGTAAATGAAGGTTCAGTCACACATGATGCAACATATTTTTTTTTTTTTTTTTTTCCTTTTTTTTTTTTTTTCTTTTTCTTCTTCTTTTTTTTTCAATGACCTTTATCAAATTTGCTTTGGAATAAATTCTGGTCAAAAGCTGAATATATTTCCATTCATGAATGCCAGATTGAATGGCTGGATGGTCAGGACTGGCACAGGCGGTCCCGGCTCTTGCGCTGTGGCCGTAGAGAGGTTCTATGCGTCTTTGTATTTGTATGTGTGTGAGTATGCCTTTATATGTGCGCATACCTGTTTAAACATAAATTAAAGCCAGAGGTCAGCGTGAAGGTTGGGTGCAGCATTTAGGGATGGGGATGTGTGCGGCTGTGATTTTTGTAAAGATGCTGATGCATGGGGAATGTGTTGGTGCTAATGTGAAAACACAGAGTGATAAGAGGGAAATGAAAAGGTGTTTAGTTGGCGGAGCAAATATGTGTGTGCATACGTGTGAACGCCTCGCGTTTTGAACCGTCCTGTTGGCCGTTATCCTCCCCCCCGCGCTTAACCTTGAGATGAGCTGATGAAGTGAGTGGCAGTTTCTAGGGACATCCATCTGGCTCAGAGAGATGAGCTCAGCTTCACATGCTGATATTCTCCACAAGAGTGAATGGAGAGCGCAGTACGACGCCTGCTGAGAGATGGACAGACAGGGCTGACTGAAAAATGAGATGGGCTGATGGGTAGACAGGAGGATAATGATTCAGAGTGAGAAGAGAGTGAGACAAGTCTTTCTTCTCCAGCAGACAAAGCCAACGCGATGCACTGGAGAGACAGTGAAGGAAAAAACATGTTCAAACATTTTTTTTTCCGCAGTGTGGCTCCGTGTATGTATTTCCATGATTAATAACTTTATTTATTTTATATTATACGCATACATATGTGTTCCTTATAGCAAAGATGCCAGTGCTGTGTGCATTGCGGATAAGAAGGTCCCCTGTGGTGCCGTTGTAATCCCGCCGTGTGTCACGAGGTCTCTGTAGAAGAAGACCTCAACCACGGCTTTTCTCTTTGTGTGATTATCTGCGCTTTTATGTACAGGCCACCTATTATTCCCACAGGCCATTAAAGCTATGGAGAATCAAAAGGGCTCGCTACAGGCAAAAACCCTTCAGTTTACAGCTAAAAAGGGAACACGGGGCACACTGTAATATGATTGGTAATGATTCAAAAGAATACAGCATACAACCTCTCAAGAAAATCAGATGCAGGAAACATGCAATGCAAATATAAGTACAAACAGAGGAACCTTTTATCTCTTGATATTACCATGAAGAAAGTTGCTGAAGATTGTTTATGTTTTACTCAGCATTTTGCCATAGTCAAGGTTCAATGACAGGAAGCTCTGATGATGATAAAAAGCAACGGGCTTCCAAGTTCATCTATAATGCATGCAGAACTTGTTTGTGCATATGTTGACTTGCGCAATGCCAGCATTGCTTTCAATAATAAAGCTGGATTTCTTATGCTGGTGTTTGATATTTGTGCGTAAATCTAGTGTATAAGCAGATACGCGAAGCTAGGGCTTCATTACAGTTTAAGACATTTTATTTTATTTTATTTTATTTTATTTTATTTTTTTTTTTCTAAATGATGCAACATATTGCAAAAACCTTGTATGCCCTTTCGGAAGTCTGAGTTTTTGTTTGTTTCAGGTGAACAGACGATGTGCCACAGGAGAGGTGCGCTTGGCAGCATCCAGAGAGTGTGTGTCACCGTCCCTCCACTCCTGCAGTATCACCTGTGGACCACATGGAGGAACTCTGGATGCGGAGATGGGCATGTGAGTCACCTTATCACCTTTTTCCTTTACCAAATCATGTAAGCCGAGTCCGATTTACTGTTGCTCTGTAAAAACTACTAAAGCTACATCTAATAAAGAAGTGAATTAGGATTCTAGCTGGTATACAGCCTGATATGTTGCCTTTCTGTCTCTTGCCTTATCTGCACCCCAGCTGCCAGTGTGAGCGATACGTGTCTGCTGAGGAGCTTTGCAATACATCCTGCCTTTCCAGACTGCCTCAGCTCTCTGCTCAGCTTTCACCAGATGGACACCTGCTGCTCAGCATCAAAGAAAGCCATAGCATGGTCTGGGCAAAGGTGATGGAAGGTTAACATGGGCCACTGACAACTGTTGATCAGCTACACCTTGCAAGGATATCCAGCTATCCAATTCAATTATTTCTCTTATAATTAGTGATCAGTTACTCTAAATGTGTGCGGGAATGAGAGGAGGGATACTTGAAAAACAAGTACAAATACAACATTAGAACTGTACTGACGCAGCCAAGCGACTCCTCACACTGTAGGGTTTAGCTACATCAATTAGTAGGCAGAAAGCTTGGCACAGCATTTGACAAGGTTTCAGCATGATGTGAAAAAATGTTGCAACTGCAGATTTTGTGATATCATTGCATATGATGAAGTGACAGTGATAAATAGTGAAGTCTGCTCACCATCAAAGAAAAAGTATTTCGTTATTCCAAGTTATTCCAGCAAGAGGTTTTTTCATTTTCTGTGAGTTTCATCATATATACAGTGTTGTGCAAAAGTCTTGAGCCACCCCTCGTTTCTTTATATTTTGCCAGATTTGTGATTTTTAAAAGTTGGCTTGAGTTCTCCAGGTTTTCTGTTTTTCCAGGGTTTTATTTTAACATTGCCTTTTTATTTGTATCTTTAGGCACTTTGTTATTCGCAGGCTGTCACAAAATCACATATATTGTTTTCCTATTTCTTTGGTTGAAACTATGAAAGATCCCAACGATAACAGTTTAACAGGCATAAAACAGTAATTTTTGCACCCACATGCCAATTCCCAAGGAGTTATTGGCTGAAAACATGACATATGACAGCAGGGTATGCACTGTGTCCTTAAAAATGAGGAAACTGAACCAAGTGGATGACCAACAAAGAAGGGCTAAGCCTAACAACTTTCTGTAGCATATATGAAGTATCTTCAAGTCATTTCCTTTAGAAATAGGAAAAAATCCAACAAAGTTCTGACACAGGACCCGAGAAATGCATGTGGCACTTCAGTTGATCCATGTGCTGTTCACCGAAGTCTCATGAGACATGGTCTCAGCAGAAGGGTGTCTGTCAAGAAACCATAGTCAAAGAAGGGAACGGCAAGAAAAAGCACATGCCAAACTGTACAAGAACTGGAGCTGTCGTCAAATATTTGTCAAACTGTATAAAGCAGGTCCCATATGTTGGAGGCTGTGTCATGGTTTGGGACTGCATTACAGCCTGTGCTCTTGGAATCTTGTCAAAATTGATGGAACCATGCAGAAAAGTACTGTCACATTTTGATCCACCATGCAGTACCACCTGGAAAGTGTGTGTTTGGCAGCGGCTTCACTTTTCAGCATGACAATGATCCCAAACACACTGCCAATGCAGTAAAAGCATAACAGGTAAAGCGGATGGAAAACCACACAATGGCACAGTGTCGTTCCTTCCCAGAGCTTGGACCTCAACATTACTGAGGCAGTGTGGGACAATTTTGACAGAGAAAAGAACAAAAGACATTCAAAGACACGCTTTGAATGTCCTTCAAGAAGCCTGGAGAACAACTCTTAATAAGAGGAAATCTTGCCGAAGAGAGTTCAGGTTCTAAAATAATAAAGGTGGCCATACCAAACATTAACTTAAGTTCATTAGAATTCTACAAACTGCGTTTTTGCCTTAAATAATGTATATATAAGTTCCATCTACTGTAATGTAGTGTAGTGTAGTGGCAAGTGAAAGGTAGCTGGCTTTGTGGTTGGGTCAGGAAAAGCATAAAACTGTGCCAAATCAAGCAATTTGCAGAGCTACCCCACTTGCAACAAGGGTGCAGCCAAAAGCAGCTTTATACTGTATTTCCATTAATGTTTGTACATGTTTCACCCCCAACCAATCGCAGCAGATGGATGCTCCTGCCTGAACTGGAGGTTTCCTCCTGTTAAAAGGGAGTTTTTCCTTCCTGAATGATTGCTCATAGGGTGTTGTTTGATTGTTGAGGTTTTTCACACTGTTATTGTAGGGTCTTTAACTTTCTTACCACTGAGGTGACTGATGTTATGATTTGGTGCCATGCATATAAAATTGAGTTGAATTGAAAATTTAATTGAATCTCTGCACCTATTTTCCTAATAAAACATAAAGAAATAAGGTGTCTCAAGACTTTTGCACAGTACTGTAAGTGTGCATGTTATTTGTCTAACAACAAAAATATCTTTTTCTCAAGTTAAGGATATTTTTTTTATTATTGTGACCAAGGTGTAGCATGGCATTACTGTGAATGTGTATTGGAACACATACTTAACACTACATATAAATAAAAACTGACAAATATCAGCAACTGGAAAAACTATAGTTAAAATAGAAACACAGTATGGCACAATTGTTCCTTACATTATGTTTTCTCTCCAACATAATAGATACAAAATAACATGCGCTTTTCTAGTGTTGTAGTTTGTGTTATTTCCTTTTATTTTCAGAGAATAACAAATATTTTAGGACCAGATATCCATTTAAAGAATATTGGGAAAACACACTTGGTCCAGTTTGACTCTGAAGGAGTGTTTGGTTGGATTCCCACACAAAAAGATGTCATCAATCAGTTTCTGTCAGGTGATTAGAGCTGACATGTTGATTGATATATTTTCTTTTGCCATGCAATCCGTTTGTTTTCTGTATCTACCACCAATTAACTGTAAACATTTTGGCTTTAATTGGTTGACAAAACTGTGCAATCTGTGACACAATGCTATCTCTTCACTGAGCCAATAGAAGTCCTAAAAACAAGACCCAGAAATAGAAGAGACACAGCAGATCTGGCTGTCTTACCTCGAATCCCCAACCCCATTGCCTGTCTTTCCTCTGGTGACATGCTCATTTTTCATCTCACCATCAACCACACAGGTACAGCTGTTTTTACTTTTACCATGGTTTTATCACAGTGTGTGATTTTTTTTCTTTTTTTTTAAACCACTGTCCTCTTACTTCTAACTTTGAATTCTCTTAGACCGCCATCTCAGCCACTTTCCAGTTTATCAAAAAGACCACCTGTTTAACAGCAACCCCAGCTGGGACTTTGGTGCCTTTAGACATCTACAGATACTCATGAAGCAAACAAACTTTAACTCCTCAAGGTAACATATCCTCATATAACTGTGGTCACACAGTATCGTCATCTCATGTTCTAATTTGTATTCCTCTTCGTCATCTTTCCATTGCCAGGTTTGCCCATGTTTTTTCTGAAACGGGGAAGTACGTGTTTGTTGACAGTGTTGTCCCACAGTGGAGTCTGGTAGTGGTAGTCAGTGAGGAGGGGACAGAGTGTGGCCCCAGGGCTGCTGTGTTTCAACCCATGACCCCAGCACAATTGGTCAAGCACGGGATTGTCAAGAAACACAAACTAAACCTTCTGCCCGACTGGGGAGTGATTGCTGGTGGGTATTTGTATTGCTGACTAACTGTTTACAGGGGTATTATTGTAATGAATTAGCTTTCACCATGACACAATGCTGACTGTGTGCAGGGATCCTTAGTCTGCTCTTGGTTGTGGTCGTAATTCTGACCACTACAGTACTAGTTTTGCGACCTAGCAAAGCAAAGCTTGTCTCCCAGTGGAGGATAAAGCCAAAGTGGCGCAGCCTCGGGGAGCCTTTCTGTCCGGTGGAGTGTGCATGCAGCAGAGAAAGGTATACTGGTGTGACAGCAGTGCTGACGTTGTGTTCTAAAAAATACATAAAACACTTTTAAACAAGTGAAAATAAACAAAATTCGAGTCTTTGTTTTTCAGCTTAGTGGTCCCAAACCAAGGTGATTTCCTTGGTAGTAGAGGTGTTGGAGAAGGAGCAGAAGCTGAGGAGCCTGCTATTTCAAAAGGAGGTAAGCCCCTTGTTTAATACTGTGCCAGTGCTTTTTGTTTTTTTATCTATCTATGGGTTTTCAAGCAATTGCAATAAATGTGTAACTGTGATGGAGAGTAATTTTTTGGCCTAAACATGCTCTAATTTGTATTCAATTAAATATGGTATCACAGTATATGAAACTTAAGTCTGAAATGCATTTAAAGTTTACTTTTATGACTTACTGCAACTATGTTTTATCAAATTCACTAAAGAAATTTTCTGTACCTCTTGGACGACTTGGCCAATAACCAAAGACTAAAAGTTTTCCAGAAAACTTTCACTAAAACAAACTTTGGCAGCTCCCTTTCGTCGACTTTTCACTACATTTGCCTTGTTTCTTTCTAATCTCTGATAGTGGAGGTGACGGTAATGTTTCTCAGTTGACGCTTATTACATTATTCATGCAGCTTGATTGGGCGTTTAAATGCCAATTGGCCTAGCCATTATGAAACCATCACGCATGACCAGCTAGCAGTTAACAGCCTATTCCACATCTGATTGACGATAAAGAAAATAATGGCTTATATCATACTGTAATGGCTTGTGCTGTTACCACTAAAGAAAGCTAGACCGACTCCACTAAATTACTATGGAGCCAAACTGAGCTTATAATTTCAATGTGCGTTCATGCTTCACAAGATCATCTCCTCAGATCTTAAAGATGTCATGATGAGGCCCTTCTGTTATTTTTTCAAGCCATTTCAATCTTTCCCATTGTTGACATTTACTGGCCTTGTTTAGGAGGAGTGCCAGGGTGCTGTGATTTGGAGGAGTTTAATGTGAAGACTCTTTACGACAAGCTGGAGGATCAGAACCTCCATATAGCCTCACAGCTGGCCCGGCACCGCAAAGACATACAGGAGTTTTATAGAAACATCTGTCAACACACTGAATCATTCAAGGTGAGTTTTAATATTGTAATAAATAATGCATGGAATAATCCAGTAAAGCTGTTGGATAAATTATCTTGCCACCACAGTTCATGTTTAGTACAAAACCTAAAAGACATCCATCAGGTGGGGATGCCTGTCGCCCTGAGGGTAGGGCAGGTCATATATTGATCGGTTGATTGATGTATTGCTTTACTGGTGGATTGGTCTCTGGTTGCTTCAGTCTGCATGCCAAAGCATCCTTGGACAAATAACTGACCCCAAGTCATTGCCAATTCATTCATCGAACAGTGAATGTTCGATAGGAAGCGCTTAGAAACAGGACAAAGGGGCGATGTAGTGGTTAGCACTGTTGGCTCACAGGGAGAAAGTACTGGGTTTAAATCCACCATCCGGTGTTAGGATGCCTGGGTCGTTGAGCCAGGGTTTTGAGTTTATATATTATTTATCATTTCTATGCTTTGGTTTCTTTGTTAGAGTCATGTCTTATGGTTTGACTCTGTGTAATCCTTAGTTGCTGTCTCCCCTGTCCGCTATATCCCCGTGTCCAGTCAGCGTCTGTGTCTGCCCTGGTCCCACGTCTCTGTTCCCTCTGTTGTAGTGCCTGCATGTGAGTCTGTGTCTTTTGTTCAGTCTGTGTTATGTGTTTCCTGTTTTACTTTGAAAGTCTCTGTCTTATCTCAGTGTGTTCAGTTTACGCTTCCTTGTCTCGTCAGTTCTGATTTCTCCCAGCTGTGCTCTCCTTCTGTGTCTCATTCCCCTCGTTACTTCCCAGTGTATTTAAACCCTGTGTTTCTCTTGGTCACTGTTGTGTCGTCCCTCATGTTGTGTGGATCTCCCTTTGTCTCACTGTGAGTTTTGTTTATGAGTTTCCAGTTTAGTTTGCTTTTTTAATGACTTTCCCCTGCCAGCAAATAAAGCTGAGTTTTTTGTGTTTAAACCTCATGCCTGAGTGCCTGCATTTTGGGTCCAACTCCTGCCTGCCACACAGCGACTCATGACAGCTGGAGTTTCCATATTTTCCATGTTCTCTCCATATCTGTGTGGTTGTCTCCTCACACAGTTCAGAGAGTAGTTAAATAGTCTTTTCGTTCTACCATTAATAAAATAAAATAAAAAAAACAACTTTGCAGCTGGGACACTACAGCCTGCAGATGGCAAATACGTTTTTTTATTAATAAAATGATTAATAGCAAACTCCTTTTAAGAGGTGAAATCAAATTAACATCTGCAGTACATTTGAGCAATGTTTACAATGACTACTCTTATAGGATCCTTTACACCTGGAATGTCAAACTAATTTTATATTCTGGCCCTTACACTTCATACCCATGCTCTAGGCAACCATGTTTGCTGGGAGTCTGGCTGTGTCCCATTTTATCCTCTAGCATGTGAGACCCCCTTACACTGATTAATGGTGCCTCATTGCATTGCTGCTCTCACTGATACCCCAACTACTTTTTATTATTTGTTTACCATCAAACCAGCACCTCAAAGAGAAGCGGTTTGAATCCAAGAAGTGCTCCTTCTCATAAACAGTTGAAGTCATTTATTTAAAGTTTCAGTTAATGTTTTTTGTTGTTGTTTTGTTTTGTTTATTAATGATGAGTAAATCACTTACCACACTTTATAGGTCAGTTATGAACCATTAATAAGAACAACTTATGGACTTGCTTGTCCATACATAACACATACATAATAATGCAATCTTGTTCCCCTCAAGGAAACAGAATAAAAATTCTTTATCCTTCTTTCAGAATGCCTTGGAGAATATGGATCATAAAAAAATGAGCCTCCTTAAAGAGATATTAGTTCATAAAACAATGAAGGATGAACCATCAGGCAGCAGTGTGGGGGAGAGACATACACAAGGTAAAAATAAATGATGATGATCATGAGGATGAGAGTAATGTCTTCTACTGAAGATGAATGACCGTCTCTAATAATAAGATAGATCATTAAAGGGATATTTAGTCAGTCTGGGAAATGTGAATTCTTCATTTCTTGTTGAGAACCACATGCACGCATCATAGCTGTAAAGTTACAGACAATTACTTTAGCTTAGCATAAAACACCAAAGTGTAAAGATGATAATATGTGGTTTGTGTTGTGTTTTGTGGACCATCACACAGAAGCATGCTGGCTGTTTCTTGTTGTGCATTAAGAGAAATGGAAATTTATGTCACAATTTAATTTTTTTTTTTGTATGTAACTGAACATCTCCATCATTCAAGTTGAGGCCTGCATGTCATTGCTGGGAGCTCTGGTCAGGTCAGTGGAAACTCTCTTATGCAGGCTGACAGGAGACGCTTGGCAGAACCAGGATTTGTCTGGTCCCCTGTACTGTCACACAGGTCATCACGATACCAGAGAGTGTGAGGCGCAAGCTGGATACATGCAACCCAATGACACTAACATGTGTTTGATGCAGGTACTGCAGTGGCATTCTCTCTGTATTGTGTATTTATGATATAAAGTAGAGAGTAAATTCCTCACTCAATGATCCACAGTTTTCCTCAGTGAATGTGACCAAAGCAGGAGCTCTTCCACACGAGCCCGGTAAGGAATAAATCACTACTTTGTATGCATGTACAATAATATCAGAATATTACACTGATCAGGCATAATATTATGAACACCAAGAGGTGAAGCGATTATTTCTCTTTATCATGTCACCTGTTAGTGGGTGGGATATGGGAGCAAATGAACATTTTGTTGATGTGTTTGAAGCAGGAAAATGGGCAGGCAAAAGGATTTGAGCAAGTCTGTCAAGTGTCAGATTGTGATGGCTAGACGAATGCGTTCTCTGGAGCATCTCCAAAACTGCAGATCTTGTGGGGGAAGGAAGGAACTGTGGTGAACCAGTGACAAGGTCATGGGCAGCCAAGGCTCGCTGATTCACAAGGGGAGGGAAGGCTGGCCCATGTTATCACAAAAGAGATTAGCTACTGTAGCTCAGATTGTCAAAATAGTTTATGCTGACAGAAGGGTGTCAGACTACACAGGCGTCGCAGTTTGTTTTGTGTGGGGCTGCACAGTTGCAGACCAGTCAGGGTACCCATGCCTCTGTCACTACTGAAAGCTCCAACGATGGGCACGCGAGTATCAGAACTGGACCACGATCAATGGAAGAAGGTGGCCTGGTCTGATTAATCATATTTTCTTTAACATGATGGCCGCGTATATGTGCATCACTTACCAGGGGAACACCTGGCAGCAGGATGCACTATGGGAGGCAAGTCAACAGCGGCATCAAGCATCTTTGGGTTGTGTTGGACAAACAACTTACAGGACATAACAGATGTGTTACTAACATCTGATCCAGATACCAGGTGTCCATAATCCTATGCCTGGTCAGTTTATAGTGTGTTCTGCTAATGTTATTTCTCTGTGTCCTAGACCATATACAGAGCACAGCTCCTTCTTTAAGTGATCATGACCTGTCGAAGCTTATCATGATATCACCTCTATTCAAGACCCTGCAGGAGATCCAACAATCTTTACAAAATCTCACCATGGATGAGTCAAAACAATATTTTAGCAATGGTACAGAAACATTATAACGAGATCTCTAAAACACACATAATATTTGATCAATGTAACATATACCAAGTTCTAAAATTATCTCTTTTTTTTTTCCTTTTTAGGAGTTGCAGATAATTCTACAAAGGGGAATTATGATGGGCAGCTCATCCCGACTGCACTGGACAACCTCTCCCCACAGGACTCTGCCATTTTTTTGTTTGGTTGTCAGGTGATGCAATTGCTTGAAAACTGCCCCATGTTCCCCAGTGCTCTTCTCCTGCTGGCCAAGTCGATTCCATTCGCTCCATCTTCCTCTAATGGGGGTCTACTGTCACACTGCTCCAGGGACTTTTATTTTGATGCGACCAATCAAATCCTGTATCTGTCAGAGGCAAAGCTTCAGCACGTGGGACATTTCATCTCTGTCATCCTGCAGTCAATGGCCCACATAGCATCTGGTAATCAGAGAAAAACCAATAGAAGACAGTTCTGAAGGACAGTCTCGTGTCCTCGTTTGGCAACTGTCATATAGTACAGAGTAATATCCCTGGCAATTAACTTTGAAAGCACAAAGTATGTAATCTTCTTTAAAAACACTGATATATAGATTTGTATATGTATTTTTTAATCCAGGATCCAAAGCCCAAAGCTTTATGCAAGCACTCCATGAGGCCATTTCAGTTCTAAGCCTTCAGTTGTTCAATGTTTCTTTCAAATGGAGCACAGCAGAGGTGTGTAAGTGCTCTTTAAACCTCACTCATCATTCTCATAGTATAAAAATGGAGGCAGATAACATTTTATGCCTTCTTTTAACAGTCCAATTTCGATGCTTTGAAGGGGCGGAATAACACATTAGTTGAGGAATTTCTCAACATTAGAGTTCCCACTGAAGCCCGCTTCACTGAGCACCTATTAGCTAGCAGGTTGGTGAGACAGATAACGATTACAGCAGAATAAATGAAGTTTGTCATTTCAGCAAAATATTTATATTACAATATGTAATATTTCTCCCTTTTTGCCAATTCAGACTCAAGAAATACAAATATTTCCAGCTGGAGCAGCTCATTTCTGAACTCAAACATACTCCAGCTCAGACCACAGACAAAGGTAAGACAACTGTTGATTGTAATAGTAATTCAAAAAGAATTACTATTGTTTGGTGTTTTTTTGTTGTATTTTCCATTCTACAGATTCCAGACACACATTTTTATTCTTTTTTTTTGTTTGTTTTAGGTTTACCACCAAAGGGGACACCAGTGCAGGTAAAAATATGAAAAATGAAACAGAATTTTAATTTAAGTGAACCGTCAACCATTATTTCTCTTCCAGATGTCATGTATAGAGGAAGAAATTGATCGCATGAATGAGTCGTTCTTGCTGCTGAGCACGCAACTACAGAAGAGAGCTGATGTGAGCACATGGCTAAAGGAAAGAGAGAACAGCGCTGGAAACCATTCTGCAGTAATTAGCTGGAACATTATACATTGCACATATAATTACATAATCCAAAACATGAATCTCTGTGTTAATTTAATTGTGTTGTGAAGGGCTTTTAAATGATGTCTTTGTGTTTTGATTTCATCCAAGTTTCACTTCAGCGTTGTTAAATGATCTCGTTTGATTTTGCCAGTATCTGCTATTACTGCATTTCATACATATAAATGGCACATTGCAGTGATTGAATGGTGATAACTCGTTTTAATCTACGATATTCATGATGATGTTCAGCCTTGACTTAAAAGAGAAATGCGTAAATCAGTATGCATGAACGCGATCTGTGTCTGAATTTGCATTATTGCTCGAGACTATGTGCACGAACTCAGTCATATCTTTACGGCACATCATTTACAATACATGCTCTGTGATCTATTCTTCTGCAGAGGGCAACTCCAACAGACATGCCAAGCCTGAGTCGTAATGGAACAATCCTGCTGGAACTGAAGAGACGCTATGTATTACAGCGCCTCAATGAGCTCCAAATCACATTAGGCCAGATCACACGATGCCAGCAGCATGACAGCAAGTCGAAAGATGGGACAAGAGGCTGCACACAAACAGACAGCAGCACTACACAGCAGGGAGAAAGTGAGAATTATGGTAGTACAGATGGTTTGAGCCCCAACGATGGCCAGCGGCGGGACAGTATTTCAGCTAGCCACAGTCACAGCCAGCAAGCCGAAGAGAGCAGAGGTCTTGATAGCTATAAACTGGAGAGTCATATTTCTGACCAGAAGAGTAACACTGTCCAAAGCAACAACGCTGACACATTATTGGGCTGCCAGACGCCAGGCACTCAAGATCTTAATGTTCCAGGAGAGCAAGAGCTAAAAAGGCAGCCTGCAATAGAAAATACAACAAGCTAAACAGATACTGATGACATTTGAGTGCACAACAATCTGAATGTGGACAAATGATCAAGGTTTTTTCCTTTTTTGTGCTCCTTCATGTTAGACCTCGAGTGGCTATTTCTGTACAATATTGTTGTTTTATTCGAGTAACGATACAAGTGACCTCTGTCTTCATTTTGGTGCACTTCGTAAAAACAATTCATCGTAGCTCCTTTCAATTATGTGTGGATCCAGACAAAAGTAATTTGCAGCTGCAAGGAGTGGCATGACACAGTCTGTCAGCTTGTCCAAAGAATTTCTTAGTCAGGAGTTAATACTGGTCTCTAAGACAGATTGTGCTCATTATCATATTCTAGTTAAGACAATAAAGCTCAGCTGATTGAACACAAGGTGACACCGGTGCTTCTGTTCTACTTCCTGATCACAGCAGCTTCTCCGCCGTGTCGAGGTGACAACCCGCGTGTTTTTCATGAATATGTAATATTAAACTACAATAACTCTTCTCTCTCTTGCACACTTACAGGTTCTGAACTTTATGCCCCGAGCTGTCGTTCTAGTGAGATTTCTCTGTAACCAGCAGATTAACCGAGTGGAACTAAACGTAGCTGCACAATTCGAAAGGCACCGATTTGATTTTGCTCCAAAAAGAGAAGTCTATGTTGCACAACTGCTGTCTTCTTCTGGTTCAATGATTTATTTGACGCATAGCGTTCTGGGTCTTATAATAGAAAGTCAGTATTCCTACAGGGGGCTGTGAGCCAAATCAGAAGGTCAGATGGAACAAGTCTTCACTTACTATCAGTGTTAGCTTAGAGGTCTGTGCCAAGTCCCCCTGGTTGAATCTGGCATTGCCCCGTGGCTCTGTGTATGTGTGTGTACACATGTGAGGTGTAGTTCAGTGACTCAATGACATTTCATGCCTTATCAATTAGATTGGCTCTGGCGCCACTGATTTTGCATTTGTGTCCAGAGTACCTCGCAGTGGGACATGGCAACATAAAACAACTTACTGGGCAGCTCTGAGTGTGTAAATCTTTGTGGTTATTTACTACATTAGGCTTGCTCTAGTTGGTTAGATGAAAACATGGGTTATTTTTAGGATGAATGGCTTTGTGTGATGATTGTGTAAGTATCTGTGTGCCCATATGCATAGAGTAATGTGTCTGATCTCAAAATTGTTATTTTATCCCATCTTCCCACAACGATTTGGTAAAAAACTACCAAAATGCACACAAATTTATGCAACTTGGATTTTTTTCCTTTTAGTTTTGTATTTTTCTAGAAAATCCAATACATTCTGCAAAAAAGAACAACAAGGATCATACATGCGCCCACTTCAAAAGAACCATAAAATTCAAATTGAAATAGGTTGACTTCAAACGTCCACAAATAATGTATAAAGCAGCAAACAAACAACATTCAAAACTTGTTCCAAATAAGACCAAATCATCATGACCTGAGAGGAAGCCTAATGTTTAGCAAGCCAGCAGTGAGGAATGATGTAAAATATCACAGGCTTACAGTGTCAGGAGTAAATGTGTGGAATACATTGTGTAGATGAAGAGAAGTACATAACTTTGCATGTCTGTTTAAAAACCAAATGCTAAGTGTTTAGATTACTTCATACTGAGTGTACTGTGAGGATTGTTACACCTTTCTTCGTTTCACTGGCCAGAATAATTGTCAGAATAAACTAAACTAAAGGTAATTTTCAACACAGTGATAGCATGTGAAATATACAGATATAGTCACACACTGAGAATGAATAGAAATGACACATGAGTGATTTCAAACTGCAGTATTAAGAGGCTTTTCTAGCAAGGAGCACATTAGATATACATCAGAATTTCTGGCATGTGTGATCCATGGCTGTCTGCTGTAATCACGGTATAATCTTGAAATCCTTCCAAATCCCTAGAAATCTGCTCTGTACAGTGAATCGTCGAGGATGCCTGCACGCACACACATGCACAAAGAGGCATAATTATCGTACAAACATGAGCATGCACATGTACTCTCAAACCCACTCATTTGCACGTTCATTCCCTTGTGCAGGCTGTTGGTTAATGATGTCAGTGCACGTACATGACTGTCTTTTTGAGTTATTGATTTGGAGCTGGTACTGCCTCGTCTTTGGTCTGAACATAGAGAAAAAAAGACTCATTATGTATTCTTTCATTATGAAAACATGTTTCCTCTCTATGGCTGACATTTTTCTGCAAAACCCTTCTGATTGCAAAATCCATTGTTATAATCAAGATTTCTCCTCTCTGTCAGTCTGTCATACCTCATGTGGCTGCACACGGTTACCTGGGCTACTGCTGGACATTTTTCTTCTGCTTTTGCTCAGTCTCTGGACAGACCTCCTCCGCACTTGACTCCCGACCACTTACTCACTCTGCACAACTCCACCTGCTTTTTTCAATTCTGTAACTACTCTTATAAGCTTAGCACCTCACACCTGAAGCTCAGCCTTTAAATGATGAAAGCTCTCAGAAGGCCCCAGCAAAAAGAGGAAAAAACAATCAGGCATGCTTTGAATTGTTAAACAAGTCGTGGGCAAATTATCAGAAGGTTTTCAGAGCAGCGAAACAAAGTGACTTTTACAGACCTGGCGTTTCAATTAGGGCTATTAACGCTGCAATTATTTCCTCCTAACTCTGTGCCATTGTAGGGAACAATGTGGGAGAATTTCCTTAAATCTTTTTGTTGATTCCACATCAAGCCCCTGCCTAAACATACTCACTTGCCTTATTTGCCCCCATCTTTCAAATGCTTTTTGTAAGAAAATAATTAAATAAAAGAGAGTTCCCTTTTAGGCTTTCTATTGTCATCCTGACTCTGAGGCTGTCTAAGCGAACCTCCTGTAGTCGCCATGGCAGTGCATTACTGTTGCTATGGTTTCCCTGTCTGCAGGATATGGTTCAACCGGGCCTGCCATATTAAGTCTGCTCCTCAATGAGCCAGCCTACTGTTAATGCTGACAGCAACACAGGAGTACACTCAGCTGCCTCTCTGCTTTCTACATTAAAATCTTTACCAGTGAGAATCACAGCCCCACAGCGGCTGATTCACTCCCTGACTGTTTCAGAGTTCGACTAAAGGTGTAGTTATTTAATAGCGTGGCTGTTAACATAAATCTAAAAAAGAATAAAGTACAACATTATAATGACGTTAACATTCTCAAGCCCTTGATTTCTATTTTCCTTTGGCGGTAATCTTCTTATTGTTCCAGATGCAGTGGCTGCAAAATTAAATACTGTGATGTCACAGTGAGATTATTATGGCTCTTTCAGACTGTGCTGTATCATAGATTTATCTCAGTGCTTTTCTTTTAACGTCATAGCAACCCCGTTGTCTCGGTCAGTGCTTCAGAGGATTTGGTTTCCTTCGTGTGTACCAAAGCACAGAGGAAGCATGTCTGGTGATTTCAGTGACTGCCAATTTTGATACTTGTTTACCATTTGTTATGGTGTGTGTGTGTGTGTGTGTGTGTGTCCATATATGTGAGTAACTGAGTGTGTTTGTGTGCATCTTTGCTGATTGATTTTTAATTGTATCTTACAGGTTTTTTTTTTACTGCCCAGGGACTGCAGATGGAAATTAGCTACTAATCTAAATCTGGTACAAAAATGTTTTCCCTTTATGCAAATATGTTAATGTATTTTTTTACATAGTCCCTGAAAGAAATAAAGAATAAACAAGATGTATAAATCTTTTTCTAATTCTAATTACAATGGCTGGATTAGTAATGCGATTTGTAAGAGGTTTTTTTGGTAAGTATTAACCAGCTGTTGGCACTTTTATGCTTAAGATAATACATGTGCAGTATATTAAAGTTTGCAATAGGTTGCCCAACAGAAAGCACTTTATACATCCATCAGGCAAGTCTGTTGGTATTAATATTAGATGTTATTCAGGTCTGCAGAGCGGGAAAACATATTTATCCTTGTCTCCTTGTCACCTCTTTTAGTTTTTACAGTTGAGTCAAATCCCTGCTGGTTTTTATTGATAGAAAAAAGTGCAATTTTTAAGCAGGTACTTGCATACTCTCTCTGGTGCAGGTGGTGTGATGGACTGTTTTTTCCCTGCCTGAATCGAGTGAATCACTGCATCCTACTGACTCGGTTTTAAACTTCATTTTTTAGCATTGTCAGTCTTGAAAATCACTACATTTTCTTTAGAATAAAAAGCCATGAAAATAAAGTTTGATGTGGTGACAGACCTACATAGACTTATATTTATATAATAGGTACACATTTATCACCTTGACGTTGGTTAAGCTGTTTGTTAGGTGCTTCTGTACACTTTGGAACAAAATCTTTCACTCTGGAACACTGACCAAGAAATCAGCATTGTTTTGATCCAAGATCTTTCACTTTAAAAGACAAAAAACAAAAAAACAATGACACAGTATCAGGACATATAAAAATCTTTGTGAGACTTCTTCACTGGTTGGGCGGGGGCAGGAAATGCAGGTACTGATGTGTAACTAATGAAATGTCTGAAGAAGAAACTCTACTTCCAGCTTCTAAACAAGCTTATGTAACACATGACAAAGACAGCCTTGTGTCATCTTATTCCTTCATATAATGTTCATTCTTAGGACTGATTTGCATTTTTTGGTTTCTACGTGTGCACGCGGTGTTTCTGCACGCTGAGCTTTGTTTAGTCAATATTTAAGCAAATGCAAACAAGCTTACCGGCTGAGTTGGTTAGGCCTACCCAAGTGACAATAATGTGGTCCTGCACACTGTAGCGTAGGAGGGAGTGACTCACGCATGCGTATCAAACCCTCTGCCCCTGCCAGCGCTAAGTTACTGCTGAAAAACAAAGACATTGAGCCGCGGCTGGGAAATGTCATCAGTCATCTCTAATGGAGGAAACAGATTTCTGACAGTCAGTAGGCTTATTCTTTGAGGGGTGAAATGAGAGAACTGGCCTCGATGCTTTTTTCTGCATGTGTGTAATCAGGACTTCAGATCTCGCAACAATAAGTGAGTACGTCGCCTTTTGAGAATCCACAGGTTCCAGATGCTATCCGCCCGTTTCTAGAAAGATTTCCGCGGTGTTTCTGGATGGGTCCGTACTCAGTGACAGCAGTTATGCGCGAAGAAACTGTGGGATCACTCATGTAGTCGTCTCACATCACGGACTTGTTTATTTCCCCGAGTCGAGGAAATGATGAACTTAGTTCTTACTGTGTAAATGAGAATTGCGCATTAAGGGCTATATGAACGCTTCGGTTATTAGATGAGCGCCTCAAAATAACGATTAAAATCCAAGAAGAACCCTTTTTGAATGTGTAAATCAGAAACGCGTCTTTTCTAAGAGTTCTTGGCGTGGATTTTCAGACACGAAGAGGAAAGTTACCTGCGCTCTTATCGGCCGAGAAGAGGCGCTGTCCGTGGTCCTGAAGTCTTTTCAACAACTCCTCTGTCTCACACCAGACCTCGTGTGAAGACTACTTGAGAAAAAGACCAAGTTAAAGCGATACTGTCCTCCAGCAGCTCCACAAAGAGCTGAATATGGTAACGCAATATAAGCTTCATCGGCAAACTTTGGTACTTTTGATTTATCTTGGTAAGTATAATTCTGCAAGATGTCAAAATATCCTGTTTGACTGTGGACTTATCATTTTCTATCGTACGTTTTTATACAACAATGAGTAATCAGGGGCCTTGGCAGTGGCTTGCGAACCACACAGGAAGCTGTGAACTCAAAACCCAGTTTCAGAGCAGTCCCATTGGTCTGCAGAGCCCTTCACTGCTTAATGTTGTCAGCATTTAAGGGAAATGAATAGAATCATTGAAGAGAGGCCACTGGGGTTAAGTTTCTTCACTTTCCCCATTTCCTCTGTCCCCTTCATGCCTTCCTCTCTATTTCTCTGCTCTGTTTCCATGTGTTTGTGTGAGCCCTCAGCTTAAAAAAAAAGAGAGAGAGGATAGAATCAATGTTTGTCACTGTCAGCCCAGCGGGCTTTGGGTTATATAAGAGCACTGGGCCCAGTCACATAAACACAAGTAATGTGTCTTTGTGATTATAATCCACTGAATTTTTTTTCTTGCATATGTTTACTCACTTCCTACGCCTCTCCCAATATTCTTCTACCACTAATGCATTTATATTTCAATTAGCTCCTCCCTTTTGTATTATTTCCCTCTTCCTACACTACCCACAGTTTCTGCACTCCCTCTATCCATTTATTCCTCCCACTGCTAGTAAATACTAATGGGCAGAGGCCATCATTAGGGCTTGAATTTGCTATCAATATTGTGACTTAAGTGTCTCCAATGGCCCACAGAGCTTTATAAACCAGTTTATCTTTTTAATGCTCACTGACTTTGCATCTGGTTCAACATTGGGTTCAGTGTGAGACCCGATGACCACCACACATCAGTGGGTCATTAAGTTATTACAAAGCATTAAAACTGTTCTAGCATGTGTTTATGAATAACTAAAAAATGATGCATCGCGGCAGATTCTACAGAATGCTTGGAATTTGATCAGTAATAAGTGCATCTTTAAAGGGACATTTGACACCTAAAAACAAATACACTATATATTTTGTTTCCTCTTTCCATTGTGTTGGTCAGTTTTAAGAAAGTACATTTTTACAAAATCGAATACATAAGTATTTGTTTTATTTTAAACCTTTGGAAAGCACATTCTTAATGTTTAGTGGGTTCAGCTTGTCACATCATTCATGTATAAAAAAATATGGTCATGGTAAAAAGAAGGTGAACCCTCTGAAAATGAACCCAATTCTAAGGTTTTAGATAACAGAATATAGCAAAAGTGTATCTAGTCTTTACCAGGTCTTAAAATTAGGTAAATAGAACCTAACATGTACAGCAGTACATGTTAGACTGTTATTGATTTGCCAAAAACTAAGCTAAAAGAAGCAGTCGGTAGCTTATAGAACCAATTAATTCACTTTCCTTTCAGTTCACTTTTATTTATATAGCAGCAAATCATAACTTCAGCTGCCTCGGGGTGCTTTATATTGTAAGGTAAAGACCTTACAATAATACAGAGAAATCCCCAACAATCAGACAACCCCCCTTTGAGCATGCACCTGACAGTGGGAAAGAAACTCTGTGCCATTGTAGTCTTAAAATAATCTTAACATTTAATGATTGACTTCAGACTGTTAAGAAAAGACCTAATAACCCTGCCCAGATTGATGGACAGTAACAGTTGCTTCTCCATTGCCGATGTCTTTCTTCCTTGGCTTTGTGTTAACTCACGCCTGAATGCTCCAGATGATCAATTAATCGAGTATGTTTGATTTGCAGCACCTGGCCTTTTAACTCATATGGAGGCAGTAAGAGTGTATGTCGTTTTTCACACGTAGCTTCTGCATTTTGGATTAGTTTTTGTAAGGAAATAATGACACAGTGTAGGATGTCATGTTTTCTAGTTTATCTTGGTTGTATTTGTTGAATTTAAAGACCTGCTAAGGATGAGATTATTTTTAATTATATTCTTATGTGTGAAACCAAAGAGGGTGTGCTTTCTTTTTTTCTACTCTTTTTCTCTCTCTTTTTTTTTTTTTTACAATTACATTGCGGTAAACTAAATATATGTAACCTTTCCATGCTTCTCAAGTCCACCTGTGCATGCCGGTATGTGTCGATGTCCAGTCAGACACAGAAGCAATTGTGGGAAAAGCCATGAAGTTGACCTGCATCTCCTGTTTGAAGAGGGAGGAGGTCACCGTAAAGACATTTGTAAAATGGCTTTACACCCCAAGTCCAACAAAAGGCAAAAATATTTCATATCTTGTAAGTTGTTTCTACGTTATTGTAAATGATCTAGCACATTGTGATTTTGCTCACACTGTATGTGTATTTAATTAATGCCTGCACACTTTTCCTTTCTCCTAGATATACGAATATAACACTAACAATTCCAATGTGGACGATAATCCATTTAAGGACCGTCTAAACTGGAACGGAAGCAAGGACTTACAAGAGGTCTCCATTGAAATCCGTAATGTCACCCATAATGACAGTGGTTTGTATACCTGTGAAATTCGTCGTTTGTTTGACTTTGAACTATACACTCCAGTCTTCGAAGTAAACAAGACCATCAACCTGACTGTGAAGGAGAAAGGTATGCCTAAATGTAAAATTCTTGCACGCTATCCACCTGTGTCCTGTGCTCAACTTTAGCTCTTTTTTCCACATCAGTAACACGAAATAAGTCAAATATAAATGGAAACTAAAAAGCTAGTAATGACTGATATGATGAAAAATCTCTCTCTCAAATATCTTCCCAGCATTAGTTTGTGTATGTTCCATTTTCCCCACATGCTCTAATATTAACAGGGCAGATTTGTTTTTGTTAACGAGTATTCTCCAAACTCACTTAATGAAAAGAGTTTGCAAATGCAGTACACCTTAAGTGACGATTCCACTGTAGACCTGCACATTTAACACTGAGATGAGAGAAAGACTAGTCTGTGTTTTATGTTTATTTATGTTGCACAAATCACCAACAGTAGATAAAAAAATAGTACATCTAATATTGTGTGTGTGAACGCAGTCTGCCACTAACTGCACCGCTTTCCTTCTTTCCCCCTTTCTTGTGACTGCACTGGTTTAAAAGGAATAACTGTGTGTTGTTTTGTCTGCCTTTATTGTCCATCAAAGCGTTCTTCTGTTGTCAGTGAAGGTGTTAATTCAAACCAGCTACTTTGCTATCTATAATAAGGGGTAATGTATTCTGCTTCCTGAATGCTTGGCTTGCTGAATGTGTCATGTTCCACCTTAATCGAATATACCCTACGTATATTTGAAATTACTCAACTCTCCCCATTTCTCTAACCTTACATTTTCTATATATGCTTGCACATAACATATTGTGAGCTATCAGGCGATAGGCTAGTTTGATTTAAAGAGTTTGCACCCACAAAAAGAAGACTGAAGAATAGAGTACAGTTAGATTGTTTTTATTATATTCACAGCCTGTCCTCCATATTTCACACAACAGTTGTTTCAGATTTCAAAAAGCCTGCAGCTAGTGCACTGTACACTAGACCATGGTTACATTAATGTTGCAGTAATGGCATCCATAGTGGTAGAATGGATTACTTCGTGGCTGACATATCCATGCTTTCCCATCAAAGGGATTATATTTCACTAATATTCTCCTTTTGCTGGGGCTGCTGAATCAAATCAGAAAAAGCTGTCAGCTGTCTGGTCAGCAGGCTTTCTGGAATTTGTTATACACTAAGTGACACAGTGGTTCACAGTCACTCGTTATGAAAACAAATGAAGGACAATAAAAGGAAAACTTTCTTTAACAGCCGAAGGTGCCCATGTGCACTTTGAAACAGCTTCCGCTTGCTTGTAATCCCTCTTCTTGCTCTTAATGGGTTGTTAATGGGATGCTGTTCTAATGGTCTTCCATTGTAAACAATGGACAGAAAGCAATAAATGAGAAAGCATTTTCAACAGGATGTTGACAAGATATCAAACAAGATATTTGTTTGATTTCACTGACTGGATATTGAATTATCAGTAAAATAAACTATCTGTTGAACCGCAGTGACATTAAAACCACCTGTCGAGTACTTTGTATGCCTGCTCTGGGGGTGCCTTTGTCTCACGATAATAAATAAGCAGCAGATTCCTTAGTACCTGCAGGATGGTGCCTCCATAGGTGGGGCTTGTTCTCGTTCTTCACCTGCATGGTTAATTTGGAGGGAGTTTGGAGGCAGTGCCTTGGGCTCGTTCTTAATTAGTTTTATTGTGTAGCCATATGTTCTATAATGTCTATGCTGGTGAAGAGCGTCATAGTTGTATACAAGACTCGCAGAATTTAATCCCAGCAGGCATTGTGAATGGTTTTAATGTTGCAGCTAATCTCAGTGTATATTAAGTATGTAATATTTAGAATAGGACTGGATGATTTATGTGCTATTACTTATTCCAGAAGCATCTCAGAATGGCTAATGAGCAGAAGAGGATTGTTTACAAGGAACAAAAGCCGTTCTGGTGTCAAAAACAGCATGCAATTATTTTTATGACAGATTCTAAAGTTAGAGTATGTTTCACGCTCTGAGAACCTCTGTGACATTGCATATTCATCCTATTTTCATACTTAAAGATACCCTGTGGAGATTTAGTGTTTTTATATGCAGATTTAGGTCGAATGTTCGATAGAGATGTTTGCATACACATATGTAACAACAAGATAAGCTCTGCAACAAAACAGTGAACACTGTTAGGAAATGTTTGGTATAAAAGCAGCCTTGCAAAATCTCCACTGGGCACCTTTAACTCTGTAGGGTCTTTTTCATTATATTACAGGTATGGCCATAATATTATGAATGCAACATGAAGTAGTTTCTGCATCACTTTTTAAGAGTATCTACAGTCAGGATGCTCCTGAATAAAACACCTTTGTTTGCTTTATTGTTGTAGCTGCATAACCATATTTATTATTTGTTTAATTGGATTTGTTCTTCAGTGAAAGACATAAGACAATGCATTAAAAAATTATGTATGACAAATGATTGTGGATCAGCAGTGTTGTACAAGATCAGGTCTCTTCTGCTTTTTTCTGCTCGCGGTATTCCAAGGAAGCATGCATAATGAATAATACATGTGCTTTGCCACTGTTTTAACTCTGCAGCCAGTGACGACACCACTGCAATCTACTCTGAGATCATGATGTATGTGTTGCTGGTGTTCTTGACCTTCTGGCTGTTGGTAGAAATGGTCTACTGCTACAGGAAGATCTCCAAGTCTGATGAGCAGGCCCAGGACACAGCGTGAGTCTCATGTACAGATGCACAGACAGATAAATGTTAGCAGGGATGTGACTGAACAGCGAATTTAAACAGCGTGTGTCCTGAACACAACCATGACGTCACATTTTCAGATATTTATGCGTTATGAGTCAAAACTCAGCAGTGGGTTTACATTAATTTGAAAGTCTGAAGTCACCAAGGAAGTGCACAAATAGCTGTAAGTGTGTATTTGCTTAGGACTTCTGGTTACATAATTGTAATTTAAAATCTAAAAAATATGGTGGGTAGGGAAATGAGATTTAAGAGTCAATCGGGGAAGAAAGGGACTGAGAGTGAAGGAATGAGGCAGGGGGGCAAACACACAGACAGAGAAGTAATTCAGTCCATCAGTTTGTAACCCTCCTGCAACACTAATCTGTCTTTTACCTAAACTGCTGACTGCTCTTTTTTTCTAAACAACCTTTTAACATCCGTGATGGATTTTCAGCTCCATCAGTGACGGGCATTTTGCATCGCCTTGTCAGTAATGTCAAAGACCCAAATGCACCTTTATAGTCAGCTCCCACTGGATTTTAGTGGTGCTTCACAACCCACAGTTACAACTTTTGTACAGGGACCTTATGTCCTGAAGAGAGCAATCATGCATGTGCTGATCCGGTTATTTTTATTTTGCAAACACTTACTGAATCTGCTACACTACATATCTGCTTCCTTCAGTGACAGATTAAGTCCACGTACTGCACAATATGCACAACATTGCTGAATATTCACAAGACCCAATATCCAGGGTTTAGACATATTACAACATAATAAATAGTGAAGTGTTTCTGTGAGCTAATATATTTCAAAGAACTATATTTTCAACTAAATTTGAAACTAAACTTCTCTAAAAATATTCGGTTATTCATTGGCTTTCTATTTTACTATTAGCACTAACAGGTAATTAAGAGTTATTGGAAGTGGCAGAATTAAAATGCAGAACTTTTCTCACAGTTTTCAAACTTTAGAAAACAGTCATGTACTATCTCATATTTGTGTAGTGACAAATGTAATCAAGCACAAAATTAAAAATTACAGCATTATTGGCCAGTGAGGCCAATGTTTCAGTGTTGTCAGATAGACAGACACACAGACAGATAGACGGACTTTGGGGCTATTTTGTAATCAGTATTGTTTTTTAATATGGTTTAATTTAAATAGCAGTAAATCACTCTGACACTTCTTGGTCGCTGAGTTTTACAAAGTAGGTATTACAATCTGTGTTTTCCTGAAGCATTTAGGTTCAATTTTATGAACAGTAGACAAATTGACAGATAAATTAATAGTCCAATTATCAAAAAATAAAATGCTCCAAAAATTCAAAATATCAAGGCAACCTGATTCAAAGGCTTTCTGAGTTTTCTTATCTGTTGATATTCTAAGATTTATGCATTTCGATGTCCTCAGCAGCTTGAATTTTCTTCTTCTTTTGCGGTGTGCATTGTGTTTTCTCCTAGTTGTGAATTGGGGACCTTTTGTGTCTCAATCACACTTTTAATTTCCAATTTAAACAATTTTACTTTTTTAATTTTGTTTGGAAAATGAATTGCCCCCATGAATTAAATACAAGTGGCTCCACTGATTCTGGTGAACCATCGGAAATATAGGAGAAACCAAAAGTTCCATCCATCCATTTCCTTCCGGCCCAGGTGTCGTAGGGCGAGAGGAAATGGGACACGCTGAACCAAAGAAAGACATACAACCATTCGCACACTGGGCAATTTAAAATAACCAGTTAACCTAATGCCATGAACTACAAGTCGCTGGACTGTGGGAGGAAACACATAGACACAGAAAGGACCTTCTCATTATCAAGTAACAGTGCCACACCCCCAAAAACGAAAAGTTGTAAAGCAAAAGAAAGAAGCTTTTTAATTTAAAGTCAACCGCAACAGTCAAAAAGCTCAGAAATCTCAAAAAACTATTAGATCTGAGTTTTCTCAGCTGTAATACTGTAGCCTTGTCACTACCTGTAGCTGAAAGACTGCATAGGCTTTGGCCATTAGCCATTAGTGACCCTTATGACAACACAGAAGGTCTACCCACTCAAAGAATGCCATATGTAGCACAAGTAGGACATTTTGAGATTACCTTTTGTGATGCATTAGTGGTTGAGAACGTATTAGTCATGTCCCTAAAGGAGAAGATAGGAGGCAACGATGTGATCTGTCAAAGAGTTAAATTAGGCTATTTCTGAAATGTGCTTACAGTCACAAAACTCGTTTCACTTGTATAAAGTGTTCTTCATCTACACACTTTCAGTGCAGCTCTTTTGAATTGGGAGCATATTCAGTGCAAGTACTGTGTTTTGTTTTTTTAAACATGCTGATGGTTGGCTGTAAAATGCTGAATTAGGATGTCACATCTTGCACATCTTGATGTGCCTTCCACGCAGTCCCTAGGGCACTGCTCGGATTAGATATTTTTTATCTGGTAAAACTCATTCCTTAATTTCTGTGAATTAGAGTCACATTTTCACGCTTCAATAAACAAAACGGAAATTCAGAATTGTTACACTGTCATGAGCACTAAGTAGCTGTGGTGTGTGGTGCTAGAGAGGCCCATAGCACCAGGTCTTAGACACACCTCTGTTTTTCTGCCAATCTGCCCACAGGACAAACTACCTAGCCATTCCCTCTGAGCAGAAAGACAATCCAGCCGCTCCTGTTACAGAATAACAGTGGTTTTCAATGACACGGTATTTTATATGTGATTCTCTCATCCCAATTCTAATCACTGAAATCATCCCTTGTCTTTCAATTCATGTGTTTGTACCTTTATCACTCATAATTGTGCAGCTCTGTGGAGGAGTCTGCTGCTTCAACACCCCTTGTGCCCTTCTTTCTCATCCCCTTCAAAGGGGCTTTCATTTCTGACATTTAAAAAAAACAACAAAAAAAACGGCCTCACTTAATCACGAATCCTCCATTTTTATTCAGTCACCATTCAGTGTCCAATCTGTCCCACTTTCAATGATTTTCCATTAGGAACGATTGCACATAATTAATGCAAGCAGTGTTGAATGAAGTATCTGAAAGTGTGGGGAATGTAAGCATGTTCATTTTAGATATATTGATTTCTAGCACATTGAATGTTATGCACAGTTGCATGTTTAGGATGTAGGTGTCACAGTACTGTGCAAAAGTCTTGAACCATTTATTTGCATTTTGCAAGGAAATTGGAAAATGGATGCAGGTATTTACTTTACCTTTACTTGACCAACTTGATCTTTACTCTTTAACAGCCTGAACTCTTAAACAAGCTTTCTTGTCATTTATTTAAGCAACTTTAGGAATAGTTCTCCAGGCTTCTTGAAGGACTTTCAAAGCTGTTCTTTGGACATTGGGTGCCTTTTGTTCTGTTTGTTGTCAAGATGATCCTCCCCCCCCCCCCCCCCCCCCCCCCCTCACACACACACACACACACACACACTTTAATAACTTGGAGGTCCAGGCTCTGGGGAGGCGAATTCATGACTAAAAGTGTGTCATTGTGTGTTTTCCTATTCACGTATGCTTTTTTTAGTAGCATGTCTGGTATCATTTTCATGACAATTTCTTGATAGTATTGCATGTTGGATCAAACTCTGATGGTATTTTTTTGCATTTGTAATACCATCAAGTTTGACAAGATACCGCTTGCTAAAATGCCTCCCCAAACAATGACAGAGCCTCCACTGTGCTTTAGCTGCAATCACTCATTGTTTCTCTTGACCTCCTCCATGCCTACTGACATTGCCTTGTTGCCAGTTCAGTACAGTTCTTTTGTAATTTGGCAGACCTCAGCCTTTTCTCCCCATCCTTGACAACAACCCTTCCACTGAGACCTCTTCTGATGAGGTTTCAGTGAACAGTAGATGGATCAACTGAATTCTGATCTCACTTCCTGTGTCAGGTCTTTGCTGGATTTCTTCGTGTCATGTTATATGTAGACAAAACACAGACTGGTCCATCCCTTGAACTAGGGGTCTTTTTTATGAATGATTCAAATGTCATTGTTAAGTGGCTTAAGAAAACATTCCTCTGAAAATGTTGATGTTCAAGGACCGAATTAAAAATAGAATAGAATAGAATACCCCTTTATTGTCATTGTACATGTACAACAAAATTATGGGTGCTCCACGCCAACTGAGAAGGAATAATATTATAAGTAAGACAGCAGGAATAAATTACAAACAGGAGAAATTTATACAATCAAGAGGAATGTACAATATACAAAATGATAGAAGAGAACAAAGTGCTTGGAAGTAGTGCAAAAGACCTGACCTCCAGAGGTGGCGGAGGGCAGCCAATTATTTTTGAGTGGTGTTAATTACCCTCTGTGCAGCCTTCCTGTTCTTAGTAGCCCCTGCGTTCCAAACACCTGGTTCAGGACATGGAAAAAGTGCAGGCGCTGCCGAGCCTTCTTTACCAAGGAAAGTCTGGCACCTTGGAGGAAAAAAATATAAAGAAATGAGGGGAAGCTCAAAGCTTTTGCACAGTAATGTGTGGTGTTGTAAAACTGGATAAGGATAAGCATGTTTTCTGTTCTCCTTAGGTATTGACCAATAACAGTGGGACATCGGTTTCATCAACCCTATCTGTGTCACTATGAAGATATGATTACTCCCAGGCAGCGATGGGAATCCTGCCAACTGACTGCCCCTGTGTATCGACTGTGTCTTGTGAGGAGCCAGTCAAAAATGTCCAAGTGCTCAGTTTTTCTCCTGCCTTTCCTCTCCAGTGTTTTTTTTTTAACCTTTGTGCAAGGCGTCTCTAAAAATCAAGTGCTTTCACAGTTACATCAGGTTAAAGAACACAAATGTCATTGTACTGCACTTTTTATCAGAGAATTACAAGCCATTCTTCATTTGGACAGAGCAGTGAGCGGACTAACTAAAGAATTTCTTGGTAGTTAGTAGTGCGTCTGTGATTTATATGACCTATAAACAGATATGATCCCAGAAAATGTCCTAGTCTGTTATGTACATCTTGTATACTGAATATATACTACTTTTTCAGTTCTTTTTTTTAAGTTTTCTTACAATTTTATACCATGCTGAGATTTTTGGGTCACAGTTTTATTTGTATTGGCCAAAAGTCTTTTTAAGGAAACTAAAATGTGCAGCTTTTATATTGTATGGGGCCTGCATTTGTCTTTTTTTTTTTTTTTTTTTTGCTGTAACAAAATGAAGTGTAATACAAAAATGGAGTGTAAATATGCATAAAATACTGTTTCAAATCACACACTTTTAGCTGGTCTGAACTGATAAATTTCTTATACTCTCCTCTGTAAAAATCTCATAGCCACACTGAGCTCTGGTCTTGAAGTATATTCTATAGGTCAAGTCTTGCTTCATACAGTTAATCTGAAGTTTGTACTCAATGCTTTGACTGTTGCTGTTCTACAGTAGCATTGCTATTGAGACTAAATGTGTGCCTCTTTCTATAATACAGCACTGTAGAACTTTATATACTTTGTGATTCATTCCACCATGTTGGTTTTGTCTGTTACACATATAAAATATGCCATGTTTCAGTGAGCTGCTTTTAAATATCAAATACAATGGATTCCACAATCTGTGTTAAAGCTTTTCTGTTGTTGCTGACTGAAAACCTTTACTAATACTGTGACATTTAAAGTTATTCATATTCAGGGGCCGGACTACTTTGACTGGTACCCAATTTCCAGAATAAGGGGGATGTGCAGGGCTGTAGTAAGTACAGAAAACAGGTCTGGCCCGGATCCGGCATCAAGCTGACACTTCTGACTGCCAGGTCTGGCAATGATGGCACTATTTATGTTCCTATTTTCCTATTTTAGTTAGAAGACCCAAATATGATGTTGCAATACTATACTGCTATGGCCAACGTTTCAAATTAACAGGTTTGTGAGTGTCCACTTTATCCAAAACCTAGTGAGGGTTTATTCATGTTTACCACTGAGTGGCTGTAGCTCAGGCATTAGAGCAGATCACCTACTGATTGGAAGGTTAGTGGTTCGATCCCTGGCTCCCCCAGTTTCCATGTCAAGACTATGAATGTAATTAGGAACCACTCAGTTTAGAGAAAATGTGTGATTAGGCAAATGTAGAGAATAAAGAAGCGCTATATAAGACTCAGTCCAGTCATGTTACTTTTGCACTATTATGTTCCGGCACATGTTGTTTTTACATGGCTTGATTATTACATGGGCCAGCATAGGACCACCAGTGTGTCTGCAACTGGCCCATGTGTGGGCCACCTCTGGCAAACCTGATCTGGTGCAGGTGCAAGAGAGCCTATAGAGGTGGAGGTGTGCTCTGGAGAGAAGAGGAAAGATAGCCAGTTCAAGCAAGACAGAATATATGTGTGTAAATGAGAGGGAGAAGGCTGGAAAGCTGAAGGTGCGTAGTGCAGCCGCAGTGAGGGTAGATGAGTTTAAATACCTGGGGTCAACCATTCAAAGAACAAACGGAGCACAAGAAAAAGGAAGAGTGGTAGAGTGGGTGGAGACACGTGTTAGGGGTTATTTGTGACAGAAAGATAGCAGCTAGAGATAAGTCAAAGTTTATTTCTAAAGCACATAAAAAACAAAAACACTAAACAAACAACAACCCTAAATAATACTGTGTTTGTTCAACTAGAATGGAAAGCACCTGAGAATAAGTATTATTTAAATCTGTTTTAAAATGATTGAGAGACTCTTGCGTGAAAATGATGCATGGAATGGTGAAATTAATGCATTTGGCGATTAGACTCCGATGAACCATTGTGGCTGAACAAAATACCAACGGAGATAGGATATAGGACAGGAACCCCCAGAGTCTAGGCCAGGGGTCTGCAACCTTTCACACTTGGACCCGGTTTCCACGCAAAAGAAAACACTGGGAGCCGCAAATACTTTTTGAAATCTAAAATGAAGATAACACTGTATATATTGTGTTTTTGTTTTTTTTTTACCTTTATGCTTTGTGTGAACAACTAAAGTAAGTAAGTAAAGTTTATTTATTAAGCGCTTTTCACAGACAGGCAGTCACAAAGCGCTGTACACAAATATTAAAATAAACAATACAATCAATAGACATTATACACAATGTAAAAGATTAAATGTAAATAATGTAAAGAATATAAAATACGTAGATCAACAAAAGGCTTGTTTGAACAGAAAAGTTTTAACTGCTTTTTAAAAGAATCCATAGAGCAACTAAGGTGTGTTGCTTATGAAATCCATGAAGTTCTACCGAGAAAATTACATTTTATTTATGTTTTGAACTCTTAAAGAAATACAACAAAAGGAAAGACGCCCAGCTGAACTAAAATGATCCATGTAGCAAACAAAAATTGTTGTGAGCCGCCACCCTTATATCGCCTTTGGGCTTTTGGACGCTTGACCTGACTTCTAAAAAGTAATTGGAAAAAAAGCACTATACTGCTAACAAAAAAAAAAAGATATTTGCAAAATTCTGCCTAAATATGTATTTTACCTGGTTAATGTGTGTGGCGGGGCGTGGTCTGCAGTGCCGCTGTATGGGAGTCGGACGCACCTGAGCGGCACCCGCAATCACGCCTTGCCGCCTTAAAGTCTGTGCTCTCTCTGCTGTTGTGTTGGTATGTGTCGGGCTGCGTACAGCAACTGTTATATCTTCACTCCGGGTTACTAGTATAACAATGATACTCGGACCACGACGTAACTTGCGGTATTTATTATAACGGAGCAACTTAACATGGAGCTAGCCCGAGCAACAGCCGAAAAGCATCATTTCCCATAATGCATCGGGGCAAGCCCACTACGGATCCTGTTATAACCCAGAATACACAACATCTCCTCCCCTCTTACAAAGGATGTACTATGAAATAAACAGGTGATCTACTCACAAACTTCAGTCTTCACTGGCACATGACAGTAATAGCCTCACAAACATTTCACCTCTTATTAACTGTAAGGTTACAACACCAACTCTTTTAATTGCTATCTTGGGGAGTGAGGGTGGACTACCTCAACCTCCCCCATGACCCATGGGGATTATTCTGCCCCGTTCATTTGGGTCAGGTGCCATCTAATAACTCAGACGAACAGGAGGCCGCCGCTCTCTATTGGGGTATCGGCGGTCTGTGGTAACGTCAGTCTGTGTGCTCTCTTGTGGAGCCTTTGTTCCTGACACCGAAGATGTCTCAGTCTCTCTTACAGTCTCCTTTACAGGTGGAACCACTGTTCCTGATGTGGTGGAGTTCTCTACTTGTGTGTGTGAAGGGGCTGACGAGTCGATGAGTGCATTTTCAAGATCTCCGCAAGACCCTTCTGCAGACACTGGTGCGGACCGGAGTAGCTGATCCACGTGTCTTCTCCAGACTCCATCGGCCACCTGAACTGTATATGAAACTGGACCAGTTTGAGCAATGACAGTTGCAGGAACCCACTTGTGTACTCCTCGGTAGTTCCTGGCCTGCACTGACTCGCCGGTGCTGAAGACTCTGCCCTTGACCTTTTGACCCCTGTACATGATTTGTTTCTCTTGTTGTTTTTGTACAGTGTCCTTCACAGTTGAGGGTTTCAAAAGATCAAAGGTAGTGCGCAGATCTCTTTTGAACATTGCGTTGGCAGGAGATGTCCTTGTGGTCGCATGTGGACTATTCCGGTAGTTAAGCAGAAACTTGTGCAGTCTCTGATGCAGTGTTCCTTGGCCTTGTGATGTTTTCAGTGCATGTTTCATTGTCTGAACAAACCTTTCTGCAAGACCATTCGTTGCAGGATGGTATGGAGCTGACGTAATGTGCTGCACTCCATTAGCCTGTAGGAAAGCCTCCATTTCCTGTGAAACCAGTTGAGGTCCATTGTCAGAGACTATCTGAGTAGGAGATCCAAACCTACTGCACATTTCTCCTAGAGCTTCTATGGTCTTTTCAGTGGTGGCTGATTTCATGATGGTCACTTCAGGCCATTTACTGTGTGCATCAACAGCTACAAGAAACATTTTGTCCTCGTATGGACCTGCAAAGTCAATGTGTACCCGATGCCATGGCTCCTGTGGGAACTCCCAGGGATGAAGAGGAGCAAGTGGTGGGTTGTTCCGGACCATCTGACACGAAGAGCAGTTCTTAGCAATCTCCTCGATCTGTTTGTCCATATTTGGCCACCAAAAATAGCTTCTCGCTATTTCCTTCATTCTCACTATTCCACTATGTCCTGCATGCAGTTGCTTCAACAGTTTTGGTCGCAGTGACATGGGAATGATGACTCTCCTCCCCCACAGCAAACATCCCGCCTGAACAGAAAGCTCCGCCCGCTTTCCCAGGAAAGCCTTCAGGTCTACACCCTTACTTGCAGGCAGACCCTTAATGATCCAGTCCAGCACTGCTGCCAACACAGGGTCATTTCTGGACGCCTTTTTCACCTGCACAGCCGAAACAGGTGCTGACTCTACCTCCCTGAAGTAGAGGATCTCAACTGTGTCAGAGACGGGTTTTTTAACAGGAAGGGGTAACCTGGACAACCCATCTGCATTGCAATGAGACTCCGATTTGCGATACTTGATGTCATAAGAATGTCCTGACAATATCAACGCCCACCTCTGGAGACGTGAAGCAGCAAGATATGGAATCCCTGTATAGGGTCCCAGGATGGTTGTGAGAGGCCTATGGTCAGTAAACAGTGTAAACTTCCTACCGTACAGGTACTGGTGGAATTTCCGAACACCGAATACAATGCTCAGCGCCTCTCGTTCCAGCTGAGCATAGTTGGACTCTGCTGTGTTTAATGTCCTTGATGCGAATGCAATTGGCCTTTCTTCGCCATTTGGGAGAATGTGGGAAATCACTGCCCCCACCCCATAGGGAGAAGCATCATAAGCAAGCTGAATTGGGAACTTGGGATTGAAGTGGGTTAGCACCTCAGATGCAGTCAGTGAATCCTTTGCCTTTTGAAAGGCGTCTTGGCCGCTTGCTGTCCACTCCCATGCTTCTTCCTTGCGTAGCAGGTTGTGCAGTGGTTTCAGGAGTGATGCCAAGTTGGGTATGAACCGTCCGTAGTAGTTCAACAGCCCTAAGAAAGACTTTAACTGACTGACATTTCGTGGTGGGGGTGCATCCACGATTGCTGTGATCTTCGAAGGTGCAGTGTGAAGTCCATTTGCATCAATCACGTGCCCTAGATATTCCACAGATGACTGGAAAAAGTCACATTTCTCCTTACGGACTCTCAATCCGTATTCCTTCAGCCTCTGAAGGGTCGCATCCAAGTTGCGCAGATGCTCTTCATCATCTGCTCCTGTACACAGGATATCATCCAGATAGCATTGCACACCAGGTAATCCGCTCAGGATTTGATCAATCGCTCGTTGAAACAATGCTGGAGCTGATGTGATGCCAAAAGGCAACCTGCAAAATCTGAAAAGTCCCTTATGTGTGTTAATAGTCAACATGTCACGTGACTGCTCTTCAACGTGCATTTGCAGGTAAGCTTGGTTGAGATCTATTTTGCTGAACTTTTGTCCTCCACTCAGACCAGCAAATAAGTCATCAATCAGTGGAAGGGGATACTGCTCTGCTGTTAATACAGGATTCACGGATACCTTGAAGTCTCCGCAGATCCGGATTCCGCCGTCCTTTTTGGGAACTGGAACGATGGGCGTGGCCCACTCGCTGGTCGTAACCGGCTCCAGAACACCATTCTTGACCAATGCGTCTAAATTAGACTCCACCTTGGGCCGAATGGCGTACGGCACAGGTCTAGCCTTCATAAAGACTGGCTTGGAGTCAGGCTTGAGATGCAGCTTCACTGTAATTTTTTTCATGCTGCCCAGCTCCTCACGAAAAACCTCCTGGTGTTTTCCCAGTATGGCCTGTAGCTGAGAGGAACCATGCGACAGCTTTCTCACCTCTTGCCAGTTGAGTCTGATTGTTTTGAGCCACACACGTCCCATTATAGCAGGGCAGTTCTTCTGCGTAACATACACAGGCAGCTTAGCAGTTTGGCCATTGTATTGAACAGTCACCTCTGCCATTCCTTTCATAGGCACTCGATGTCCAGTATATCCTTTAAATACTGTGTCGGAGGGTTTGAGTGGAAGGTGCTTCAGACATGTCCTATAGACATTATATGACACTAGTGATGCTTTTGACCCAGTGTCAATCTGCATTTTTACAACATGTCCCTCCAGTTTGGGCGTGACCCAAAAGCCGTCTGAGGTTTCGTCCACCTTCAGTATTCGCACAGTATTTATTGCAGACAACACTTCTTCATCTGAGGAGTCATTTGCTCTATCCTCATGAAGCTTAACTGTGTGAACATGTCTTTCTTTTTTGAATCTTGCAGTGCCTCTTTTATTCCCAGGCTTTGAGCCCTTATCCTTGCACCTTTTGTTCCTGCATGCCCGTGCTACATGACCTTTTTTTCCACAGTTGTTGCAATCCATTTCTTTGCACCAGCAATCACTAGCAAGGTGTCCTAACTTGCCACAGCGGAAGCATGGTCCCTGTGCATTTGCTTTACTATTGTCTAGTTTGTGTACTCTGTCTGTAGCATGTAGCGCATGGGCTTCTTTTGATGCCATTTCCATGGTCACACTGATATTAATTGCCTTCTCAAGAGTCAAATCACTTTCCGTGAGCAATTTCTTCTGTGCAGCTTCATTTCTTAAACCACACACGAGTCTGTCTCTTAATGTGTCATTTAAAACATCTTTAAACTCACAGTGTTCAGCTAATTTGCGTAACGATGCAACGAACATTGTGACAGACTCACCCTCTTCTTGGTTTCGCTTGTGAAACTTGAACCGTTCAGCGATCACGAGGGGCTCGGGCGAGAAGTGTTTGGTCAGTGTGTCCACGATCTCTGTGAAACTTTTACTGCCTGGCTTTGCTGGCTGTAGCAGGCTCCTTAGCAGGGTAAAAGTCTTTGGGCCTATCACACTCAAAAAAATGGGCACCAGTTTAGCATCCTGTATGTCGTTAGCCGCAACGAAATATCCAAAACGCTCCGTATATGAGCTCCATTGCTCCGTGCTTTCGTCGAAGGGACCGATAGGGCCAGTAACTCCAGCCATTACTCGGCTCCTGGTTGAATGGCACTCTTCCCCTCACAACTGTTCCTTTTTGTAACGTCTCTTTTATCCGTTTATGTTTTGGTTAACGTCACTTACGGAGTCTGCCCTCGTCGTCCTGTCCGCTGTACATTCCTCCCCGTTTCGCTGAGGAGAAAAAAAAACGGCATCCACCTTCGCACACCGGTAGCGTCGTCCTACCTCCGGCGCCGTCTAACACCAGGTTAGCGCGAGGCATCAGCAGGAAAAAAAAATGTAAAACTCCAAAGCGGACTGCAGCGTCGGTCCAGACGTCCTCGTCGCCACTTTTGTTATATCTTCACTCCGGGTTACTAGTATAACAATGATACTCGGACCACGACGTAACTTGCGGTATTTATTATAACGGAGCAACTTAACATGGAGCTAGCCCGAGCAACAGCCGAAAAGCATCATTTCCCATAATGCATCGGGGCAAGCCCACTACGGATCCTGTTATAACCCAGAATACACAACAGCAACCGTGTGTGAAACGCGATCAATAAAGAGATGCTGAAAAGCATGTTCATGCAAACATCGTCGGGTCTGTCGTGATATGTTTACAATATGGTCCCGAACCTCTGCGCACAGCGTCTGCAAATCGGGGCTTTCATCTTTACGCAGGACTGTAAGCTGTCATCTGTGGGGCGTGAGCTGTGTTTGTTTTTAACTTAGTTCACGGTGGACAACAGCTGCCGACATAATGTGGATCCGAAGATCCATAATTGGCCTACCTGGGGTCGAAAGTCTCGATAAATGCACAGCGTTTCAGCGGGTACACTGGCTTCCGCGAGTGTGACGCTTATTTTGAGCGATGAAAAAATAATAAGATATAATTTTATTTTTATATTTCAAAATCACAATAATCTTCCAATTTAGAACTACATGTTAAAAAAAAAAGAACTAAACACAAATAAAATACACTTTAGCTAATTACTTCTAATGTATTTTCCCAAACCACCCGGAGCCGCAAAATAAAGACTAAAGAGCCGCATGCGGCTCCGGAGCCGCGGGTTGCCGACCCCTGACCTAGACAATGGTGGTGGTGAAGATGAAGAGTGAGTCTTGGCTGGGGCTCTGAAGTGGCAGCTGATTGGCCCAAGGAAAGGGAACTCGTGCATAAGCTTCATTTGGTTCTAAACCCCAGTGCTCTGGCAGGAGTGTAAGGTTACAAAAGTTCAGTTAACTATGGTGGCAGCAAACTACTGAGACTCTTAAAACCAAGTAATAAAATTTTAACCTGGATCCAGAAATGCACTGGAAGCCAGGGTAAGGAGCCTAAAAAAGTACTGTGATCACACCATTTCTTTCTCGCCAAAAAGCAAGCAGGCGACAAAGTAACGACTAACAGAGCCAAAATAGAAATGACTGCAACAGTCTAAGTGAGAGGTAATAAAAGAGTGAACTGATCTCTCAAAGTTATGTTACAGGAAGCAGGCCTTGACTTGAGGAGCCTTAGTTTAAAAACAAAACTCATCTTAACAGAGTTAATCTGTTTATCTAATTTTAAAGCACAGTCAAAAAAAATCACACCAAGGTTCCTTGCCATTAGGTAACAATAAGAAGCTAAACCACCAATGTGACTCTCATCCTTATCTAAAAGAGTTAAAGGAAAGGTTTATAAGATGGTAGTGATTCCTGCTACCTCTGCCTCCTCCTGTCAACCTGAACGTGGCAGAGTGAAAAATTTTCACTGGGAGTGACCAGAATGGACAGGATTAGAAATTCGTATACTGGAGGGACAGCTCGAGTTGAGTGGTTTGGAGACAAACTTATAGAGGCAAGGCTGAAATGGTTTGGACATGTTGAGAAGAGGGATAGTGGATATATTGGACAAAGGATATAGAAGATTGAGCTGCCAGGCAGGAGAAAAAGAGGAAAACCTCAGAGGGCATGGTTAGTGTGACAGAAGAAGGGATAGAGTGAAATTGGGGGAAGATGATCCGCTATGGTGACCTCTAAAGAAAGCAGCTGAAAGAAGTATGTTACTCAGCACTAATTCACAGGTATCTTTATATAGAATGGCCTGTTTGCCAAGCTAGCTAGTATTAGCTGATAACGTAGCACTCCCACTGCTCGCCTAAATTTGTTAACTTCTGACTCCTATAAAAGTAGTGTTGGGGTTGCAATGTAAAAAGGAGGCTGTAAAGCAGGAGTTCATGTGGCTACATCCGTCTTTCGGTGCCATGCAAACTGTATAATGAGTCCTCTGTTACTTTAACTCTACCAGGACACTGAGAAGAAAATGCAATATTGACCCTCAGCAACTCTTAACTCATGTTCTCCTTATTATCTGTGACTGCAATGGTGATGAAAAGAAAGACTGGCATTCACAGCTCTTATTAACTCAGCAGAAAAGCAGCTAACAAAACGCCTTTCGATTAGTTTCGACTTTAAGTAAACTCGGTGTATTTTAATTGTCTGTCTTCACAGAGCTTAAACACATACGTACAGAGGGGTTTTATTCCGTGGGAAGAGAGCTCCTTCAGATATGCAAAGTCAGAGGGGCTGATGAAGACAAAAAGACAGCAAAAGGCGAAGGTACTGGCAGGGAGAAATAGATGAAAACCAGCACTTAAGAGGGATGTGATGTATGTTGCTCTTTTAGCTAGCCGTGACCCACAGCAGTGACAGATATAGCAGCAGCTGTTGTTATAGCAACCCAGGCATGCCTGAAGCAAGGCAGATTGCCTGGAAAAGATATTACCAAGTGATAGTTGAGACACATTAAGTTTTGCACTAGAGAAAATCTGGAGTGCTTGTTATAGGCAAAGTATAAAGACGCCACCGGTCACATAACATCTGCTCCAGGTGGAAGTAAAAAGCCTTGGCAGATTATCCCAGAATATAAGTGAACACAAACCAAGGTCAGCTATACTGTCCGAATGGGAAACAGGTAACGTAACCAGTGTGGCCTTTATCCATCCATCAAGTTCACATAAATTGGTTATTGATTGTGGGACACATCCCATAAACTCTGTAACAATGTGCCATTATGGATTTGAGATACATTGTGAACGTGCAATTCTGCCTCCTCCTCGCACCACCCCTCCTCACTCTGTCTCCCTCTCTCCTCGCCTCACCGTGTCTCTACCTTCGCCTGCTCTTTTGTTACAATGTGCCTCCCTGAGGATACAACCCAGTAATACGGCCCACATTCTACTAAAATATGTTTCAATTAAACTGCCATGCCCCGACTGCCTCAGTGCTCCAGTAAGCATTTCAAGTTGCATAGGTTTAAGAAGGCAGGACAAGCTGTGGCAACAAACACTCTTAATTTGGAGGTAATTTCCTTTAAAATCACATAAAGCATCGCTAATAGTGGAGAGGGATCTTGAAACTTAAAAGTCCACGGATGAAACACATGGCATTTTAAACATATAAAGTGGATGTCAGTGGATTCAAAGACTTTTTTTCATCTAAACAACCATCATACAATGTGACCATAAATCATTAATCATGCAAGTAGCTGAGTGCCTGTCATTTGTGAAGGGTCTTTGTCTCCCTCTAGTGTGAAGCATATTATGTAGTAAAAAAAATCAGCGTAATGAATTTAGAGCTTTCTGTTCCTCTGTCAAGAAAGATTACAACACCTAAAGCAACATTTGTTGGACACCTCAAGAATATTGTAATATTTCACAATGAATTCAGACATTTAATTAATTTATTCACACTTTCTAATTTGGAAGGCTGATCAGAAAGGCTTGGCTGTGGACTCTCTATTGATACAGCAGCAGGCTGTAGGCTACCAGACATTACAGTCACCCAGAAACAAAGCCTATTGATTGCCGATCAATAGTCACTTTGGTGGATGTGAGCTCCTATCTGTTTTAGCATTACATTGTCATGATAGATGGGAACATGCTGAGTGAGTAAAGTGAGCAATTATTATGCTTTGATATTCTGGTTTTTAAACAGGATACAATTCCCCCCCAATTTCTCATTTCTTCTCTGAACAGCATGCTGCTTGTTTCTGGGAGAGATTTAACCTTTCCCCCTTTAACTGCTGTTTATAAACTCATTATAGAGCTTCTTTTGGGTCCTCAGTTACCCTCTCTTTTAGACATGGTTTGATGCATTTTGGCTATCGAAGAAAAGATAAAAATATTACTTTGGGAACAGATAAAAGAAAAGATAAAAATATTACTTTGGGAACAGATAAAAGAAAAGGTAAAAATATTACTTTGGGAACAGATAAAAGAAAAGGTAAAAATATTACTCGGGGCTCTCGAATAAACAAGCCCAAAGTAGCTTTCGTGAGAGAAGATAAGGCCTGTTTGTCCTCCATGTGTTTGTATCACTGACATTTATTCTAAATGAGTTCACTGAAAACAATCCTGTTTCAGAAATTGGTTTTCTTGGCGATTAAGTCCTGATTGTAGCACACTCAGTCTCTTTTAACTGGAGGAATGTGTGCGTGTGTGACTTGGCCTCTGCTTGGAGGCTTCCAATACATTACAAATGAATGTCAGCGACAGAGCGAAACTGTTTTATGGAGCTAAAATGACAGATTATCTGCTAAAGAACAGGATCATCAAGAGCTAATGTAGTGGAAATAATTATGCTGCCTGAGCAGTTCTAAAAGAAACTGCTAACTATACAGTAGATACGATACTGAAGGGTCTGTCTAAGTTGAGTGTGGCAGCTCTCTTATGGGGTTCTCTCGCCCCCCTGTCTTCTTTCTGCAGCTCATCTGTGACTGTGTTTCAAAAACCTAAGGACTTCCTGCAGATCTCTAAAGAAGATTGAGCTGGGAGACAACCTGTACAGAGTTTTCAAAGACTTTTTAGACTCTGGGACGATGACATTGTGCTGTAAAGAAAGCTGCTCTTCTCATGCTGTTTCAAAAAAAAAGAAAAAAAAGGAAAAGAACTATTTAAAATTTGAGTACATTTCAGCTCATTTTCACATCGAATTCCTGTACACACAAGTATGGAAAACTTATGTATTGCATATTGTGATTTTGTGACATCAGTGGCTTTGTCAAAAGAGCTGTCTGGATGTGACACTTGTCAGTAGCTCAAATGAAAGATTTCAGTCGGGTTGATCGTGTGTTTTTGTTTAGGAGACTTGAAGCATTTGACTATGTAAAATAAGGTCAGTTCATGGGTTAATTTGTTTTGCTAAAAACACCGGAATCGCTTTGACGACATGAGGAAGGTGTAGTTAACTCCACTTTATGCATTTGTAAGTAAGCGAGGGAGACAGTCTAAGTTGCGCAAATGTCCTCATCAGGAGGAGCAAGAAAGGCTGTCTGCAAAAGTCTGAGCACGCACCTACTACAAGAGCACCAATTTTCGAGCTTTCACCCAGCAGGCTATAAGAGAAAGATACTTCTAATTATAAACTAAAGATACCTAGAAAGGATCTCATGAGGTGAACTTTGCAGCAGATACCAGCTCGTCTGCTTATGCTGCTAATGTTACAGCGTTTGTTACCAGCCAAAACTGATATTAACAGACCCAAGCAATAAATGGAAAAATATGAAAGCATGTATCCTCTGCAAGTGTTGGATAAAGTGTAAGGACATACTGTTAGTAGGCTGTAAAAATAAAACAGCAGGCAAAAGTTCCAGCTGTGCTGCAATGGAGCAGAGAGGGATGAGTGTTTCTAGTGAACGATATCAGTAAGAAAAAAAAAACTATAAAAAAGAAACATTTTGAAGCACATCTTTACTAAATTAAGCATACATAAATGAATAAATTAATGGTGTTTGTGTTTGGATTAATATTGTCACAGGTTTTAAATAAATTTGTGAGGTTTTCACTGGTATTTTGCACCATGGCATTTGGTGCAAAATACATGGATGCAGCTGGTCACCCATGATGCATCCATGTATATACGTTTATCTAATACCCAGAAAAAAATCATTACGTGGACACAAATTAATCAGAATGTGCACACAAATTAAGCAGGCCATGCACAGGAGTTTTATTTTGTGAGCCATTTTATTATCATTGACTGTCTTTTTATAGGGACGATTAACTGGGAAAAACTGGGAATGCGACAGTTGGTAAACTCAGTGCTCATATATCAGCTGAGAGTGAGGTGTGGATGACCGAGGGAAAACATGGAGTGAAATTAAAATGAATGAATATGATTTTTGTTGAGGAAAAAAAGGAAAACACAAGCTAATTCACTTGTGCACAAACTTTAACTGGAATGGTGTCTTTGATTCATTAGAAAATACAGCATGTTGGCCATGAGCTTTCGAAATGGTGCACTGGGCCAGATGGACCTTTTTCCTATTGGAGGGGGTGTTTGTGAATAATAGCTGGCTCATTGCCCTGCCCAGCATCTGAAGTTGGAGAGCAAAAACACCTGAACCTATATTTTCTGATGAGCATTTGTTTTGTTAATAAATGCAGATCTAGACTGAAACAGCTTCTGTGTTCATGCATAAAGTCACAATCTAGGCTGTGAAAAACATCTGTTTATGCTGGAGCTGACTGGTTTGGACACATTCAAGACCACACCTCTCTACCCGTCTGTTGAAGGACCACAGTTTTAAATGCTAAGAGAGATTGTTCTGAATTATATGGTAATGTGTGCTGCTCCATAACAGTTAAAGGTCAAGTTCTCCTCCTCTCCTGAAAAGTCCACACTGCAGAATCATCTAAAAGGATTTCAAACCATTGTGTCACAGGCTAAAGTAAGAAAGGTGTTACCACTAATTCCACAGCCTACTGATTTCTTGTAGCTGTCGAAGAGGAACGCAAACATTTCAAATGGAGGGAAAGAAATTGAATTTTTCCCAAAGAAGCTTTCCAAAGATTATCACCAGCAATCCACTTATAATTAAATCTTCACACATTTCATGCTGTATAGTCAGACAAGGCACTAGTGTTGACTTTTCCACACATAAAAAGTGCACAGTTATTAAGCCATTTCTAGAGTGTACAGCTTGATTGACTTCTAGCCAAAGAACATAATTTGTTGGTCTATTTTAGCAGACATAAAGTAAAAAACTGGAATGTACAGCTTTAAACCAAATATGGAGTAAAAGCCAGACATTTTCAAAAAATGCCCATATTTATTGTGAGAACATGGAGAGGCCACAGTCATTTTGATGAGCCTAATATAAAAAGAAGAAGAAACTTAGCTCTTTGTAAAAGTAATATTCAACCAACCAATCAAAAATCAAGCTCTAACATGTTCATTTGTGATTTAGTGGTTGTAATGGCTTACCAGTATGTCACTTGGTCATTTTGACTAACGTATGATGTATGTTGTAAGGCTTAGTCACAAGAGTGAAAATAGGAGGCAACTACTCTGCAACTTTGAAAAATAAGGGGTTACCCAGTGATTGTTTTAAAGTTTTTTGTTGCCTGGAACTGAGTGTTCCTTCAACTTTTGGATGATGACTTTCAGTGACAAGGTAATTGCACAAATTGCCTGGTGCAGGGGTGCAACCCTTCTCCCAACAATTGCAGTCCAGCTTGGACTGAGTGCAGCCACTTGCAGACATATTGTAGTCCACCCTGGTTTCATGGCAAAGCATGCAATAGACACACTGGTCCACTGTGTGATTCTCACGCTTTGATTTGCTTAAGTTGCATGTAGTAGTATCTATTTAAACCTTTGTTTTCCTCTTGGCTTGAAATAAAATATTGGCAGCTGCTGGTACCATAGCTTACTGTAGTTATATAAGGAGAGATCACTTTTAAGAGTTGAACATGTCTAGATGGTGATGATGATGGTGGTGGTGAAGATGAAGACTAAGGCTTGAATAGAGCTCTGGCTGGGGAGTCTAAGGTGGAAATGGGGAGTCGTCTTTGACGTCTGTCTTTGCAATAGGGGAATCAAATTTCTGGTTGCATTCCTATATAAAAGCAAGGCTGCCATGTGCCATGCTATTTCTTAAACTACTGTGCTGCAGCAAAAAAATTACTATTTTTTGAGGAATTTCTCTTTTTTACTGTGTTCTGGCTGGACTCCGAACACAATTTGTTAAGTGGAATTTCTGCAAATGTAGATTACAACAGATTAGCAAAAGACAGAAATAGATTTGCGATGTTCACTGATTTATTACAGTTATTCACAAATGGCTTGCACGTTATTGCCATTCAGTGACAAACTGATAGCAGGACTAACTCCATCTTCTTGAGGCACCAAAGTCACTTCAAAATTGCAACAGACTGCGAGTTGCCGCAGGCCTGGTCTCTGTCTTCAAAGCGAGCATTTCAAAGGTGATCAGATGGGCAACTCTGCACAATGTTTTAGTCCTTGTTGCGTGTCGCTGTTTTCATTCCTTTCCCTACCATTAGACATCACTTTGCTGGTTCTTATAAATTAATTCATTACACAGACTTAACCACTGTTGCTATCATAACTGTTCGCATCTTGGTCAATAAAATTATTTATCTCATGTATTAACCCTTGCACACATTCACACTACCTGTGACTGCACCCTAGTGTACAAAATGTGCATTACAGCAAAACGAATGCAAAGCGACACATACGGGAACATATGGCTCTCCGTGATCCTGAGAGAGATTAGTGCTCTCAGCTTGCAAACTTCTAATCGAACCCATGCTCAGAATAATAAAAATTAGCAAATCCCCAATTATTAATGACTGAAATTAAAAATCAATCTGAAAATATTAAAAATTTAAATAAAATGAAAAAAAAAATCAATTACTCTTATAAGAGTAATTGATTATAGACTTCTGTTCTTGAGAGGAAAAGCTCAACAGCTGCTCACTTAGTTATTTTCGCTGATTTTGCTGATACACATTTTGTTGTAAGCCAGAGGAATAATTACAAAAATAAACAAACAAAACTCAATTTTTGCTTCTAAATGTGATGCTTTGTCATCAGTCACACTACCTGGCTGTGTTAATGGGCTATATAGGCACACTATTATTTGGTCAACATGTGATTAGAGGTTTAACTTTGTCCCCTGACTCATATATTCTTCAAAGTTAATGCCCATTATGGAAACAGAAAGCTGCTGGCACAACACATCATTCAACAGTTTATCGCCTCTTTGACAGCAATTATATTACCTGAACAACTTTGAAGCACCTTTGGAGAATCTTTTCACTTAAGTTTAGCATAATCTAACTTTGGACAATGTACACAGTGCCCATGAATGAAACCTGAGTGCCCGTATAATTATATCTTTCTTGCAGTTACAGGGTTCTTATCATCACCTTGAGGTGTCATTGGCATAAAGGGGAGCATGGAGGTGGAGGTTTTTAACAAACAGAAGGCTGCTCTGGACTACTCAATGAGCAGCCGGTCTTCTCAGGAATATTCATTTACTGTCATGCAATTCATCAAAGCTGCTTTTTAGCAGAAGTCCCCCACTGGGTATGTTATTTTCCTGAAATCTGGCTTTAGTAGCAGATTTCTGTCATGCATATATCACTTTGATCTCCTTGCAATTTCACACAGATGCATGATATTTCTATGGCAATATTCCTCAGCCCTGCATGCCTTTTTTAATATAGGAGTTAAGGAACTTTTTCAGCTTTGGTATAAATAAAGTATATTATATAACCACAAAGAGCTTGTGGATTATTTGTTTCCTTAAATCCAACACACAGGGAAAAAAGCAGATGCAAAATCAGCAATAAACCACATGGAAAATTATTCTTGAGAGACACATTGTCACCCTCTCCATCTCATCTGTTGTGTGTATTAGAGGAAGCAGGTGCTGTGTTTACTTTCTCAGTGGCATTAATCTTATGGAGTAGCCGATATTGGTTGTTTTCTTTATCTTTAGTGCATGTTCCCAAATAAATCACTGAGCTCAAGCCTTTCCATTGTCTTTGTTAGTCATTACACGATTGTCACAGCGGGCTGATACTGGGTAGGGGGGAAAAAAGAGAAAACATATCAAAAACCCCAGCTGTTTAAAACTTCTAAACAGACCTGAATCCATGAATTAAACAGAAGGCCTTTCACCGTGTACCTTAACCTTTCCTCTCTCCCATCCATCGCTCCTATCCATCATCCCATTCTTCATTTCATTCACCCGCTTTTTAAACAAGTGGCATCTTTGATTAGCAAAACAAAGGGGATGCCTTAAATAAAAAGACCATTTACAAGTCAGACTGGGAAGCGAGGCAGTGACTGGGCCCTGCTCTTTCATTCGTGATGAGAGGATGGAGCTGGCCCATAGTACAATGACGTTGCAGCGCCATTGTTAGTGAAATGAACACCTGGCTGCCAGAGAAGTGCTAAATCACTGCTGTGTTTAGCCACACCTGAGGTTTGCTGCACAGAGGGGCACAAAGCAGAACATTACATTGCAGGATGGTTGAATTCAAAGGTAATGAGCACGAGATGCAGAGTGTATTTTATTATTTAATCAATCATCTGCTGGTCTGTCAATTAGATTTAGCACTGAACCAAACCTGATTATAAACACACAGTTGGCAGGGTAATTAATCCACTGGATTTGTAAAGATTTGGAATTATGCTACGAGGACTAAAGTTAATATGGGGAGAGAAAAAAAGAAGGTTTTAAAACACAACTGAGCATCTGACAAACCCGCTGATTTACTACTTATGTGGTGCAGCCAAAGAAGCAGCTGACTGATATCCTTCCCACCACTACTAGTTAGAGAGAGCCCCAATATGTCTGATAAATGGTATTTTGGCCCCATGGCTATGAGTGCAAACACACGCGAGAAACCTCACACTCAGTCTATATATATATATATATATATATATATATATATATATATATATATATATATACATACATACATCTCACAACCCAAGACTTGACTCACTATTCCACAGATAAAATCCAGATAATTAAACTCGCTTGCTTCTCACCAGTACAGGTTTAATCTGTGGGGATAACGTTATACAGCAGCGAGAAATAACAGTTGCTCTTTTTTTACTGCTATTTCATGCGATGTGGGAGACCATCCTCTGGGATTACTTAACACAGGGTGCACGTAAACAGGAAATTTCCTCCACATCTTTAATCATATTTCAGTTGTTTTTGTTTTTACATAATTTGCAATATGCCCTCTGTACTTTAATTGAGCCTTCAAGCTTCCCTGGCAGAGATGAATGTGTGCATCCTCTGTGACTCAACTAATAATTTTGGGACAGCAACTAATGAACGCTTTAGATCAATAGGAAACCACATAGCATAGCCGGTTACTGAGGTATCCATGCTCTTAAATCCCTGCAGAGGTTTACTGCCAGTGAAAACAGCTGACGTTATCTGCCTCGACTTAGGTCAAAGGCCCGAAATCAGGAAAAATTGTGAGATGCAGGAAGGAGAGGAAAAAAGCAGATGCTGAAGCAGTTTTGTAGGCAAAACCTCAAAAACAAAACAAGCCACTTCGAATAAAATAGGATGAATGATTAAAGTATTTTGGTGTTATACAGGGAAGGCAGCTGTTTACAAAAGTCACATTATATTTTGTGTGTTTATTTATTTATTTTCAGCTTCAGTCTTTTTTTTTGTGGGCTGTAATTTCCTACAGAACCATGAATCTATTTAATAATGTAGTCCGAGTAATAATACGAAGAAATTGTAGTGCTGCTGTTGTGTGCTCGTAACCAATCTGACCCCAGTGATCTTTTTTAGAAGCTCTGCCCTTCAAAGGGAGAGTGAAGTAAATACAGAAGCAGTGAAGTTTTAAAGAGCGCCTAGTAGATAATCTTTTACAGTATTTACCGAGGAAATTGGACCTCTCAGTTTTCTCATTTTAACTACCCTGTGGAAGAACATTAACTTTCATTTGATTACTCAAACCTTGTCCGAAAAAGCTGCGAAAACATGTGAAATGTCAATAAAAGCACAAAAAATTATTTTATAAATAATTGCATTGTACTGGCCCTGTGATAGATGTGTAACTGGACCGGGGTGCACCTTGCATCTACCCCAAAGTAAGCTATGATTGGCTCCAGCCCTGCTGTGGACCTGAATTGGATAATTAGTTGAGAAAATGCATGGATTGATGCATTCTTATATAAATATAAATATCAATACTTTTCATTAATTTATAATCTGCTCTTGTAAACATATTCATAAAACATATTCATAAAAGTATGAATATGTTGTGACTTGAAACCCAGTAACTCTCTGAGGCTTTCTTTTAAACATTGTTTTGTAGTTATAGCAAGATAGAAGTCCAATTACTACAGGAAATATAAATTAGCCCTCCATTAATATATTGTCCTCATCCACCAAAGCATAGTTTAATTATTCATCTTTCTGTTGTACAAGTGCCCAGATTTCTGGAACCATGGCTGAGGACGGTGATGGCAGGCACAGCGAGAACACTTATGAGAAGGATAGAAGAACACTGGAGCAAAAGCAGACGCTGACAATTGGCTGGCAGTACGCAGTGTTCACACTTACCAAATTTGCTGGACTTTTGGCTTAAACATATTCGAACACCATCCAGATCTCCAAGTGTGAAAACAATCTTTATTTACATCACATAATCATGAGTGCTGGCTAGCTATGCTGCCATAAACCATTAGAAGAGAGCCTTTTCACATTGTTCTGCTCATTATTGCTAAAAAAAACAGCAATTTAGAATCAATTGGAGGAAAAACACTGACTCAGCAGATGTAATGTATGTATGCAAGTAAGCTAAATAAGTAAAAACTCAAACTTGAATCATGAGTGGAATTGTAAAATGGTTTAATGCCTCCTGAGCTTGACTAGGTACAAAAGCACTACAGAAACAGAGTGTGTAAGATTTGCTTTTATTTTAAAATGGTAAGTCATGTCCTAAAAGTTCTCTTATGTCACAATATCCGGACAGAAAACTGACGGTTCCACACAGAGTGTATCAGTCTGAACAGGGGACTTAAAACAATTGAGTTTCCTAGAAGTGCATTTCTGGTGTCTTATTCATTTTTCTTGAAGCAGAACTGCTTCCCTGTAAAAAGCCACCTTAACTGAGTGTGCAGGGATCATGCAGAAACACACACACACACACACACACACACACACACACACACACACACACACACACACACACACAAACAGACATTTCACGGCACATATTTGTCCTGCAGTAAATTTGTTTCCTGGGGGAAAAAATGAGTTATGCAAGCGCTTTTCTTGTTTCAATCTTGTTGTAAAAGCTAGACTGAATATATTAGTCTCCACAGTCACACAATGAATTATACTGTGTACCTTTCCTGTTCACCGCAAAAGCCAGAGGATAAACTAAATATTTCAAAGTAAAAATGACTAGGCTTTGATGCAGTATGTGTCACTGAACCGAATACATTTAAAAGAATGGGGGGGGACAACAATAAAACGACGTGCCGCCACTTTTTCGCTGTTTGGGATTAGACAAAACATCAAGTTTATCTCTTGGCTTTTTACTCCTCTTCATATTTATGCAGTGATGTCAACGTTCATCGGCGCTCTGTGAAGTTTTCGTCCTTACAAAAGCTCTCGCCGTAACTCCTGACATGTGTTATTGATGACACAGGTAAACATGCTTTTTACATTCCTTAAACACTTTTTTTAATATTTGGTTTTCCAATATAGAAAATAGCCAGTGTCCATGGTTATTTGTCTTCTAATAGTTTGTGCAAATACATGATCGTGGACATTCTGCGTAGCTTGAAATAAACTAACGCCAGAGTGCATATATAGATTTATGCACAAAATATTCCAATCTACAGCCTTGAGGTATCCAGGTTTTCCAACAGGAACTGCTGGAAATAAAGCGGGTAAAGCTTGGTGAGAAAGTGCAAAGCTTTTTGACCGTGCTCCTAATAGATCTACTTGATTGGTAACGGCTCTGCAGAACCAACAGTGGGGGTTGGTGGAGGCTTTCATTGCTGGAAAACAAGACTGAGCAGCAGGGGAGCTGCGCATGGGTTCAAAATCACTGATGCACAAGAGAAATTAATGTGAAGGGGTGATTCTTATCATTCTCCTGTCGCCAAGCAACAAATATCCATGTGCCTATGAGCAAAGCATCTATCTCCAGCTACTAATGGAGCCGCTCATGCTGAATTTGTGCTAAAAAGAGCATAAACAAAAACATGCCTATCACTTATTTTCCTATCTGTGTCTCTTTCTTTTGATTTATAGACAGATCTTACCTGCACAGCACTGCGATGCTCGAGTGCCACACACATAACAGTGTTTGTACAGTATCTATTTCCACTTGCCACATGCCTGTCTGTGTACACATAGCAACTCATGAGCAGCTCGTTCAGAAGGTGATGTTTGTACTGCTGGCTGTGAGACGTAAACCTGAAGTAGTTGCAGTAAAACAATATTAATATAGCCTCTGTACGAACATCCATAAAAGAGGAAATAACACACACAACTAATAACACTCACAATTATAATTGTGTGTTGAAATTGAGAAATCTACTAGAAAACAAAACAAAAGAGTGAAATTTAACAGAAACCTCAACATGTGGTCAACTTATTCATATTATGTGTTAACCAAGCAGCCGAGAGGCAACATCAAATGCTGACTTTACAATATGTCTTAGTATATGTCACTTCCACAGTGTTTTTTGAACTTCATTTTTATGTGTCCTGATAGATCAGCCAGTTCTATTTGTGCTCCCTGGGCATGTCAAAAGTATAGACAAGGTGGCCTTTGGCATCTGTTCTAAGACTCACTTTGGCTAAAGTTATCAACAGTCTCTCACCAACTTGTCACAGGTGGGTGATTGTTATTGGCCCAGTTTTCAAAGTGCAGGATTCATGTTGTTAAAGGGTCTGTTTTATACTTCATACTCCCACGAAACCAAGAAAAATGATGTATGAGTGAAAGTTTTAAAAAAAGAGACCATGAAGGAGCAAGTGGATGATTGAAATGAAAGCATAACAAATAACAAACGACAAAACTCCTAAACAGGATACAAACTGTAGTCTCATGACTGGCAAACTAATGACCTCAGACCATCATTTTACCACATTTTTAATCAAGCTTGCACTTTTAATCTGTTCGTCTTTGAAATTGTCTCCCCTTCTGTGTCAATATTTCCCAAATGAAATCCATGCAAACTAAACTTAATGCAGGTGTTAAAATAAATACAATTACATATGCTCATGATAAAAAATGACTCCTTCAGTTTTTAGGGTTATCCATTAGGTACCATGTAATTTTTTTGTGCTCAGGCTGGGATTCCAAGTGATCTGAGGCGATCTAAAAATGTAAGAGTTATGAGAGTGACTCCTTCACGAAAATCAAAAGTGCCATATTTGAAACCTGGCATCTTTGGAAACCGCAGCTCTAAAAACAACACTGTGGTGCCTGAGTCTGACAAAAGCCACACACCGAGCTGCAGGTATGTCATCCCCTTGACTTCTTCCACTGTTGTGCTTGTGTCGCAATCAAATGATGTCACAGGACTTTCAGCCACATTGCGTTAATGGCCCTGCACACTTTAGAGAGTCCTCAACTGTAATGGAAAGTGAGTTGAGTCAAACCAAGTAGGTACTTGTGGAAAAGGACTATAGCACACAATACTGGACTGGCCCTTTGTCATTTTTGTTTGTTTTAATCTTTTTAAGAAAAAAACCCAATAACTATACATAGGTTTTGAAAAAATATTGTGCATTACAGAGCTGGAGCTTGGTTCTAACACCAGCACCGGTGTGGTAGTTAGCATCATTGCCTCACATCCAGAAGGTTCTGAGTTTGAATCCAGGCTTCCTCCCACAGTCCATAGGCATGGTGTTACTAACAAAGCAGCAAAAGCAAAACAACAGGCTGACAAAGTTTATCTAACTGAGCGGTTTCAAAAGAAAACTACCGCTCCAAAATGCACCTACACATCTCAGCTGCTCTTTTTGTTTTAGCCATATAGCCTTTTCTTTGTACTACCTGGTGATTAAGGATGAGGAAGGAAAGACAGATTACTAATGAGCATTGACTGCTGAAAGTGGACACATACAGCATAAGCAGCAGATTGAATATCGTTAAATACTTCTTTTTCTTCTGTACGTGAAATTGATCCCCGTTACTCCCTTGTTTTTCTCCAAGTCTTATTTTGTTTTAAATGGACTTTCTGTCTTTGGCCGGCCTCCTTGACAAACCGCGCGAGTGGATTACTCAGCTCATCTGTTGCCCTTGAAATCAACCCACCATAGAGACATTTCTACTCACTTCTTGGCTATATGATAAGGTCCCGGTGAGTGACAGTCAATAACACATTGCGTAGCGAGGACTTCTGTCAGCAGTCATTCCACCAGATAAAGGCCACTCTCAAACACACAAACATATACAAACACAGTCACTCACATGCACCCATGCCAATCAAGTGGCACTATCACAGAGGGACAGCGTGAACAGGCAATGCCACAAACGCTCCAAATCATGTCGTTCCCTGTAGACCTTTGAGGCTGCAGTATCCTGTACAGTAAGTCTCCCTTTTAAGACTGCATCACTAAATATTTCAAAGGTTCTCGTTGCCCAGAGCCATTCATTCAAACCTGCTGCTAAAAAAAGGAAAAGAAAGTTTGTTAATGCCCATAACCAGTAGAGTTTGTGCTGCAATGCTTACAGGATGAAATACCTGTGGACTATCGTGGTACTTGAATACAACTGAATAAATGCCTGAATCAAAATGATGTTTAAATGTTTATGTTGAAATTTTTGAAACCACATGCCTCGTGGCTTTCGAAACAGCAGGGTACTTCTGATCTTTCCTTTGTGATGTCATTTCATATTATTCATGGACTCCCCCCAGCCTCTATTGGTTCCTTGCCCATCCCATCTTCTTATCTTTCTCTTTTGCTTCTCCTCCTATCTCTCTGAATCCTCTTTCTGCATCCTTGTCCTATCCTCTCCTGCCTCACAGCACGGCAGCAGCAGCAAAGCAATGGCTTCTGTACCCCAATCAATCAGAACACTAAAGGATAATTAATAGACAACCTGCTGCCATATGCATACAGGTTTATGGCAAAGAGGAATTTTCTGAGACAAGCAATCAATGAGCAGAATAGCTCCTCTGTAAGTTCCCCCAACAGATGCTGTGAATTCAGTCCAACACAAAATGCAAGCAGGAGGAAGAGAGAGAACAGAAAAGGCAGACACAAAACATTGACTTCCAGCTCCGAGATGACAGCGACAGTGTAAAGTGCACTCAGTGAAGTGAGAGAAGACGGAAAGAGAGATTAAAACAAAAGAGTGAGGAAGAGAGAGACAGCATGACAGTTTTGAAGTTGACACACTCCATGGATCAACACAGGAAGTACATAGGTTGCCTGAGGATGCATGTCTAGAGTCAGAGGAGACGGCACTCGGGCACACAACACACCCAGGGCAAGGAGACCTCTTGCCTGGTCCAGACTCCTTATGTAAATACAGATCACAGCTTCTCAGTGTTTGGGGCTCATGAATAATTGTAAAGATGCAGATGAGGACAGTTTTTGCACTGTAATCCCCCCCCCCCTCCCCCCATCTTCGCTGCTGTAAGGCGATGAATAACACTGTCCCTTCCTGGACATGAAAAGAGAGAGTCTGAAAAGAGCAATGCTCCAATGGAAACAGGTGAGGCTAAACCAGTGTGTGCAGATATTACATGAAAATCATGAAAATTCATGTGTGGCCTTTGACTCAGACTGCATGCCTCACTTGCAAACCCCACGTCTCCAAGGCACCATCCTTTAGACATGGTTCATTTGTCCATCTTTAATGCATTTGTTGTTTGCTGACACATCTACAGAGGTCTGTGCTCCTGGACCATTCTCTTCATTATTTTTCTTAGAGTAATGCAAAATGATTCCTGTTTTGGTCACGCTGCCTGGCTTTGATAATTGCATAAATTAAGGCGTTTTCTTAAATCGCATCCTATACGGGGCTTCAACGTGACCTTCACTGCAAGATAAAATATTTAGCTTGAGCGGTGGTTCTACTTGAAGCTAATTAGAGGAGGGAGCTTGAGTCAGTCGGCAAGAGCAGGACAATCTATAGCTCGGTGCAGCGTTAAAGGATGGGAGATGCACTTTAAGTGAGTGACAGATAGCAATGAATCAAGCTAAATAGAAAGGGCATTTCTTATACAGTAATTCTGTGGTCAGCTGTATTTAGGCACAATATATTAATGATTACAAAGATCAAAACAAATCAAGATGTTTCATGCCATAAAATATAATAGCAGCTAAAGCATCCTTTCTCAGGCCCATAACTGCAAGGTTAGTACCTAAGGTTTTACATGTCCATTTAAAACAGGTGATAATGACTCATTTACTACAATCATTGGTGTAGTGGCCTTAACGCTAATACCAGTGTTGTCACACTGCAAAAGCGAATGCCTTAATCCGCACGCTCTCCGTTACCTTTACCAAACCAATGCCAGGTATTACAAAGGAGCACCAAAGTTCCCATTTTTCTTGTTGCCACACAGTCTAAGCACAAGAAGCTGCTCCCTGCTGCCTTTTTCTGACACAGATGTATTGTTTTACTCTGTGTTCAGTCCTCGCAGGTTGGTGGATGAAGTGTCAGCGGATGTCCTGAATGAGTGTGATTATTCTTGGGTATTTTCAACCTCTGTCAGGTCCTTCCTCCTCCATCTCTCCATCAAGACACTTGTGGTTTTGCACTTTGGTGCATGTTTTCTGTTCTAAAAAACAACAAAAAACCCAAAAGAAACCTTCCCCCCCTTTGGCTTTACTAGTCTCTCTATCTCTGTTCATCGTCCTTCCTCTCCCCTCACTCACTACACAGGAGCCCTCCACACTTAGCCTAATGATCACATCATAGATTCACTTCTCAGCACTCACTAGCTTCCAATTATAGTCAAGAGTTGGGTTCTTTAAAATGAAGATCCTTATCCTCCTGCTACTGAGGGCATTTGAACTCTTTACGCCTTTATTACCTGAGGCTTTGTGTTTCTCTACTTGTCCGGCAATCTGTGCAGCCCTGCCATCTCTCATCCATCTGCCCTTCTGTTTGTGATTTTTTTCTCCCCCCTCCCAATCTTCTACTGTTTGTTTATCTGTTTCCTTATAATGAGCCAAAGTTTTCCTAAGAACTCAAAAAGTCTTGTTCAAAACTTTGCCCTTTTCATCGAGCGATGCTGAGCAAAGAAAATGCCCGGCTTTTGTCGATGTAGTCAGCTGTAAGGGAAATAATGCTTCATTCCGAACAGAAGAAAAATGTCTTCTTTTGTACATAGCTGTAATTTTTACCAGCAAGATTGATAGTTCACCTAATAGAAAAGGATTTCATCACACAGTCCTTTGAAATGATGTACAGAATGCAAATGGGAATAAGCAGGCTCACAGCTGGGAGCTGTGGAAATCAGAAAGAATTGACAAACTTTTCAATTTAATAATTTCTTTCGGCACAATCTATTTAACTGCATTATATTGTGTAGACTGTGCGAAAGAGCCTCCGGAATATTCCCGCCAGGCCCTGCAGCTATAAAAGAAACTTTGAATATAATGAGCCAATCTGGGCATTAGCATGGAAATAGAGGGCAGTCGCAAGCTTTGCACTACTGGGGTTAAAATGTTCAAATTAAATATTCAGGAGAAACGATGTATGCATACATTATTTATTTATTTGTTTTTAAAAAATGACAAGGTTTTCTCAAACTAAACGAAGACACACGGCGAGCTACATTCCAAATGCTGCTCCAACTCACCCTGGCAATTAGGCTCCAAAAGACTACAGAAGTAGCACAAGGTGCATTTCAGATTTTAAAGTAAAGCGCAAGTGTTCAAGATTTGACTTGACGTTAGTGAAAAATGAATGCAGAAGCGGTGTTTCTGCAACAAAAAAAAGTGGTGGAATGAAGGTTGAAGAAAAACAGAGGCAAAACGGAATTTGAAAAATCTTCCTCTCACATTGTGTCGCTTTACGTCCTTTCATCTGTCCTCTCCAGTCGTGCAGACGCTGGGTTTTTAGTTGCGGCAGTCTATAAAGGCCGTAGGCCAATCTCTGGGATTCTGGGAAAACAAAACTGCTGGTTGTTTTCTCATCTTAACAAATGACAGTTGGTCTCAGCGGGAAGGTGAGACCATAGATGGTGACTGAATGCGATTCGCCTTATCTTGGTAATAGCAGAAGCATCAGCAGCTATACTGGTAGTACACAGGCTGTAAAACACATGCTCAAACACAAGCCCACACTGGCAATTTATAGCAGCGTTTCTCAAACTTTTTTCAACAATGAACGCCCTTTAAAAACCGAATGGTGCAAAACATGTTTTGGTAGAAAAACATGTTTTGGATGCGATGAGTTGAGCCTGCTTAATGTGCTGCACTTAAATCTTAGTGAAAAGAATTGGCTTGTGCTTTTTTAGAGGGTTGGGCAGTGGCTCCGTCATCAAACTATTTCTCAGGTGCAGTCTTATTCTTTGTAACAACAGATTAGCTTGATTAGGCTTCTTATAGAAAAGGAGAAGTCACAGAAATATAGGGATCCATTCTATATGTGTGTTTTTTACCATTAAATATTGTAAACTGACATTGGTTTTGTTTTTTTCTTCTCATTTTGTGAAGTTTTAAAGACATTAAAATCTCAGACTTTGCATGAAAGATTAATGCAGCTATTGGAAATCCTCTGTTGTTCCCTGGGTTTTAGCGTCAAGGCTAAAATTGATGCCGACTCATAGTGGGTAGTGCCCATATTTGTACCAAAGTGTGGAGTGCTAAGTAATGAAACTCATGTGGAAGTTCAATAAGGAAGATCTGTAATCACTCATTGGCCTGCTTTCATGGGTGTTAGGCTGCTATTCTATTCATTACCCTACCACTACCATCACTACCACTTTCCCATGCTGTCAATCTCTATACTAATGCCAATCAGTGACCAATCAGTGCATGGTTTAAATCTATACTCTCGGTCACTCAACCTTTCAGACGCTCACTCTTGCAACCAACTTCCGAACCATCTCCACATCACCCAAGTCACTCAGAGCTCCATCCAAGCCACAGTCTTCACCTTCACCACCACCAGCATGCAGACTCCAGGGGATCCTGTCCTAAATCCTATCACCACTGTGATTTCAATCTGCCATCGGATGGGTAATCTCCAAATACACTGAATAATTTCTCTATTTCAATAAATCGTGATTTATCAAAATAATCTTTCCTTATTGAAATCGTGTTAGCATCCATACTTTTGGCTCATTGCACATAGATACATACTCATTAGGGTTAAAATAATGCTCAATAATAGACAGAAAAAAATCATGTGACTATGCAATATAGCTATAGTAGTGTTCAGAGAGTTTCTCGGAATGATTAAGCTGTTTAGTGAACACAGGGTTCTGGCCAGTTGTCCTTTGCTTTACTGGTGAAGGAGTTAGTAAACTTGACCATTTAACTGAAATGTTGGATTCGTTATTAATCTCAGGCCATGCTGAAGAAAACATCAGGAACACATGAGTGAGATTTATTGATGCAGGAAGGTCTGTGAAGGTTCTCAGTCATCCAGGTTGACCTTAGAACTGAAGAAGCTTCTCGGATGAGAGGTGAAACGTCTTCAAGTAACTTAAAGAAGTCCAGACGCTTTTCTTTGCAAGCTCCTTTGACCATTGATGCAGGAAGGTTTTTCAATACTTGCAACAGGAATATTTCCAAATGGGGATAATTTACTTACAAATGTAATTAATATTCACAACATTTAATCAGGTAATTCATCTTACCCTCCCTCCCGGTTATGTAGAAGAAGCTGTTAATGACAGAGCTAAGAAACATCACATGCATCCCTCTGTGGCTCTGAGCCCACATAGAGCTGATTAAACTAGCAGTAAAGCCACTGGAGGAATCAGTGCTCAACTCTGAGGCACACAAAAGAGCCAATACATGCAGTCACATGCCACAGCACAGCTGCCATTAATGCTGATATGGTGCGCAGCATTGGCTTGTTTATTTTCTAAAGCCTTTTTATGCTTTTCTTTTTATCTGCTGTTTATTTAGCAGCTGTCTGCTGCAGGTTTAATCCAGATTGAATTATACCTCCTGGTCATCTATCTATCTATCTATCTATCTATCTATCTATCTATCTATCTATCTATCTATCTATCTATCTATCTATCTATCTATCTATCTATCTATCTATCTATCTATCTATCTATCTATCTATCTATCTATCTATCTATCTATCTATCTATCTATCTATCTATCTATCTATCTATCTATCTATCTATCTATCTTACTTTCTTACTGTGTCCCATCATTTAAAAAATACCAAACTATACTGGAAGTGAAATAAATCTATACAAAAATACAGAAATATATAATAGTACAGAAACAAAATAAGCAATGCTGAATGTGTACGAGCTACAGGAAAGTGAAAAACAAAGACAAAAATGTAAATCGATTTTGGATTGAATCAAACTGTTACAGTTTTTCTCAGTCGCTTTGGTGCGTTTCTCAGATCAGAATTGAAATTCCCATAACTATTAGTTCAACCTCCACAACACTCAGTCATTTGTGCACATCATAGTAGCAATTTCTCCTCTCTCTGAACAAACTGCAAATGATTTTGGACATGAATCAGTTGCTTCCATACATTTCCCTGCTGCTTTCTGACATTTCCATTTGCTTATGTCATGTCAGTCAAAAGTAATCATACCTATGGATGCTGAATAGTCATTCCCAATAAAACTAATAGTCATACATCCATTGCTTAAGTCATCACACACAAAATTGTTGAACTAGTTATCACATGCCAAATATTGGCCATCTGTCAAGCAAATCCTATACCTTTCTGTATCATTTTTCCTGGAAATGTCTCCGAAATTGAACGATTGATCTCAGGTGAATTACAGCTGTCACTCATGAGGAGGCTCTACCAAATTGGTGATTTTATGTTTACATGTATTCTACAGTGAACAAGTGACTGTAGCATATTTTTCTTTTGCACAATTCTGTAGGATTACAAACACTTCTACACAATGGAAATGTGAAACGTACGTATTCAGTGTCTCAGTTACTCCCAAGACTCCCATAACATCTACAGTGACTTTACTGCACATTTCAGATGGCTGTACAGGTAGGCCATAGTGCTGTCGTCAGCATTTTCAGGTGTCACCAATTGTTTTTGCAATGGGAAACACTGAAATTATAAACTGTCATAGTGGAAACATGACAATGCCATTTGACTATCTTGTTCATAAAGATGGTGTCAAGACTTTTCATTTTGATGGCACTGACAGTTTCATTGACATGGATACTTGCTTTTGAGGTATGGATAATCAATTCTGTGCATGTGACGTGCTTTTGCAGGCTATCCACTAGGTTTTGCAGTTTGCACTAATTGTTTTGGGAAATGCACTAACTGCTGTGCAAATGTTAATGGTGTTCTGAGGAACGCACCAAAGCGACTGAGAAAAACTGTAACAGCTACTTTGAAGCAAAAGCCCTTTCAATTTGAAATCACTGTGCAATCAGTTCCCAGCAGCTGGAACGGGATAAATAAAAGCATCTCATCAAGTTCTTTGCAGGCAAACACTCAAGTCACTTCCTTGCACTTACTCATAGTTGGACATAAGGCTAACAAACTTGTTTGTGAATGCAGAGGCAACTCCACTGTGCCCCATCAGACTGTCCACATGCTGCTTGGCTTGGCAGCTACAGCGGCTATTGACCTTGAGCTTTAAATTACCAGACTGTTTTCTGTTCACCCTGCCCCTGTCTCTCTCTCTGTTCTACCAATCACAGTGTGAATCTGCGTTTACTTTGGGGAAACATGTATAGCTCAGTCATCATAAAGCAAAGTATGGTTCATTAGATTTTTTTTAGATTTCTGGAAATAATCATTAACATTGCTGTTTCTCCCACTACCTTCAGCACATCACTTCCTCTCTCATCCGTAGTTTCCTGTACGCTCTAGCGTACCGTCCAATAAAATGTAACAATGATGCCGTGTTTGCTGTATAGCGCAATTCCAATGTAGCGAGGAAAGTTCAATTCCACATTCCACAGGAAATGGTGCAATTGAACATGGATGTGAAATAAACACAAATCCTGCGTGCAGAAAGTGGCTTCTTGTTTTCGTTTATGGCTACATCCTTCCCCATATTGTCCTCTAAAATGCATAATTACTTTGCCTGAGAGTACAAGTTGAATCAGTATCAGTGAGGAGGAGACAAACTTAAGCAGCTCTGCAGTTCGTTTCTAGGGCAAGCTATGGCTTGCCTTCACATTAATTTAATTTTTTTCTTATTTAAATTCACTTAAAGCCTTTTTCTACATTGTTTTTGTGTCTTATGAATACTTCTGGGTTTCATGTTGCTAAACAGCTTTGCATTCAGTTTTCAGAAGTTAACAGTGCTTTCCTCATTAATGCATTTAACTGACTATTACCATTCCATCATTTCATTCACTATTATTTTGTTCTCCTTTTTTAATTCTTTCACCCCTTTATGTTTTTATTTCTTTCGACCACCAGATTGTGGTACATTATGCAGTTCTAACACTGTATTACAAGGAATTAGTGAGCCATCTAACTATTGGCTTAGTTTATCTTTTACAGGGATTTATTATCAATATTTTGATAGTTGTCAAGGAATTTAAAAAACCCATAACCAACAATGCGTTGATTAGTAGCACTGGAAGTGCATGGATGAGTGCAAGTGTTTGATGCTGTTGGATGAGACATTAAACGGTTGCTGCTGCTGCTGCTGCTGCTGATGCGTGTCAATCTAAGAGTAGTGCAGGAAATAGAAGTCACAGTTAGCGAGTGGTTGTGTTGTGTCCTGCCTCCTGCCTTCTCTGCCCAGGCAGCAACCTCATGTAAACTAAACTGAGCATTTCTAGTGAAGAGAATGCGACAGACACTGACTACATCCTTTTACATAAGAACTTCAGACAGGATCCCGAGTTTATTTGCTCACTTCCTGAGTGAGCCTTTATAATTAGACTATAAGCGTTTAATTTATTTTTTACAGATTCTTTTTTTTTTTAAACAGGACTCAAGCAAATCTGACTTTGTGAGGCCCACATTGTTTTAGCTGATTTTGAAAATGAATTTGGTGGCATGATTGTACTGCCCATGAAGCTTCTGAAAGTGAAATGTATACGTACAAACTTAGCATGTTGACACACTGGCTGCTTCCACACTCACTTTCAGTCTACTGCCTTTAAAGCTACTTTGCTCCCTTGTCACAAGGGGTTGCTGCAGCAGGTAGCACCACATGTATGTACTTGCTAAAGTACCCCAAATAGGATTTGTGCCTTCAGCTGGTGTTGAACCAGCAACCCTTCATTTGTTAGGTGAATGCATTAAGCTACACTATGGAGCCACCTTTCAGTTTTGTACCTGACCATTTTCAAAGGAATGTTTTATTAAACCACCACTGACCTATTAATCATTCAAGCATGAAAAAAACACCCAACTCAAGGAATGAACTGGTTTTGTGCGATTAAGCAAAGTATTAGTTTTACATTGTATTATTAGGGACTTTATTACCAGCAGCCTGTGACAAAAACACACAATTCTTTAGCTGCATTCATAAAAAATGCCAAAGATAACATGGTGTAACAGGCATATTATAATATTTTCTGCAGCAGCATGGTGGTTTTCAAAGAGCTATTAGCCAAAAAAAAAAAAAAATTGCATAACTCAGTTTCTTGTGAAGAGTGTACTTAAGAGTTTTAAAGAAACTGGACAAGTGGGAGGACAAAAGATGAATATCCGGGCCTAAAAAAATGTCTACAACAGATGAATAACATCTGAAAGTTTTGCCCTTGAGAAACAGGAGACAAAATGTTGCCTTTGCATCTGGCCCTTCAGTCGATTCATCTTACTGTTCACTGAAGATCACCAGAAATGATCTCATTGGAAAGCTTGCTGTCAATAAACCAGGAGAAAGAAGTTGAGTTATGCCAGATAAAACAAGAACTGCACTGAGAATCAGTGGTCCTATTGAGTGATATGAATGAGGTCAGGAGAGTGGTACAACAGCGAGTGTCTGCAGCCATCTGTAAAACATGGTTGTCGTGGTTTGGGGCTGCATTTCCACCAGTGATGCTGTGGATTTTGTCAAAACTGATGGAATTATGAGCAAAATAAAGTGCTATCAGATTTTGATCCACCATGCAATACAATCTGGAAAGCATTACATTGACAACCGCTTCATTTTTCAACATGAGAATAACCACAAACAGACAGTCATGCACTATACCTGGAAAAAAAAACACGCAGTTGAACATCATCACTCATGGATTGGCCTCCCCAGAGCTTGGACCTCAACATTACTGAAGCAGTTTGGGATCACACTGACTTTCAAGCTAGTTAAAATTAAATGTGTTTCCATTTATGTTTCCACATGAGGGGTGCCCTGGACTTTTCTACAACACTATTAGGCTCTAAAACAAAAATATCAGAGTTTATGAATTTTGCATTTTGACATGTTGCAATACTGAAGATGAAGTGATCATCAAAAGAAATCATCTTTAAGTGATGCTTGTTGTTATACATTTTAGTCTGGGGCAAAGATGTGCACCATGTAACATCCTCATTTCTGGTGTTAGACTACTTGCATGACTAAAAAGATTAAATCTTCAACAACTTGACTCTGCTGAGCAAATGTTACCTAGACGGAAGTGGCAATGTCCATGTTTTGGATTCATTACGGCTGCAAGTTAATGCATATTTGATGCGCTTGTTAATGAACATAATTGCATTATCGGTCTTCATCATCATAAAGAAATACACAATGCAAATCCAAAGTTTGTGTTTTCAGTTATGTCTGGCAGTGGATTGCATGAAGGTATTATTGCTTTCAGTCATACTGTGGGATATGTTGAAAACAGAATATTAACTTCTGTAATTTACATGCCTCAACCCTACTGCTGCGAGCACATTTCCTATATCTGGATATCTCTAATCTCATGCTTCCTCATCATGCCTTAAGTCCTTTCTGCAGAGCAATTGCTGTCACTATTATCTCCCAAACAGATAGTCATGCCAACACTGTCTCCCTCTTTGTCACTCTGTCTCACTCAGCATACAGTGTGACAGGGTATAGTGCAAGTGTTAAACCAGGGAAAGAGCTCAGAAACAAGCACACAATGTCACACCAGTGTCACACCATATAAATTCTTTATAGGATGAGTTCAAGTTTAAAGCATTGACTGCCGGTGTGTAAAATATGATTCATTTTAAGGACTAGTGAATGGGAAATATGTGCATACTTTTTGTGCTCATGTGAGTTAAATAGGGACTGAACGTCTTTTCTGTCACAGTAGGGCCCTCCTTCATGCCAGGTCAATGTATTTTTTTCCACAGCTCACCTAAAGCCAGCATCTGCTCACTGGCGGTGGCTCTGTGCTTGGCCAGGCTTAGAAAGGCGTGCATGTGTCTAGAATGTACAATATTTCTCCAAGCTCCATTCAAGGCTGAAAATGCGTGCTAGTTGGAGACGAGAACTTAGCCCCATGACATTAAGATTGTGCTTTGTGGTTCTCTTATCTGGAAGAAATCCTTTTGTGGGTTGTGAGATGTTCATTAGCGTAACATGTGGGTGAAACTGGTTTGTAAATTACTCTGATTTGGGGGGCGTCAAAGTTGTTGTCATTTATTTTTGCGATCTGCTGACATCCACTCATCGTCACAAATTAATAGAGACCGTATCAGGCACCATCAGGCTCCAGCGTTACCTTATGGCAGTTAGCAGTTAGATGTGTTTGCGCCTCCCACAGATAGCCTGGGGGGTGTGCATATTTTGTGTGCACAGTATGAGTTTATGTGCCTGTTTGTGTCTGTGTTTATGTGTGATTCAGACATAAATCCAAAAATGGCTATCTGCCTCGGTACAGACGTCCCCACAAGAGTGCAAAAGCAAAAAAAAGCTGCTCCTTGTGAGAGCTGCCTCCAACAGAGGAGAATTTTAATGCTCTGGTTGTGTCACTAATATGTGACATTTCATCCGCTGTGAAGATTTGGGGTGTTGTAATCTAGCTTTTTTTGTTGCTTTGTCTGTGTTCTTTCAGCCATGTTGCCATGTTTTAGTCACACTTCATTTACTTATTTCTTATAACTGAGTATGTAGATGACGTTTCTAAACTTTTCACTCAGCTTAACTGCCCACAGAAGCAATACAACCAAAACATTATTTTAATTACATTCGCAGTAAAGGGAAAACATCTATCTGGTAGTGGTTTGCCATTTCCTTTTTCTCTTGAATGTGTGTGAAATATGCACACACTTGCAAAGTGATTACTTTTGGAACCATGTGAAAGCATTCATAAAGCTTGATGTTAAACATTAAATGTATCTTCTTGGTGCACTTGAAATATATTTGCAAAATGTCAGGTTTGCTAATCAATGCAAAGAAATGTCACCCTGTGAAAAAACGAGGCAAGCTTCATTAAAGATAAAATTTGTGCATTCAAACAGTGTTAATAGTGAAGAAGTCCACTGCACGTGAGAATTCCCAAGTCAAAGCATGCATAATGAGGAATTCATTTAGAAAAACATATTTAAAAACTGTAGGTGATTCGTCTGCCACCAAGTATAACATACTGTTGGACTTATTCTACTTCCTCCTTTTTTAATGTATTTCTGTGCCTACCGGCTGTAATTAATATTTTATTTCGATGTCAAATGTGATATGAATATATTATCCAGGTCTGGCTTAAATGGAAGTTCTTATTTAAGTCACATGTGTAAAGGAGAGCAAGATGATATAAAAGCTAGATTTTAAGTGCTGCAGTTGGGCACGACTACACTTAATATAACTATTCATGTACTTCCTAAAGTGCCAAAACATTGCATTTCTAGTTGTAAAATAATGAATAAATGGATCATCAATGGATCATCAACAACTATGTTTCTTTCTAGGAGGTTTTGTCTAACACACACACGCAGTCATTAAAAGAGAGCGACAGTCCAATGCCACTTACAAAGAGTCAAAAATTGATCCTGATGTTGTGAGATTATTTTAATTATCTTATGTCATGTTAGACCCCTAATTAAAGATTGTGAAATTATTATGTAGTTTTAGTTTGGATTATTCTCCTGAATTAGAAGGTGATAACTATTACATTTGTTAAACTGATTTCTATTACATTAGACTGCTGATTCATTGTGAATGAATGATATTGTTTTATGATGCATTATGCTGCTGAGTTATAAGAAATACTGTTTTCAGAGAGTCATGGCCTTATTTGTCTGATTAGCAAAGAACAGAACATACTGCACAGAAGCCAAGGTCATAACTTAGGCTCACTGAGAGAGAGAAAGAATGTGGATGTTTAGGTTTTATGACTAAGTGGAGGGGGAGCTTAAGCTATAAGAATGTGTGGAATGCTCAGACACTTCGAGATCAGGCGGACACCCTCCCGCGCTCATCTCCCCTCCGGATGGTTTATGCTCATAAAGTGTTGAATTGTATGGAATAAAAGATTGTTGATTGAGCATTTATACACCGAGTATTGTCCTTCCTTCAGCCCAAAGATCAAAAAGAATTGGGAGAATTTAACAATGTAACATTTATATTTCTGGTTTGGACTTCCCTATATATGCACACACTGATGGAAGGTGGTTTGTGTCATTTGTACTGAATGGAACCAGCAGGTGCAAATAAATCTCAGTGGTGTAATATGAAATTGTACATTCTTTCCTTATTACTTGTCCCAAGGACAAACAAAACAGTTTGCTTCCTGTCCTTTTACTTGGTAGCATTCACTGTGTAATATTGCTGGGATGAAAGCCAACAGATTCCTAAGAAATGCCAGCAATTAACAATAATGACAAAGTTTGGCAATAGATGAAAAAAAAAATACATATATAAATAATAAAGATCATTATCTAAGAAAATGATAATGAGGAATGCGTGGGATGGATTTGTAAGTCCATGTGTTCGCTCATTTCTTTCAATACCATTTTTCACTGCTTGTGCTGATCCACCAACTCACATCCTAGCATGTGCCCACTTATTAACCAACTGTTTATTTAGTGATCAAAAGATGTCCAATTTTTTTTAAATCACACACTGCCATTTTCCATTATTTACTTATTACACAAAAAGCACAGCCCGTGCCACGGAGAGAAGATAGAACTGTGGAAAATCTGAGGCAAACATAAGGGAATAAGGTTTCACTTACACCGGTGACATTACAAAAAAACCCCAAAAAAACCAAAACACGCATCCCTCTTAGGAATTAAACAGATGTAACCCCGCCTTGATTTTCCACAGTTCTTCACAGCCGCCGCGTCTCCCGTCTCCGTCAGTGCAGAAGGTAACTTAGCTCTCCGCGTAAAGCTCCTGGACACCAGAAGGGCACCGCACAGTTTCCGCTTCTGCTTCTCCGCTCTCTCAAGATCAGAACTGATCTAAAAATTTAAAAAAATAAAATAAAATAGACCTCGAGGGTTTAATTAAACGGCCGGAAAACAGCAAGTGATCTTAGGTGTTGTTTAATTCATTCGTTCACTGTTAGGCTATGTATTTTGGCTCCCAGTAGTTTATTTTTTTTTAACCTACCAGCTTGAACTAATGCCTCGCACCAGAGACGACGCGAAGAGACGGTTCGTTTTTTTAAAGAGTAAGCAATGAGTAAAGCAAATAAAGGATACAGTGGGAGCTAACTGTGGATGATCTTGGATTTAACAGCCGCTTCCTGTGAAAGCAAAGATTCTGAAACTTATGGCGTGAAGGTAAGACAGTTCTGTTTTCTCTGTGTGATGTATTAAACTTGAGAAAAAATAAGATAATCCAGGGTAGTTTATAATCTATGACATATCGCTCAAAGATACATACATACATACATTAAATAACACTGCAGGTAGCGCAAGCGGCTGTGCACTGTTTTATTTGTATGACAGGTCTACTGTTTACCTTATCGATCCTGGCTGGGCGTTAATATAAGACAGTTTTAACCACCCCAAGAAAGGGTGGGTGGCTGGGGGGCTATAAGTGAGTTATACCCTAGTTTCAGACTTGAGAGTGGCGATGTGTCCGTGTCACGGTGCCCTTTCCAACCCGCGAAGCGCTGATTTCAGATCTGTTCGTGCTTTCCAATTTGTAATTAGTGCTGGGTTTTCAGAGGCAGCGGGTTCTCGGCACAAGCTTCGTGCTGCGCAGGTGACTGCTGTACAGGCTGCACACTCCGTCCTGTGTCAGCATCGCTAAGCAGCTTTCACAAGTTATCAACAACAGGAAATAAATAAAGTGGAAAATGTATCTAAACCTCTCTTGATAAGCCTGAGTGCCTCGAGAGCGCTTTTGATGGAGTTTATGTTACCCTTTTATGATCTATGTGAATATTTAAAAAAAAAAGATGTGTATATTATATGTATGTTCCGAGTTACTGCCATATTCTAACTAATACATAAACAGCATGACAAATAACTGAATAATGCTAATGATTGTGGTGATTTTGATTTAAGACTTATCTCTTTTGATTGAGTCAGTGCTAAAAGGGGAGAAAGAAATGAAAGAACAGTATGACTGCCTTCTGGAAAATATTAATAAGCCACCATAACAACAAAAACCTGCTTTGACATTTGGTCAGCAGCTGCTCTGTACCCAGCAGGTATGGATATCTGAATAGGTCAGGTGGTTATAACACCTGGTTGGCAAATTGGTGGTTTCATCAAAAGGGATGCTGTCAGGCTTTATTTGTCAAGGCAAATTGCTCATATCAACTCCACTTGACTAGAATTAACTATTTAAATCTTCTTTAATATAGAAACCAAACCAGTAATCCTTAGTGAACCCATCTTAGGTCAAATGGATAGAGGCTGAGCCTGGTTATTGAATTCCCTTGACACATTTTGAATTCTATACATTCCTGTGTCTGATCTGCTGGATGCTTTTGTGTGGAAAACAGTCTGACCAGAGCTGCCTGATGCAGGCTTGTCCAGCCTAGCTGTTTGGCCACAAGCAGATTTTCTGAATGCAATCTCCTGGATGCTATATACAGAAATATAAGCACAAATTAATCCCCACACGGATTATTTGAATTAATACTCGGGGGAAAAAAACACTAACAAGGGCTCAGATTCCATAAGATTCCTTAAGATGCATTGTGAGAGATTTGATTTCATGGCAACATTTACGTTGAGGTGATGCACAGACTTTGAATGGATTAAGCACATAAAGATCTAAAGGGAAATCACTCGATGCTGCCGTTCGATCAATAAAATGTTGAGATTCAACACATTGCTCTCAAATGACATGCAGTCAACAGAAATGACGCTGTGTCGCAGCTTGTGCTTGTTAAATCCAATTACAAACCCAAACAAAAGTTGTTCGGGTGCAGGGAGCTGCTGCTGTGAAACCACAGAGTCTTTTATTAATCAGACAGATTTGAAAGTCATTCAGAGGAGAAATCTTACGTCGGACTGGCGTGGTGCAGTTGTTTTGTTTTGCAAAGTAGAAACTGTAAGGAATTTTAATGTAATTTTTTCATCTGTATGTATTTATACTGTATTTATATATTTATATTTTTATAATGCTGTGTACCTTTTGTAATTCTGTTTGCCGTCTTGTATGGTTTAAGCCTTGTCATGCTCTGGAGGAACATTTAATTTCATGGTGTATAGTATTACCTGTACATTATATGGCTGAATGAATGAGGCTTGCCACTTCAGAAATACACTTTAAAAAGTGACTTTTTTTTTTTTTTTTTACTAATCAAGTCTTACATGACTTTATGCATCTTGCAAAGTGCAACTTCATAAATGTGTAGGTGCAGAAATGAAACCACATATATTCCAAGCTCTATAAACACTTTTTAATCATTGTGTATAGAAGACGCAGCTCAGACCCAGAATGTCATGGAGCACTTGATGATACTCAGTCGGGCCCCAAAAAACAGCACATCTGACCTTTGCGTGTGGCGCCATCTGACATCTAAGCAACCGAAGACGAAATATAAATAGTTTAGATTTTCAGCAGAACATAGAGCTTACTAACTGGATGCCTGAAATGGCCTCCGAATAGTGTAAACATGGACTCCTTCAAGAAAAAGCGGAGGTGTATTCCCTTTAATATCCCAAAAGGATGCCCATCCACAAGCTCTAACTCAGCTACAGGGTTCTTCTTGTACGTCTCACAGATTTTATATCAGGGTCACAAACATCCCTGTAAGTAAATCACTTAATTGTATTGGATCTCTGAGACTTTATCCAACTCGCTTACAGTCTCTCTCTCTCCCGAAACCCCTTTCCCAGCATGTCAAATACATCAACACTCAAGGGACGCACACAATTACTGACAGGATGGACGAGCCAATTAGGTCCAAACCCAATAGGAGATCTATTATGATCGTGGTTCTACTGTTATATGCTGTGATAGTCAGGTTAGCTGGTTGGTCTATATATGCGTTAATGGTGTGTCCATATTACATATTGATCTAAACAGTTTAAACACTATTTACAATCACTAGGCTTTGTTTGTTGTGAATAACTGGATATTGATTTTTTTATTACTCATTTAACACTTTGCAATCGCACATATTTTATTTTTAAATGTAGTTACATGGAGAGGGGTACACACACAGTACTATATTTTTGGCAATTATAGTGCAGTTCATAACATTTTCAAATCACTAACACCTCCACAAATTCAATTTTATATTTAGAAGAGACACACAAACATACAGAAAAAAGCTGCAAAACGTACTCTCTTGCATTTAGAAACAGACAAAAATAACTTATACAGACTTACTGCTCTGCTGGATAGAAATCCACCATTGCACATTTTTAATTTAAAAAAAAGAGCCTGTTGGTCTTTATGTTTTTAAGCTTGAGCAACAGGCAGTCAAAACTTAGTATACCTGGAAAACACACTGAACCTTTGAACATCTCGCTATCTCACTAATCCACAGATATACACACACATGCAAAGTTTTTCCAGAGGTATGATCCTGCTTTACCTGCAGTTAGAGAACAGTGTCAGAGAAAATTAGGCAACACCCTCATTTCTGCATGATTGTACAAACCATACACCTTTTCTTAGTTACACATTGCTAGTACCAGGTTCTACCCACCTTTGGAACTCAAAACTGTGGCATAGATTCAACAAGGTGCTGGAAACAATTCTCAGAGATTTAGGTCCATAATGACATGATATCATCACACAGTTAGTGCACATCTGTGTGATGTTAATTTTTTAATTCGACCACATCGCAAAAGTGCTCAACTTGACTGAAATCTTTAGATTGTAGAAGAGAGCCTGACCAATATATTGGCAAGTTGATTTTATCTACCAATATGAGCTATTTGCTGATCGATTAATATCTGCTTTTATAACAGATTATGAATGAAAAAGTAAAAGTAAAGAAGAGATGGGAGAAAGACTCTTCAATCATGTTATGAGTGTTGATGTTGCATAGTTTTTCCTTGTTGGCAGCACATTTGTTTGTAAAGTGTAAACAAGTAAATAAAAAAATAAGTCAATAAATGATAACCTATCTACTTGTGTTGTGTGTTTGTGTGAAGTGTCCAAATATCAGTGTCAGTCTTACAAATCCTATATCAGTTGGGCTCTACTGTGGAGGCAGTTTAAGTAGACCACATAAATCTTCATGTTGAGGAAACCAGTTCCAAATCATTTGAACTTTGGGACATGGGGTGGTCATAAAGCAACCTGATATCACACCAAAATGTGTAATAGACACGCCGGTCCACTGTGTCTATTTCACGCTTTGCCTCTCCAAAATGTGAAATGGACACACATGCAGAAGTTGCATTACCAGCAGGGGGAGATAATATATTAAAGACAAGAAGTAATTTCAGGGTTCTTAATCATCAGAAATGAATAAGATGGGTGGCTAATATCTATATACATGCAAATGGGGAATAATGTCTGTCTAGCACTTTCCTGGTTATTTTCATGTTGGCTTGAAATAAAATATCTCCCTCTGCTGTTGCGGCAATTTACTGCAACTTCTGCATGCACATCGTTTTCATGCTTTGGAATGGCGAAGCGTGAAAAGGGTCCGATGGATCAACGCGTTCATGGTATTTATGCCATGAACGCATATAGGTTCTGACCCAACAATATGCATGTAGCAGTAGAAATGAAGACATATCAGAAAAGGCAATGTTTTTATGATCTTCTATTGTCCAATTTTGGTGATCCTGTGTAAACTATTCTTAGCTAGCAGGAGTGGCAATCCAGTGGTCTTCTGCTGCTATACCCAATGTTCTCATACCCCTGGTATCAATAACGCATTTTCACTGACCATTTTAAGTAAATTCTAGAGATGGTTGTGAGGGAAAAACCCGGTACATCACCACTTTCTGAAATACTCAAAACCAGCCTGTCTGGCATCAATAACCATTTGTTCAAAGTCATGTTTCTTCCCTATTATCCTCTGTTTAAATTTCTGAAGGTTCTTTTGACCATGTCTACACAGTTAAATGCATTGAGATGCAGCTGTGTAAATAGCTTAGTAGAAATTTGCATTAATTAGCAGGTGAACAGATATACCTAATAAAGTGACCAGGGAATATGCGCACAACATATGTGCATGGATAGTAGACATCGTTGGCTAATTGGCTGTAGCTCCTACAGGGAGTGCAGAATTATTAGGCAAGTTGTATTTTTGAGGAATAATTTTATTATTGAACAACAACCATGTTCTCAATGAACCCAAAAAACGCTGAATGTTTTTGGAAGTAGTTTTTAGTTTGTTTTTAGTTTTAGCTATTTTAGGGGGATATCTGTGTGTGCAGGTGACTATTACTGTGCATAATTATTAGGCAACTTAACAAAAAACAAATATATACCCATTTCAATTATTTATTTTTACCAGTGAAACCAATATAACATCTCCACATTCACAAATATACATTTCTGACATTCAAAAACAAAACAAAAACAAATCAGCGACCAATATAGCCACCTTTCTTTGCAAGGACACTCAAAAGCCTGCCATCCATGGATTCTGTCAGTGTTTTGATCTGTTCACCATCAACATTGCGTGCAGCAGCAACCACAGCCTCCCAGACACTGTTCAGAGAGGTGTACTGTTTTCCCTCCTTGTAAATCTCACATTTGATGATGGACCACAGGTTCTCAATGGGGTTCAGATCAGGTGAACAAGGAGGCCATGTCATTAGTTTTTCTTCTTTTATACCCTTTCTTGCCAGCCACGCTGTGGAGTACTTGGACGCGTGTGATGGAGCATTGTCCTGCATGGAAATCATGTTTTTCTTGAAGGATGCAGACTTCTTCCTGTACCACTGCTTGAAGAAGGTGTCTTCCAGAAACTGGCAGTAGGACTGGGAGTTGAGCTTGACTCCATCCTCAACCCGAAAAGGCCCCACAAGCTCATCTTTGATGATACCAGCCCAAACCAGTACTCCACCTCCACCTTGCTGGCGTCTGAGTCGGACTGGAGCTCTCTGCCCTTTACCGATCCAGCCACGGGCCCATCCATCTGGCCCATCAAGACTCACTCTCATTTCATCAGTCCATAAAACCTTAGAAAAACCAGTCTTGAGATATTTCTTGGCCCAGTCTTGACGTTTCAGCTTGTGTGTCTTGTTCGGTGGTGGTCGTCTTTCAGCCTTTCTTACCTTGGCCATGTCTCTGAGTATTGCACACCTTGTGCTTTTGGGCACTCCAGTGATGTTGCAGCTCTGAAATATGGCCAAACTGGTGGCAAGTGGCATCTTGGCAGCTGCACGCTTGACTTTTCTCAGTTCATGGGCAGTTATTTTGCGCCTTGGTTTTTCCACACGCTTCTTGCGACCCTGTTGACTATTTTGAATGAAACGCTTGATTGTTCGATGATCATGCTTCAGAAGCTTTGCAATTTTCAGACTGCTGCATCCCTCTGCAAGATATCTCACTATTTTTGACTTTTCTGAGCCTGTCAAGTCCTTCTTTTGACCCATTTTGCCAAAGGGAAGGACGTTGCCTAATAATTATGCACACCTGATATAGGGTGTTGATGTCATTAGACCACACCCCTTCTCATTACAGAGATGCACATCACCTAATATGCTTAATTGGTAGTAGGCTTTCGAGCCTATACAGCTTGGAGTAAGACAACATGCATGAAGAGGATGATGTGGACAAAATACTCATTTGCCTAATAATTCTGCACTCCCTATATAGAGCTTCATAAAATATAAGAGGCTTACAAACCTTGGCTCAAAATGCAGGAGAATTTTTTTCTAGTGAAAAACTGCATGAGACAGATGAAAGACTTTGGGTTGATATTGACAGGATGAGCATTATAAGACAAGGATTGAGAATTAATAGCAAAATAGAAATAAATAAATAATTTTTCAGGAGAAATGAACTTACTTCACCGTTCTCTTGTTGTGTGGACAGTTTGGTATGAAAAGCTTTTAAAAACCACAAATATGTGGTTCACCCAAGGGTTTCTCACTGTAGACTTTAAATTAGCGGCAATTGTTCGAAATCATTCCAACTTCTGCAGATGGTGCTTGACACCCAGAGACCCTCTAGGTGGTGTAGAAAGAAAAAAATACTCTTCTTGGCTGTGAATGTGAACCTTAACAAGGGCCAAAATTAAAAGGTGAAAGTGAGATGAAGTAGGGCGATGTGTCCGTTTTGATACAGCACATGACTCATTCGTCTCTTTGAACTATTTCTTTTTAAGCGATGTCAAATGCCAAACGAAAGCTGGGTTTGTGTTATGTTAAAGACTCTTTCATGGAAGTTCCCTTGACATTTTCCTCAACAGCTCAGGAGTCTTTTGTTTTAGAAAGCAAAACAAGCGTTTATTATGAATAACTTCAGTCTTACTCTTTGTGAACTTGATGCCCAGTCAAATATTATTTCATTAGAAAAGTGACATTTTTAGATGTTTTCACAACCACAGTCAGGAGCATAGTATAAGAAAACTGAAGAAGTGATTTACTGCGGTTATAATAATTTAATTGATCAGTCCTGGTTATGTAAACGGTTGCTTGCAGTAACAATCTCACTGAAACCAGCCCTTTGATTTCATTATTCTTGCTGTTGCTTTGAACTCATTGTCTTTGTTTTCTGGTATGGATTTTTTGGTTGCTTGCCATAGTTTTCGCAAGCTCTGAGCACAAAACCATAGGCAGCTATTTAAAACAGATGAGCTTAGATTAGCTTTGCGCCCAGTAAAACAAAGGTATAACTGGTGGCTGGTAAAAATGTGATCAAACACTGAGCATTTTAAGATTTTCTTTAAAAAAAAGAAAAGAAAAAAGATCTAAGTCAAGGCAGGGATTAAAAATAAATGGATTACTGGACCGCTCTTGTTTTTGTTGTACTGTTTAAGCCTTAGAAAACTGATTCCTTAACAATATGGGGAAATTGGGCATCACTCAGTAATATTTTCATAGAAATGTTATCAGTTTACGTACACAATAAGTTTGCACTCACTTCATTTAATGAATCAGGTTTATTCTACCATAGATTAAAAGAAATGTGACTGAGATTGTACTGGAAAGCCCCCATTTCACTGTATGAGAAAATATACTTGTCTACATGTGCATAACAGAAGGAGAAATGGAACGACTGGAAATGGAAAGACTGGAACTTGAACCCCTCAAGATAAACAACATTTTGTTGTGCAACCCCTCAGAGCTTGAGAACGTTTGACACATATTCCCATACACTATCACGGGTAATTGTTTGTGCTTCTCAGTAGGATTGCTTTGTTCTGCATTTTTCTGTGTCATCATTACACACCGTGTACCACTAGGCCTTATATGGAAGGAAACCCTGCCTATGTAGATTTGGTACTTAGGGGCCTGGTCTTAAGCTCCTCTAAACTAATACAATGTGCTTTCTTTCAGACTTGTTTTTCTTCTTTCTGCCAGTGAGACTTTCCAAGAGTCCGAGATACTCGTTTGTTAGTTCAACCAGTGGATGGGTATCTTTTTAATTTATTCGTGAATGCAATAAATATGTGTAGCATATAGGAAGCAGTAAAATAAGTACCATTCATCCATCCATCCATCCATCCATCCATTCGCTTCCGCTTATCCTTTGCAGGGTCGCGGGGGGCGCTGGAGCCTATCCCAGCTGTCATAGGGCGAGAGGCAGGGTACACCCTGGACAGGTCGCCAGTCTGTCGCAGGGCCAACACACAGGGACAGACAACCATTCGCACTCACTTTCATTCGCACATTCACACCTAGTGACAATTTAGATTATCCAATTAACCTATCCCCACAAGCTGCATGTCTGTAAAATAAGTACCAACACTTTAATATTTCTTGTGTTTGAAACTGCAGATAAGGCTTTCGTTCTTTCGCATCTCAGTGATCACAGAACAGCTTGAGAGTAAATAAATAAAGTGAAACCACCACAAGACACTATTGTGGTTTCTGTTTTTACAGCCAATCCATCTGGTCACCTGACCTTTGTCAGACTTACACTTGTTGCACCTCATTTCCCACTGTGGAAATGTGAGAAGCAGCTGCTCAGAGTCTCCATTTAATGACACACAGTTAAAAATTCACCTTGAAACAAAGTGACATATTTTCATGTGTTTAATTAAACAATTCAGGACAAATCCAGGGAATCGTTTGACTTTTCAAGTTTCTCGTATAATAAGACCTAAAGTGTGTGAGCAAAAAAGAAGGGGCAGATACTCAACATTACAGGTGCATGCACTTCTGTTCATCTGTTTCTGGCTCTGTTTTACATGGGATGCAATGGAAAAGTAGTAAACGGTGTGCGTGTGTGTGTATGCAACGTCTCAAGGGACCACACCAGTTGTTAGGTTGGAACTACCCTATCACCTAATGAGGTCAATGGAGGATTGTTACCAACCTTCGTTTCCTCTTTTGGCAGTGGGTGGATGTCCTTCCATTTTTACCCTTATGGCTTGATCTGAATAGAGAATAGCTCAAATCTTCACAACAGTAACCTTTATGTCTCACTGTATAAGCAATGTTGTAGCATAGGTAGAATTTTGTAACCTCTGCGGTTAAGCCTTCATGGTTGACTCATCGGTGCTTTTTATTCAGCCCTTTATGTATCTCTTTCACTCTGTTTCAGTGTGCCTGTCTTGACGCTTCCTGAATCTCCAATATATCATTTGTTTTCACCTCCTTCAGACAGTCTTTTCACAGTGAAAGCTCCCTTGCCAGTGTTAAAACGCGTACTTTGATTTCCCTTGATATGGGTTATTGCATACTATATCTAAACCAAATAAATGGCTGGGTGGTCTCTTATGTAAGTCACATTGGCGCTTGTGCATCCTAATGCAAACTGCTGAGGGCCTTTCTTCTTTAACTCTGTTTAAACAGAGATATGCTAACCCGGTGCACACTGTGTGAGAAGGATGGATTTGATTTAGTATGATACATATATAAATATAAATACAGCTTTCAAACTGCTCCAGCGTCTCTTCGTTATGAAATGTGATTGTCTCACTAAAACGAGAGAGCGTACCTCTGTCCACTTTCATTTGAACAGAAAACACAGCTTACCAATTATTTTTAGTAAATAAGCTCCACGTTTTCTTTTTTATGTAAAATGTTTATTGCTTTTATGTCAGAGGTGTGCCTGATCAAAGCAAATGCACCCCATATGGATGTTGGGAGAAAAACTTTTAAATTGCAAGAGCCGAGAGAAAGGCAGCATAATTGCAATGACAAGATAAAGACACTAATTGCTACCAGAATGAGCAGGTTTATTTTAGGCACAGTAAAAGTCATACCAGCTACCACCTACACATTTGCAACGAGCTGCATTTTCACTCACACAGCAACAAAGGGGAGCTATTTTCTGAGAAAGCGAATTTACAACATAGTCACTGACTTCCTCAGCTTCGGTCATTCTGACCCAACAACAAACAGGGCTGTGCCAGATAGAAAACTAATTAGGATGAAGGTTATCACGGGCTTAAATCAAACATGTTGTTGGTACTGACAGACTGATATCAGTTTAAGCTTTTGTGTTCAGCTTGTATAGGCTGTTACTAAAAACTAGACAAAGATTTAACAATGAAGGGTCTGAAGAAGGTTAACTAAGACTAAATCCCTGTGTGCACATAAACATACACGACAAAGGAAAACAGGTGTGACTATTTGGCATAATCAGTTTAGAAAAGGCAATTACCTTGATCCAACATCCACAAATTAGATTTATGTAACAGAAGAGAAAATGGGGAAAGGCAAAAAGAGCCACTATCAGACAATGTGTATCTCAAGAAGCATAATGATGGTTTTGTAGTACAGCGAGGGAAGTTATTTATTTATTTATTTATTTATTTATTTATTATCATTCATTTCTTCAAGTCAGAGTCTCATTGAGATTTAAATCTCATTTCCAGGAGAGACCTGGCCATCATGGCAGCAAAGGTTACAGCAAATACAACACATAACAAGTAAAAAACAAATACAATATTTCACACAAACATACATTAAGAGCCATATTTAAAAACAGTAACACTGACTAAAAGAGTTATTCTCTCACTCCTTTAAAATGGACCTAAACTCCCCCATGGTAACCATCTCTGCCAATTTCAGTTCCTCCTGTAGACTATTCCAGGAAACAGGGACAGCCTTTTATTTAAATGCCTTTTTCCCAGTTCTCTTCTGATTTTCAGGACAACTTATTTGCATGGCGTTGTGACAGCGAAGGCTATATTGGTTGTAGTTTTTACACATATAAATACACAGATAAGACTGAACTAGCCCGAGGAGAGAGTTATAGATAAAACCAACCAATGGGAACGTCTGCTTATATACACAGATGGCCGATTTCCACATCCAATAATAACATAAAAAGGCACAATGATAGACACTATCCACCCTCTTTATGTACAGGGCAGGTGCATTCATAAAAAGCAGATCACCAAAATCTAATAACAGTTAAAAAAAAAAAAAGTTGCATAAATCAAGTGTTTTTTCTCACTTGGATAAAGAAACATGATTTCCAAAAAACTTCACTTTTACTTTCAACTTGGACACAAGCCTTTCGATGTGAGTTTTCAATGACAAACCTTGATCTCTAATGATACCTACAATAGATAGAAACACAGATAACAACTCTTTGCCATTTGAGAATAACGTGAACTTAGATTTATCTACATTTAACACCAGGTTAGTTGTAAGTTGAGTTAAATGTTACTGAGCAACATCAAAGGCAGACTGTAAAAAATCAAGGGGTTTGTGCTACTGAAGGAAATAAATAATAGGTGTATCATCTGCATAAAGATGGAATGCAGCATTAGATAAATTTTCACAAAGGTTATTTATATAGAGAGAAACAATTATTTGATCTAATTCGGGATATGTAAGTTTGCTCACTTGTAAAGAAATTAAAAGTCTCTGATTTTTAGGGTGGCTTCATTTAATGGAGAGAGACAAAATTTCAAGCCTAAATCCAGAGTGACCAGCATTTGATCCCTAAGAAAATCATGATTTAGTACTTGATGAAGAAACCCTTTACACATCTTAAGAGAGGTTTGGTTCCACTCTATAAATCCTTTTGTTTTCTTGGCTGCTGCTTGGTAACTCGAAGCTGCAGCTCCCTCCACAGATTTTCTATGAGGTGTGAAGAACAACTTAGTTACTCCATTTCCTTAATGTGTTACTTTTTTAGCCACTCTTTTGTTCCCTTGGTGGCATGTTTTGGGTCATTGTCATACTGGAAGATCCATCCACCACATGGCCTCCGTTTACTGGCTTATCATCGCAGTGAAGTCACACTTTACCCTCAGCAGAAAAATAGCCCCAAAGCATAAAGTTTCCAGCTCCATGTTTTACTGTTTGGATGGTGTTCTTTGGGCCATGCTCAGTATTTCCCATTATACAAAAACATCAGGACAAATTGATACCCCTCAGCTTGATTTTGATTTTATCTACCGCAGCACTTCCTCTGAAACCATCTCTGAATCATTTAGATGTTCACTAGTAAACTTAAGATTGGCCTGTACATGTGCCTTCTGGATCAGGGGGACCTTCTAGACACTCCAACATATGCTTTAGTGTGTTACTATTGGTTATCTTGGTGACTGTGGCAAGATCTTCCACTGAGGGTGACAGATGGTCATTTTTTTATTCCATTTCCGAGTCATTGCACCAACAGTTTTATGTTATCGCCAAGCTTCTTGCCAATGCTCTTGTAGCACATTCCAGCATTTTACAGGTCTACACTTTTCTCCATAGAGATGGAGAGGATGGAATAGAGGAAACTGATTGAAAAATGTATTGATTCTGTGCTCAGGTGTGCTTTATACATCAATCTAATACGTTGAGATCAGGAGTATCTGGAATTGATTGATTGATTGACTGTAATCTATGTGCTGAATGACTAAATCCGGTTTTGCTTTGGGATCAAATAGTCGTCACTCAGTGGCATGCAAATCCATTTGTAACTTTTATATAATGTGTTTTTTCTAAATTTTGGTTGATTATGGTTGATGTCTCTCTCCATTAAAATGAAAATATCATCAAAATTAATGACTGTTCATTTCTGTGTAAGTGACCACACTTACAAATTCAGCAAGGAATCAAATAATTATTTTTCCCGACTGTAAATGTTCAAGTTTGAGTGCTTCTGTGAGATTAATAATCAAGTTTAAAGGCTCATAAATAGCAGCAATTTAGTACAGCTGCTATTAAATGGAGCTTACTGTAAGATTAACAGGGTAGTTGCATGGTTTATTAAACTGAATTTTCACAACTGGTACTTGATGCCAACATTTGTTGTTGTTTAATGTCGTTTAATGCCAACAGAGTCGTGTGTTTTTCCTATATTAAAGTTGCAGGTTAGGTGTGCATTTATGAGAGGATTATAAAGTCATTATACTTAAACTATTTTCAGATTATGGGGGAGATTTATAATTACAGGGTGTGTTTTGTAAATGTAAAAGGTAATCACAACATAATTTGCTATCTGAAATCTAATCCAATAACAGAAATTAGAGAACTACAAAAAATGACCAATATATATCAGTATTCATGCTCATGAGTCTATTCAATCTTTTATAATGCATGAATCAAAACCTGTCGGCGGGGGGGGGGATAAAAATTCCTTATTTTATATGATTAAAGAAAGTGTCCAAAAGCCCAAAGTGAAGTTACTATCTGTTGTTTTTTAGAGGGTCGGCTTGGCAACGTGCAGATGAAAATCACATTCATATCACATTAGATAATGCCTTATGCTCCCATAGATCACTGCTGGGTCACCTGGGAATAAGAGGATGCAGTGAGATGTGAAACTGAGGGATTGTGGGTATAAAGTGAGGTCAAGCTATTTAGAGATTTCATTCAGGACCGGTCAACTGCGCACAATTCAGAGGTCATCTGGTTGGATAGAATGCTACATAAAAGTTGAAATAGGCAACATGTTGTTAAAATCGCTGAATAATAAATTTTTAATTTCCTTTTAGCAAATTTGTTTGTTTGTTTTAGAGACGATCACAAGCAAGGGGTGACTTTGGCAAGTTATAAGTGTTTTACAGCCAGATCTTGTGGGAAATGTGAAGCATTATCCAGAGCAAAGTGTGGTGGAGTGAGTGAAAAGGGACAGATGAAGCCAAATCTGAGCACTGACTTATTTCAAATATACTTGGATAGAAAAGAAGAAGGAATGGTTTTGGGGGAATTGTTGAATTCAAAATTTGGCCTTTTTTCCCTCTTTAGATTTTAGCACAGAGAGCTGGATACACTTCATCCGCTGTTCTGTGGTGCAGCTGTTCAATAATGCAAACATGCCATATGCCCAAGACTGTGTAAGACGCTTTATAGCATGAACAGCTCTCAGTAGGTTGGCAGTCTTAGCTGGTCTCTATGGATAGTGGTTGCACAGTGTGTGGGAGAAAAAAAAGGAATTTTCAAACTAACAGTGCTTCTATTGACCATGACTCTATTCAACTCACTCCCTGTCTCCACATCAGTGCTGTAAATATATTTATGCATTGTCACCGGTCGTTTTAGGAACATTCAGTTATCATTATTTTGTCAAACACAGTGCATTTAAAAACACCGCTTTCACTCGCTTAATTTTTTTTAACAGATGTCTGTTTTTGTTGTTGTTAAGTTTAATTGACAATTTCACAATGTTTCTTACTAATTCAACTTGTGAGTCTTAATGTACTACAAAATCCCTCTTCTACTAAAACACACTGTAAAAAAAAACTTTAAAAAAAATTCATCCTAAATATTTAAGATGCATTTTTTTTTTTATCAATGAATGCCTTTTAAGTTAATTGGTAGTAGTCCAGAGCTATTGATACAAAGCAGCTGATTCTATTCTTCCTGAGTTACATAACAGGAAAAAAAGAGTTTATTGTGGCTGTTTTTCTGTCAAGAGTTAAAAAAAAAGAAAAGAAATTATATTAGTCTTCACAGCTTTCCTGTCAATAGGAAAAAGAGAGAGGTGTGGGGAAAGGTTTGAGGACAAAGAAATCTTCCGAAAGACTGTGCAGCTGTATTATTTACAAATCCACTTCATACATGTAGTCAGCTAAAGAGCTCAAAAATACCACTGCTTATAAGCAATGACCACATCATAATGTCAGCCTGCAGTTTTCTCCCACAAGCAGTGAAAATGCCCCCAGGACATGAGTGAACACTACATGACACATGGGAAATATTACATTTCCTGCAAGCTAGTAAGCCATCCTCTATGGCAGCTGCTGCCTCTAAAAGGGAACCAATGGTGATGACCCTTATCGCGGAGGAGCCTAACAATCTGCCTGTTCAGTCCGCTCACTGTTCTCAAATGAAGGCCAATACACGTCAGATGCAGATGTACGGGAGTCAGCAGATGTGTGAGCTGGTAATTATGGAGCATGTTTACGAGTGTAAATAAGCAATTGACTGGGATTAAAAAGCAGAGGAGGACTACATTACAGACCTGCATGTTTATGTCTGAAATTAAGCTCTCCCTCCCAGTTAGTAAGCTGTTGCTGTTTGTTACCTGTGTCACAAAAATGGCAGCAGTTTGCCCCATTTTTGCCTTCTGGTCTCTCTCATGGTTTTCTTCTTTTATTTACTTGTAAAAAACATATACACAAAGATTAAAAATGGCTAAAAAGGCAGGTAGATAATCGAACAAACATCTTTTAATCATACACAAAGTAATATATCTACACCACAAGGAGCATTCTTGGGTTTTATTTATTAAGTTATTCTGTTTTGTGTACTTGTACTACCTCTTGGTTCTCTAACTCATTTGCTAGCTTGTAGCTCCCTTCCAAGAATCTGCTTTTTAATAGTGTCAATCCAAATAGAAGCTTTCAGTCAGCTCTTGGCCACATGTGAGCTCTTTCATGCAGCAACGTTGTTGTTTGAACATGCAAATAATCCTTAGATTTCACTGCGGAAGCACTGCTTGCCTTGAGCTAAAAGGCGAACTCTACCACTCAGTGTCAGATTGTCTTTAAAATCTTATGACGTCCTGTCTGAGTTTTCAATTAATCAGTTTACTGGCAGCACTGATCTCCAACAGACCAATGCACAATGCCCACAGTTCACACTTACGCCACACATAACACATCTTATAATAATAACTGATGCAACTGGTGCAACAATTTTCACATAATTTTATCTGTAATGGTCCACTTGATTCCTTTTTTATCCTTGCTTTGTTTACTGTTCTCTGTTTACTGTTCTGGCTGTCAGCTTTGTTTCATAGGACACCCACAACACCCAGGGGGTTACTTCAGTTTTTATCTGAGATTGTATACTCACACTTTAAAGTTAAAGCTCTTAGGCAAACCGTGGTCATTTTATGTATCTGAGCATGTGTGCAAGCACTGTCCTACCAGCAGCTTTCTGACTGCTGCTTTCATATACATGCCACAGACACACAGAAGCTTCTGAGCTGAGAGGATAATAATGCAGAGGATTGTAAGACCACTGACAGGTGTCTGGCGTCGCATGCTGTGGCCCTAGACAGACGTGACTGAAACAAAAGACATAAATTTAAGAGTAAAAAACAAAAAACAAAAGCAATGAAACGGACAGCTAATTAGTGGTGCGCCTCAATGGAATTAACACCATAATGGGCCTCAAAAAATCGCATAGTAACAGCTTGTTTTTAGCCGCATCTTCTTTTGTTAGAGGATCACAAAGTGCATGTTTTTGTTGGGAAACAGAAAACACGGTCTGAATGGTGGGTTTTTAAAAGCAGGAAACAGTTTGACTATATAAGTAATTGCAAAGAAAAGCGATATTGATCAGCAGCACAGGAAAACCTTTGCAGATGTTGAAAGGAAAATTTGTGCTCAGAGAGAAAGCTCATTTATTGCAACTCTGACAGTCATTTGTATTGTAAAATAATGTAGCAATCACAGTGATCATTTAAGTTAGTTTTGTACCGCTGCAAACATCTGACAAACATCTAACACCAACAAGTATTATTTAAAAATTAACATGGGCAAAAATCTATTTTTTAATTACTTTTTCCTAAAAAATTAAGGACAAATAATTGATATAGATCATAAATTAACAATTTCAGTGAATACTGTGTACTGCATATAAAAAAAATAATCTGATATCTATTAAGTCTGTGGCACTTCCCTACCTTTTGTATTATGTATGAAAATCTTCTAACTTTCTTAATGCAGCGTGCACTCAAATGTATCACTTTGTAGCCCAGAGACTTTTAGGGGCGCCATTTTATTTTTAATGTGCTTTTATTTTGGAGGGAGAGGTCAAGTGGGGGAAGAAGAATAAAGCTGAGCCACAAGCGAGAGGATAGTGGATAGTTAACTAAGATATCGGACTTAGGTCCATTGGCAGACTCCACAAATTACAGCAAGGACTGCACTGGACCTAAGACTAGACCAGTGAGGATGGAGACTCGGCCTGTTAGATTTTCAGTGACGTAGGAGTATGCTTGCTGCTCTTCTTACTGTGCAGCAGTGCATATAAGGATACCTCTTCAATTTCAGTTGAATTTCCTCCACAGAATAGAGGTGCCATTTTTTTTTTCAGGATTTGCCTGGTAATTTCAGAAGCCAGAGGTTCATATACTGTATGATGTGACCTAAGTTATAATCATTAAGCTGTAGTTTGTGATTATTACAAAGCACTTTGCATGGTTTAAATTTTCTGTTAAAACCTCCATTGTTGCCTTAGTGCCTTTCAAATATTTGCAAAGCTAATTGCTCAGACACCCCCCGCTGTTGCCACAAAGTATTAGATGTCCACACAGCCCCAGATAGCACTGGCCATCCTGTCCAAGAGTTTTGCTTTCTGTGCTGTTTGTGTAATTCGGTCTTTTCATCAATTCAAAGTCCTTATTTATCCTGATCGTAACATGTTCTTTCCTTGAGATTAATGCAGTTATGCAGTGTGGCAAGAGCCTGATATTGAGACTAGGCCTAGTTCCAGAACAAAAATAAATTACGGCGCATCTGCGATAACTGCTTATCACAGTCATGTGGACACCTAAAAGCAATCCTCGTCTGCCAAAAAGTGGTTATCGCTGACTTTATGTCTGCAGCTGCTTTTTTATTTTATTTTATTTTTTTATCAAGAGCAAACAGACTTAACATTCACATACACAAAACTTTATTTCTGTGGGAACAGGAAGGTTGCGTGTTTGTTACATTTTAATACTTCTTTAACACTTCAAAGCGAAAGTAGCATTTCCACTATACAGCTTAACAACATGTGGCATGTATGGGATTACAGGCGATACAGTAGTGCTACTTAAATTTGTATGTTCTCAATATTTCTAATCTTCTTTTTGAAGCCCATATATTTGAAAACTAGATCATAACTGATACGATTCACAGACTGGTTCATATATAACATGATATATGCAATTATTTTAAGAAAAAATTATTGATGTTGCAAATTCACTGAGAGTGTAATTTGTGCGTTTGCATCCCCGTAGAACTCAGCCCGATTGAGATGGAAACATTCATTTAGTAATTTGTGTGAAACTACTCCCTGTTACCATGTGTGCCACGGTCCTATTTACTTATATGTGCACAGAAATGTTCTTACCTTGCACAAAAAATAATAATAGTACATGCAAAAATTACCATCAGATTCATAAAACATTGCCCTCCAGCCAATTTTGTTCTTATCACAGCGCAAATGTTAGTGAATCAGAATCTGCTTCAGGTCTACATGCTGCCATGCTCTTTGTAAGGAAGAAGTTCACTTCAAGGTGAAGTGGAGAAGGCGGGGTGGATGTTGTAAAAGATAATTGTGGTGTCTGAGGAGAAAGAAAGAAATGGCGCACCTTTGCAAAGTGTTTTCTACAGAAGTGATGATAGTTTTAAAAAAACAAAAAAAGGGTAAGGCTCAGGTTGAAATAATAGTGCTGAATATCATTTGCCCTGAGACGCTCACTGTGCTACAAGTAAAATACATAAAAAAGTTTGACAAAAAAAAATACTGATAATACTGGACTGTAAGTGAAAGCATCCAGCTTGAATGATAATATAAAGTAAGTTAATGCTAATGAGATATGCTTAAAAAGGTTGAAGGTTATGGCTATTACATGTCATTTAATATCTTACTTCTATCCATTTCATTCTCATTATGAGGATTTTGGCTCATGGTGATGGGGAAAACTGTAACTAATAACCAAAGAAAATAGAGAGAGATAACAATATCCCCCCATCCATCTATCAGTTATCTTCCACTTATCTGATGTCAGGTTGCACTGCAGAGGATATTGCAGACAACCTCCTCCCCAGCCACATTTTCAAGCTTTTGCTGGGGAATCTCATTGCATTCCCAGGCCAGATGAGAAATATCAATTCTAGCGAGTTCTGGGTCCAGGGTCTCTAACCTGTTGGGCGTATCCGGCGCACTTCCAAACTAAATTTTGTAGGAATTTAAACTAAATTCCTGCCCTTGCTTGTCATTACCAGAAATACTAGTCAGTTAAATATATTATTTTAGTTTATTATCGTATTAGTGTACAGTGACAGTAATCAGTTCAAAGATGTTACCATGCCACCGACCACTTCCCAACACTGCAGCCCTGACAGGCAGTGGCAACTTGCCCGTTTCACTCTCTCTGTGAATAAGACTGAAGAAGCTTCTTGGATGAGAGGTGAAACATCTTCAAGCAACTTAAAGAAGTTCAGACACTTTTCTTTCCAAGCTCCTTAGACTCAGTGAGAGATGGTTAGGTGATGTCCTTATCAAAACAGATTTTGACCCACCATGCAATACAATCTCAGTGGCAACAGCTTTTCTTTTCAGTATGACAATGATCCAAAAGACACTGCACATGCAGTAAAAGCACACCTGGATAGGAAAACACAATGGAACACTATCAGCCCTGGATTGGTCTCCCCAGAGTCCAGGCGTCAACATTACTAAAGCAGTGTGGGATCATCTTGACAGAGAACAGAACAAAAGGCAGCCAACATCCAAAGAAGAGCTGTGAATGTCCTTCAAGAATCCTGGAGGACTATTGCTGAAGACCGCTTAAACAAATGAAAAGGTAGTTGCCTAAGAGAATTCAGTTGAAGGTGGACAAACCCCATAAACTGTTTTTGCTTTTTATAATGTTTTTCAGTTTCTATTTGCATGTCTTGATAAATTGCTGCTATTTTCCATTTTCCTAACAAAATACAAAGAAATGAAAAGATTCAAGAGTCTCAAGAGTATGTTCTAATTTTTGGATTAGTCACCCAGTTTATTTTATTTTCTCTTGTTTAAATTACTAGCAAATGAGTTCCTAGAAGCATCCAAAGCATTAACATATGCGATATGGTAAGTTAAACTTTAAATTTCCAATAGCTTCATGGACAAAAATAAAAGCACATGCCTTTTTTTTAAGGAATAAGTACATTCAAAAAATGCTTTAGGCTCTCACCTTTCATTAATTTTTTTCGGTGTACCAATTTTTTTAGTCGTTTTACAGCAACTATAAAAAGCTGCAGTGTTTGAATTCTACACTGAGACTGCTTGTTAATATTAATTGGTTGCTACCAATCCAAGATTTTACTGAACTGTGCAGAACCCTTAAGTCTCGTACTGAGTAACTTGCTGGTGAGATTATGTATCATATCACTTTGCCTGCTTTACATGTAAAAGTTTAAATGTTAAAAGATGTTGTGAAAGCAAATCTCATGCAATCTGCTCAAAACAGAAACAGCACAGGACCAGAGGAACCCGACAGTCTACAGTGTTTGGGGCCAGGTAGCTGGCTCGGGATTGGCAAGAGCAATCTTACAGACGACAGCTGCTTTCACAAAGTTGAAAGGCTCTTTACAGTGTTGTTTGTTCAGAAGAACACACAAAATATCCTAAATACATTCAAAGGTGTATTTCAATATTCTGTTAGATATTTTAATACAAGCACTCAGCAGGTATTATTTGGTGAAAAGGTTCAAGGTTCAAGGTTCTTTATTTGTCACATGCATAGTTATACAAGTATAACACACAGTGAAATGTAGTTATACTTGTATAACTACGTCCTGCGTGCAGTGAATTTGACGCGTTTTTTGACCACTTATAATGACTCTCTTACCTGTCTGAAAGATATACTCTATTTTATTAACCAAACTGGTCACAGAGGGTGGAATTTAAAGTATATGAGCTATTTAAGGCAGCACAGAGAGCGTGGATGTTTTTGTTTATAAGCAAGCACCAACTATCAGGCCAGCAGTGGGAACAGTCTCATGTACTGTATCTAAGTAAGCAGAGTGGGAAAATAAATAAGATTAGACAGCACAGGGCATCTGCAGGGTACACACAGACTGGTGCCCTAGAGCACTGCTTACACATCCTAACGGGAGCATGTTTCCCTCCCTTCTACTTCTCATTGCTTCTCACTTAATCCTTCTTTACCCTCTCCCTGGGTTTTGGTTTTCCTTTGCCCTCTGCTGGTACCTTTTCTTTATAATTCAGCTGACTTCTGAGCTCAAGAAATAGAAAAACACAAAGAAAGAGGCGTAGTTTTTGGTGTTGTTTTTCACTGTACTTAGTTGCATAAATATGATCACAATGTGGGGATAGTATGCTTCCATCTCCAAGGTCAATAATAATTGAGGCCAGAACCAGTGTGTGAACCTCTCAAAAATATAAATAATCTAATCATTGCAGTGAGCAGACCCTATTAAAATTCCTAACAGTGTGTCCTTTGCAATGTCCTGATCACTAAAGATTTTCAAGGATGCCAAAATAAGAAACTTATTTGAAGGGCACAAAAAGCATCTGCAAAAAGATATGTCCTCTACACACCAGTTGTTGCAAGCAGGTGTTAAAAGTCTGTAGAGAAACCTGATGAAGAAACTAGATTCAGTAAAGACGCTAAAAAGAACACAAGCCTGAAAAAGAAAACATTGGCTGACATGTCCGGTTTGCTACAGGTGACCTGGATGGATGTTTCACCATTTTGTCAGGGCAAGCAAGGCGAGCACTGCTTGCCAAAACTCCACCTTCTTTTTTCATTGATATTTTCATTTTCATTTTTCCTGCTGTATATATTGACGGTTCACCATGTCAACCACTGCTCAAGGCTTTTAATTCAGCTGTTTTGTTTTTTGATTTTTTTGTATTATTTATATATTTAATATGCTAAAAAGAAATATCATCAGGATGTGGGCCTGTGTTTTTAAACTCATGCACAACTGTTTTTTCATAGATATGTGGTTCTCAATGGACAGCAACTACAATATGTGATTTGTAGAATATGATACTGGACACTGAACAGATATTATAATATTATATTAAATATATAAAGTATTTAAAATTAATTCAACCAAAAGATATGTATTAATAATGGGGAACATTTTTCTGCAGAATAACATATGTACTAAATGTTTTCATGGTGTTTCATTGCCTTTTATCCTAATGAAATAGTTTGAAAAATTCATCAACCGCTTATCATTGTCAGCTAATAGGAAATAATAGGAAAACATTTATGTAAGATTAGATTGCAGAAAGGTGAAAACCTCCATGAACAGTGTAGACAGTCAGCATAAATAGTATGTTTTAATCTGATCTAATTTATCTTGAATTGCTAAATATTAGAGAAAAACGTTTTTGTTTGTGATTGTGGATGGGAGGGTGGTTAGTCTCTGCTTGGCTATCTGCAAAAGTAACTGCATGCCACTTGGTTTCATGTTGTATTATTTTAAGGAAGGCAACTTCACAGCAACACTTGAACATAGAATAGATTCACATTTTCACATTCCCGTTAAATATTCTGTTCATCAAAACAATGTTAAAGTAAAATATTGAATTATAGATCACACACTTAAAGTTATTTTAAATTTAAAAGTAATTTTTCCTGTAAGTAATGTTACATAAAATCAGCAAACATGCAGAAAAGAAAACAACAGTAGAAACAGTAGCAGTTTTCACACAAAACCTCCATTTGAAAGTAACACCGAACCAGATATGCAGCTTTGCCTTTGGCCGTAAGCAAGGGGGTAACACTGACTGATGACAGTCATAACCCAGCAACAAAGAAAAAACAAAAACAACCTACCAAAACAATTAAAGGACAGGACAATAATTGTTGGCTTTAAATTAGCTGAAGAGATAAAGCGAGTTAGATCCAAATGGGGATTTGAAGTAGATTTCTGTCAGCAGAAGTGGCAGCTTGAAAGGTTGTAGAACCAATTAGTGTGTGAGTGAGGAGGAAAGAGGAAGTGAAAATGGAGCTTAGAAAGTGGAGGATGACATAAACATTAATCTAGACAGGTATGTGGGAGTAAAAACACTGCTGAGGGTATTGTAAAATAGGATGCGCTTTGCAGTGGATGTGTTTATTTTGTGACTATGACAAATCTGAAGGCAAGATAATATTTTAGCAATATTGTAGTCAACCGAAGATGAATGCAAAGCACACATCAGAGTAAACAGACTTTCATATCCCAGAACCATTTGGGGTTCAGTCATATTTCCTACAGCATGATTTTTTGGCAAGCTGCAGTTTTGCTTATAGCACAAACCCTCTAAATCAGTTTAATAGATAATTATAATAATGGATTGGATTTATATAGCGCTTTTCAAGGCACCCAAAGCGCTTTACAATTCCACTATTCATTCACACACTGGTGGAGGCAGCTACAGTTGTAGCCACAGCTGCCCTGGGGCAGACTGACAGAAGCGAGGCTGCCATATCGCGCCATCGGCCCCTCTGGCCAACACCAGTAGGGTCAAATGTCTTGCCCAAGGATACAACGACCAGGACAGAGAGCCCGGGAATCAAACCGGCGACCTTCTGGTTATAGATGCGCTTCCCAACCCCCTGAGCCACGGTCACCCGAAGATAAAGAAATGTTTCATAAACTGTAACACATCAAGTGTTACAACTGGACTTGAATGACAGAGAAATATAAAGTTGCTTGCACATGATAATGAATTGTGGCTTGTTTGTGATTGCGTCTATATTACAGCTTTGTGGAAATTGAACCATACCCCTGTACTGATGACACTTCATTGCCTCCAAATACAATATTCACTTACCTTTAAAATAGTGTAATAATAAGTCTTTTGTGTGTTTTCCTAGTTTATTATTTATTTATTTGTTTATTTTATTGAGGTGCATGATATATAACATTAACAGGTTAGTAGAATTGTACTATCAGACAGGATTGTGTAAAGGCACACATATCATTATATGTGTGCCTTTACACATGGACACATGGAAATTTATGCAGCATTAAAAGCACCCAAAAGTACAGGTCAGATTTTAGACTTTGGAACTACCGATGAATCCAGTGAGATTTGGAGCTCCTTTGTGGAGACAGGAGAACCTTACAGAAGTACAACCTTCAGTGCATCACTTCAACCATCAGGCCTTTTTGTTAGAGTTGGCAGAAAACCCATTCTTCACTAAAAGGCACATAACAGCCCCCAGGGAGTTAGCTAAAAGACATCTGAACAGCTCTCAGACCATGAAAAGCCAAAGCCGCAGGTTTGATGAAACAAAGGTGGCCTTTGGTCACAGTTCCCAAGGGCATGTGTAGAGGACAATCAGGCACCAAGAATCACCTCATAGGATTTTTTCCCCCCCACAATTGCTTTGTCTCATTCTGAAAGCTTTTTAAGTACAACTGTCAGAGCTGTATCATGGGACAAAACAAGTCTATTGTGTGTCTGCAAGCAGTAGTCGATCTAGTTATTGTTTCACCGAACTGAAAAATGCCTCTAATTGTTTTTCAGTGCTTTAACAAAAATAAGCTTTGTTCTTCTTGCTGATACTGATTGCTTATTGTACAGTATACGGGTGAGTTTTGTCCAGCTGAATGACATTCAGTATCACACTGGTATTTTTAGATTCTCATTTTAAACTGGGAGACAATTCATGAGAAAATTCCATGCTCTACAGTATATTAATTACAGATAGGCATGAACAATAGTATTTGAATCCTAGCTCCAAGATTAATGTTATCATCTTATTAATGAGCCACTGGCTGGCCCATTAATAAATGACAACTAATGTGGCTGCAGGATAATCGCTAATAGTTAAACAGCTAACATTAACATTTGCACCGGTCTGGCTAATAACTGTTTAATACTTTAATCTTGTTGAAACATGAGCTCCACTGACCTCCTCAAAGTGTCCTTCAGTATTGTGAATGGTGACTACTTCAGCTGCTAGTGAGGGGAGGGGCTTTGTGCGTCCTGTCCGCAGATGCTGTGTGAAATTGTGTCAACTGGAAGAGGTGAAGATGGCACTGTTGGTGTGTTACTGCTGCAAATAAGTAAGCCAAGAAAATAAGCCAAGTTTTTTTATTTACTTATTTATTTATTTTTGCACTGATTAGTATCTGAGTGTTGGCTTCTTTTTTTGACAACCATGATTTACAGTGAAAATCATGGTTGTCAGAATCAGTCATCCATATGTAACACGTGCACTTCTTCAGCAAAAATCAACAGATTGCACCTCCAAATAGCTTAAAATTCCACAATTTGTCATATTTTTGATGGACATCTGTTTCTCTTATTAATAATGCATATATGATGTCTTCCCTCACAGTGGACTAGGGAAGAAGTCTCCTTCCATGGTGCAACCATGCCCTAAAATAACTTTTCAGTGTCCTCACGGCTAGCATTCATGGTGTATAACAAATGATGTTGTGGCTGGTGGTTGCATACTTACCAACATCATGCTAAAAAGTGCTCCTCTCATATTTTATTCAGAACAGTGGAAGGAACTTGGTGGAAGTTAACATTATCCAACACAGTTACATAATTTTGTATTTAGTGTTACATAATTTTGTATTCCCACCCTAGTGGGAGACACTAGGGTCTCTTTAGGTCAGGTTGGGTGTTATAGGGATGTGTAGAAGTACCAGCCATAAACATGGCAGAATACATTGGTCTGATATGTCAGTCAAAATGGTATCCATCAAAGCTCAGCTGAGAGGATGCAGTAATGTTTACATGCTGTATGTCTGTATGTCTGTCGCTAGCATGAGCCTGTTGTCACTGGAAAATGGATGGATGCAGACCGAAGAGGTCAATCGATATAGTTCAATATATAGATAATAGTTCATGCTCACAACAAGGTTTGCAGATTTTTTTATATCCACTTTTACTTCTGTGTGAATGGTCCTGGTAACTTTTACACCGATAAACAGTTCTTAATGCCCTTAGTCACTTGTCAGATGCAGCACTTATTCCACTTCAGCCGTCAGGGCCTCTACTCCAAACACTACCAAGACGATGTTGTGTGATCTGGTAGGAAGGCTTCTGTCCCCCTTGTAGCCTGAAAGATTGTCGCATTTGAGGGTTTATCATAGATCACCATGTCCTTCTCACATCATGTCAGCAGGCTACAATCTAAAGATTAACCTAATGATGTAGTATTCCCAAACAGATTGTTCTCCACCTTAGCTTTGATGGATAAACAGACCATTCTTGTGTTAGACTAACGCCGGTCAGCACACAACGGTGAACTATGGAGATAGATATTCTTACTTTTCATACTCTGTATTTCTCTGGTAAGTGGTTAACCTCATGAACCTGTTGTAATATGCATTAGTTCGTGCTCTTCATACCTTTACCGTGTCACTGAGATCACTGCTCTTCTTTCTCTTTAAATTTTAAAAAACTGTTAACTGAACAAAGTCATCCTCAACTAAAATAATAGGGATCACTCCATATATTGCCACTTTTGCAGCTGTTTCCCAACCTGCCAGTACCCCCCTAACTTTTTCTGCTAATGTTTCTGCATTTTGTTCTTTTGGTGTGTTTTTTTTTTCCTATTTATCTGCTTCTCTGATGTCTTTCTGTTGTTTATCTTGATGATGTTGCCTCTTAATTACATGTGTTATGTTTATATAATGTCCATATGCTTGTATGTGTGTTCTTATGGTACATAACTAGTGGTTAGTTAAAATGGTTTCAAATTTGTGCAGGTGCCCTTTTAGCTGTTGATATTTCTGCCATCAAATGTTCTTAACATCTTGTCAGGTTTTTTTTTAAAACAAAGGTAAATAAATATAATAGTTAAAAAACACAAAAGAAACCAAAAAATTGGTTTCAATTCTACCAAGAAAATCGATGTGTTAGACTTGTTAGATAAATCCACACGAAGTTTGATGCTCTAACTGCAGCCAAAGATGGCTAAGTACCTACTAAGGAATGCCCTTAGCAAAACACTTCGAAGGTCTGTTTTTGCTTTGAACTGGAGTACAGTGTCTGAGGAAAGATATTAATTTTACATTTCCATTACAAGATAAACCTGTATCAAAATCTTGAAAACTTAACCTCAGATGTCATCCTGTAGCTTTTTATTTCTCAGTCGGCAAACCCTAAATGTATACAACATTAATAAAGTATTTCTTTCCTTTTGCATATTTTGCAGGGCCCATTCTTGGCCTTTGTCACTCACAGCTAATGGATGTCTTTACCCAGTATGCCTACAATGACAGTTTCTATGACAATGGAACATGGAGCTTCAACGATACAGACCAAGAGCAGAAGCACCCCTACAACTACTACGCCATGCTGCTTACTCTGCTCATCTTCGTCATCGTCTTCGGCAACGTGCTGGTGTGTATGGCTGTGTCCAGGGAAAAGGCTCTGCAGACCACCACAAACTACCTGATCGTCAGCCTGGCTGTCGCTGACCTTCTGGTGGCCACACTTGTTATGCCCTGGGTTGTCTACTTAGAGGTAGGATTGTAGAAATTCACGCACACACACTCTCTTTGCCCATATTCGAAGAGACATATAGCCTGACATGACCTATGCAGCAGACATGCTCTTTTATTTCTTTTTCTTAAACCTTTTTTTCCCCTCTGTGTCTCGGGTTTTCAGAAAGCAGAAAATTGCCATCTTAAAAAGCAGTATTTAGTTTTCTTTTTAAATCATTCTTTTTAGAAAGGGGTTAAAAAACTGGAAAGGGCAGGACTTTAAGTGAAATTGCATGCCAGTAAAATAATCTTGGTGAAAAGGATTTGAGCCAAACAGTCACCCACAGTTAACTACAGGTCACAGGCTCAAGGTGATACAAAGGTGAAGACTAATGTGTTCACATCAGTCCTGCAGTGGATAAAGGCCTGTAATGTAGTCCCACTATGTGACAACAGCAAAATGTCAGAGCAGTCTATTTGAACAAGAGCTGGATGTTAGGCTATAATTCACCCAAATACTGGGCTACATCCTTTCTCATTCAGAGAACTGCTGCATTTGTTTTTTAAATGAATTATGGTACATCATTTAAATATGACACATCGGAATCACATTTTTAAAGAGAAGGCAGACTTCGATGTTTCATAATAGCATGCACATCCTGCCAAGTGAGTGGGATGTGGTCGGTCTTTTTGAAAAATCTTTGCCCATCTCTGGAAGCTACCTCCTTCATCCTGCGGTTATTTCTGACCATTAGGCTTCAGGTCACGCTGTCTGATGTAGGAAAAAAAAGCAATCTAAGACTGCGGGGACTTTAATCCCCCCATGTTTCTCAGAAACTCTTGATGATTATCACTTTAACCAGATTATAGTGCATTTAAAGAATTTCATAGCCCAACTCTGTCCGTATGATCTGGGCATATTTTTTCAAATAAACAAAAGAATATTTTTGTGGTCATTGCCAAAAACAATCAGATTCAAGCTCGTTCATGCATAAAGTATCCAACCTGCACATTCTGTTTGTTTTTATCCAAATTATTTACTTGTTGTCTCTGTTGATTTGGCCAGCTGGATACATGCAGAGGGAGCCTACATCAAAGCGGATCGCATAAGTGGGAGATGAATTGTAATCAGCAACGTATCAAAGCCCACAAATTACAGCATAAAACTTTATCAATAAAAGATAGCATTTGATATCAGAAAAGTAAGTCTTTGATGGTGTAAAGAGATTTAACTGAACAAGTGTGCGTTACTAAGTGTAACACATTTGAAGTACGGCGAACACTAAAACTACTCCGGATCTTTCATCAAATATAAGTCACAGCATGCTTTTGGACAAAAATCTGACTGTTTGCTGTTCCTTTATAGGATCTGTTGTGTGCAAACATAACATCAGATTACAAAACACTCACCGAGTAGTTGACTGCTCTTGTTTCTCCTGATGCCCCACACTTAGTTCTGGCTCTACACATCATAAATGTAGTTTGGCAAAATTATTCATGTAAATCTATAGGAATCAAAGTCTAGCTCGATAGGATTATTATTTTACTTAGCTAAATGTTTGGCGTCTGTGTTTTCCATTCAATCTACATCTCTTACAGTTAAATGGGGGGGGGGGGGAGAGACCCACATGAGCAGTTTGGTGCATTAAGAAACAGATTTCTTCAATTTTATAGCCATTTAATCCAAACAGGCTAATAACAGCAATTTGGAGAGTGAAGTCCTCCTTAGAATAATATGCTGGGAAGCAAGTGCTGGCTGTTTGTCAAAGTCAAAAGGGATTACTTCCCAGCTTGTGTTTAGAGTGGGATGCTCATCTGATTCTGGTGTGTCCCTCCAAGGCTGTCAGGCCTCCTACTAATGTGAGATGGGATAAAGTGAGACGCTAGTAGTTGGTCCGCTAGAAATCCTTGAAAATAGGAAATTATTTGGAACTGCTGCACAGTTCACATCATTTTGAGGTAAACACCAGACAGTTTCATAATCTCTGGATTAGCGTGTTGAGTGAAGATGGCCTTATATGTTCAGAGCTCACAACGGAGGAATTTAGGCAGAGATTTGTCAATTATTCAACTCATGTTCTTCATAACATCTTTCTTCCATCACGGACACCATCTGAAATTAGGCTTCGTTTCAGATGATTAAAACAAACAAACTTCATGACAATACTTACAATATTGTTTTTGTTTTATTCTGTTTTTTGCTGAACTCGGAGAGGCCTTTCTTCAAGCCTCATCTTTCCTTTTTGTTCCTATTTTTCTGTATTCATGTGTAGGCACTGAATTTTTTTAGAATGCCACTGACTCAGGTCATCATGTAACTCGCGTATTAACTCGTGTTAAGAATGTAACAGCATGAACTACAGTGGGAACATAGTCACAGAGTGTGGGCAGGTTATTCAACTTGCCCTTTATTATTAAATACTAAATTTGCATTAATTAGTGCAGGTTTTGCTTTCTGCCTAGTGTGACTGATTTAGAAAGCGTACGGAGGGAACATTTTGCATAACTAGAAGTTGAGAGTTAGTTTAAAGTAAGGGTGAATAAAACGTGTATATAGTAGAATATTTGCTTTCAAGGTGTTGCCTCATGTCTTTATAGCATCCACACAGCAGGCAGATGTTTGAAAACTACTGCAAACCAAATGGCTCATAAATGTAATCAGTGGAAAATATTCATCATGCCAACAACTAAACCTGTTAGTCTATTACCTTGGAGTGCATAATTGGCGATCAGCTACAGTGACCTGGTCAGAGCCATGAATTTAATGAAGGCTATGAACAGTGTTGCACAAAAACTGCAGGAATAAACACCCGCCTTACCTGCGGAGGCAGCTAATGCTGTAGTTTAAATCCTGTTTAAGGCTTTGTAAAGAATATGCTGTCAGGCATTGTGGCTGATATGTGTACAGAATTTCAATTTGGAAACCAGAGAAAGTTTGTAGAGTAGAGTGATGGCTCCTGTTGTATAGGGGTGGGCGATAGAAACGATATAAATTTGGCCAACGATAGAGATTTTGACTATATCGCTCTATCGCGATAGCGCATGTTGATGATGTCATCAAGCTGCGCCTGTTTTGGTCAAAAGCATCGCAGCGGCTAAAACCATTATCATCTGCAAATTATGGCGGGCGACAGTCATAGCAAAGAGATGAAGCACTTTTGAAATATGGGGAAAGCCAAAAACTGCGCTTCCTCCACTTCCGTAACATTGATACATTAATGTTGAATTCTCTCGCAGCTGTTCTATTCCCATGTTGTTGCAGTATATTAATAACTAACCTTGTATTGTGGATGAATAATCTCAGTTGTTCTCCTGACTGAAGTACAGCATCCTGCTATGCGATTGCATTTGTCCCTAACCACCAGAATCCTGCACGTTAACTTTTATCGAGTGGAAAAAAGTTGGCATCCATCCTCCAGCTTCACTGTGCTAATGTTATGCTAACATAGCTGTGTCGCTAGCAATCACGTAGCACAACATTATATACCAGGTAGTCCAACTTCAGTAACCCTACAAACTAGGGGTGGGTTTTTATAATCGATTTATTGATTAAAATCGATTCTGGCTTGGATAATGTAAAATCGATTCATTAAAATCCTGAATCGATTTTTTAATATAAATTTATTTTGCCCGAAATGCCAGAATCTCAGGTGAAATCTCACAAAATTTCAACAGCCACCAAACAGCTAAGACAGTAAATGAGAGCAGGAACACGGATTCTGCACAAAGACTTAAACACACAGCGCAACCCGCGGATCAGAATCAGTTAGATGTTGCCTTTCTCACAGTCGGGGCTGAAAGCCGACAGCTCGCTGATTCTGATCTGTCGGCGGGTCTGCGCTTTGTGTTTTTCCGGCCTTTTATGTGCTGATTCTAAAGCTGTTAGTTTGATGTCTCTCTAAACAATATTGACCGAACCAGCAGCAAAAGAAGATCCAAACTATGCTTCACATAAACATCGTCATGAATTCAGTGTACTTTTACTGTTATGCTTCGACCACGATGCACAGCTGCCCCCCCCCTCTCTGTACTTCAAGAACAGTTTCCCGTCTAAAAATCTGTTTTCTTCATTATTCGATACTTCCGACGCTTTTTTTTTTTCGTTTTATATACTTCCAAAAAGAAAACCTAATTTCTGCCGTTCAATACTGAACAAACATAAACTAAAATTATGCAAAATGCAAAACGTTTAGTCGTGTCTCTAATAAAACCGCTGTAACTTCAGAGGTAATGTTCATGTGTTGATTAATGGTTTTCTTTCATTTTTGATGTACTGCAGAATATTTTTATAAAATCCCAGGCCAGGAAAATCACCTTCATGTTTTTCTGTGTTTTATCCTCAGCTACTTTGACACAAAGGCATCTGCTGTGATGCTCACACCTTTGATAAAGTCTTGCGTGTGTCAGCTTCCTTTTTATAGATACAAAAATATGTAAATGTACTGATCTGAATTATAATATTTCTGACTGTCAAAATTTCCCAGATTCAAATCGAATTGAATCGAATCGAATTAAATCGAATCGTGGATCGAATCGATTCGGGACCTTGTGAATCGGAATTGAATCGATTCTAGAAATCAGTGACGATACCCAGCCCTACTACAAATGCCACTGCTGTTTAGTTTTCTGTCTTCATTTATGTCGGAACTGGTAGCAGAGCTGTACGTTTTAATTAGTTTAAAAAATCTCTCAGTCAGAACATGGTATGAAATGTTTAGGTGTAAACTAGCGAGCTAACTTCCTGTTAACTTCTAACTCCATTAAATTTAACAAATTCTGTTTTCATGGACGCATGGATGTTAAACTTAATTGTTACACCCGATAAAGCAGCAATGCTGATGATTTAATTAAAGATGAAAGAATTTAGACCGTTTTTAACTCTTAGTGTTTGTTTTACTTTGGGACCTGAAGTTGACGGAGTTTTGGACCCATATTACTCCGCAAAGCTCCTCACTAGGCAGCCGTAATGCTCTGACAATCCATCAAGCAGTGCGGCTTACCAAAGCTGTACTAAAACATTTTTTAACAGATTTCTGCACGCAGAAATCGGTTCGAGGTCAGTAAGCACAACCAGAATTCATACATAAGGAACATTCTCAATTTTTGAGAAAATTAAAGGATTTTTAGTGTGGAAAATACGTTATACAGAAGAAAAGAATATATCGTGATATATATCGTTACCGCACATGCTTCAAATTATATCGCGATATGAATTTTAGGCCATATCGCCCAGCCCTACTGTTGTATTTACTTCTTTTGACATTTTCAGGGAAAAATCTCATCTGACTGATGAGTGACATAACCCCATTTTTGTAGTAAAGCTCTACATGTGTACATTACAGCAGCGGTCCCCAACCTTTTTTGCGCCACGGACAGGTTTATGCCCGATAATATTTTCACGGACCGGCCTTTAAGGTGTCACAGATAAATACAACAAAATAAAACTAGTACCGGTACCGAAAAAAAAGAAGATTTATTCATAACACACGTGAAAAGACCCAGGAAAACCGAGTTAACGATAAAAACAATAACAAAATAACGCTGAAAACCGATAAAAACCTTGAAAACCATACATTTCACACCTGAGCCTTAGCTCTCGCGGCCCGGTACCAAACGACTCACGGACCGGTACCGGTCCGAGGCCCGGGGGTTGAGGACCGCTGCATTACAGAGTCAAATTTCCATTTTTACCAATATGATTATTTATTCATGTATGTATTTATTGGTTATTTGCCTATTTACGTACACTATATTGCCAAAAGTTTTCCCTTGCCTGCCTTCACTTCACATGTGAACTAGAATAACATCCTATTCTTATTCTTCATGGTTTAAATGACATCTACCCATCCTCTGCAGACAACAGTGTCAACTCTCCTGCGAAGGCTTTCCACAAGGAATTTTTTTTTACTATTCTTCTAGAAGCATATTTGTGAGGTCAGACTGTTGTTGGACGAGAAGGCCTTGCTCACAGTGTCTGCTCTAATTTATCCCAAAGGTGTTATATCAGGTTGAGGTCAGGACTGTGTAGGCCAGTCAAGTTCTTCCACACCAAACTCGCTCATCCATGTCTTTATGGTCCTTTCCTTTCTTTGTGCACTGGTGCGCAGTCATGTTGGAAAATCAAGGGGCCACCCCCAAAACGTTTCCACAAAGTTAGGAACATGTGCAAAATGTCTTGGTATGCTGAAGATTAAAGTGTTCCTTTCACTAGAACTAAGGGGCCGAGCACAACTCCTGAAAACCAACCCCACACCACACCAACAAACTTTTACTTGGCACAATGCTGTGAGATAGGTACCATTCTCCTGACAACTTCCAAACCCAGACTCCTCCATCAGATTGCCAGACGGGGAAGCATGATTCATCGCTCAAGATAACATGTCTCCATTCCTCTAGAGTCCAGTTTTAACCCAACTGCATCAGACGCTGCATCGCATTTCATAATGTGGATACAGCTGTTCTGATGAGCCCCTTGAGGAGACTGTTGTTGTGATTTAGTTCTATATAAATAAATTGAATTGAGGTAATCTGAAAGCCACATAAAATTTGGAGATCTGTAGCTACTGATTCTGTAGAAATTTGATGATCTCTGCACACTATGCACCTCAGCATCTACTGACCCCGCTCTGTGATTTTGGCTGGCCTACCACTTCATGGCTGAGTTGCTGTTGTTGTTGTCATAATACCAATAAGAGTTGACTTATATTTAGTTGTGAGGAAATTTCTAAACTGGACTTGCTGCACATCCTATCACATTACTATGTTGGAATTTACTGAGCTGCTATGGGCGAAACATTCATTCGAAAATGTTTGTAGACGCTGTCTGCATGCCTAGGTGCTTGATGTAATACACCAGTGATCATTAAAGTGATCCAAAAAACACCTGAATTCAATTATTTGGATGGGCATGAGAATCTTTTTGGAAATTTTCTGATTTACTTTAATGTATCACATTCATCAGCCACTTTTTAAGGTACAGAAGTTCAGCTGCTTGTAATGGGAAATAATCTAATCAGCCATCACATGGGAGCAACTCAATGCATTCAGGGAAGTAGACATGGTCAATACAACCTGCTTTATGTCAAACTGAGCATCAGAATGGGAAAGAAAGCAATTTAAATGATTTGAATGTGGCATGTTTGTTGTTAAAAGTCGAAGCATATCAGAAACTTAAAATACTGGGATTTTTCCACTTGACCATGTGTAGGATTTGCAAAGATCCTAAAAGACAAAGTCAGTTCTATATTTAAAAATCTGCTTAATACCAGAGGTCAGAGGAGAATTGCCAGCCTGCTCCCAGTTTAAGGCAATGGTGTCTCAAATAGACACTCATTACAATCATAGTATGCAGAAGAGCATCTCTGAATGCATAACACATTGAACCTTGAAGCAGATGGGCTACAGAAGCAGAAGAGCACACCAGGTGCCACTCTTGTCTAAAATTATTACCATTCATCAAAGTTGGAAAAATATTGCCGCTGTGCTTGGAATCATTGTCCTGTTGCATGACAATATTTTGGCAAAGCTTTAACTCTCTGACTGATAGACTTAGATTTGGCTCTACAATGCTTTTATATACAGAGATGTTCATAGTCAACTCAATGACTGCAAAGTCCCTGGATCCTGTAACTGCAAAACAAGCCCAAATCACCGTCCATCACTGTGCTTGACACCTGGTATGAGGTGTTTGCGCTGCTGTGTTTATGCTGTGTTTACACCAAATGTGGTGGTGTGTATTAAAGCCAGATTTATAGCCAGATATCTCCACTTTGCTCTTTCCTGCCCAAAGGACATTATTCCAGAAGTCTTGTAGCTCAAAATCTGATCTTATGAATCTTACAATAAGAATCAAGCTGCTTTGCAAGGTAGACACCACAAGTCAAAACATGCACAAAAATTGTTAATTGTAGTAAAGGTGGGAAGAAAAACATTGATGTTCAAAGACATGTAGCACTTCTGTCAGTAAAACACAGATACTGATGCTCCACCCTGCTGAGCAAAAATAGCATTTTTAAAATAATACATTTTCCTTCTTTTTAGTTATAAAGCATTAATAAAAGATAAGAATTAATAAAACAGCACATTATTTTGACTGTCAAAGGAATGACTCATTTAAATCCAAATCAGCTAATCCTTTCTCCAGTTGACAAATGAGAATTCATTTGACTAGTAAATGATGTATCTCATATAACATCCTTATTTCGAGTTACGTGTTGGCAAGATGGCGTCGTAGCGCTAGGGTTGCCAACTCCCTGAAAAATAAATAAGGGACACCTCGTGGCCAGGGCCGGGCAACCCAGTTGTCTTCACCCTTCCCAGTGTGGTAGCTCTTTTTTTGTGTGTGTGAAATTATTTTTTAACCATTTGACTTGAATTTGATTTAAGCAGATGCATATTCTTTGTGATATGACCATATGGGAAACAAATGATCATTTAGCCATTTATTTTTAGCTCAAAATGACAACATTAACACAGTAAAACAGGTCTCTTTCTTAAACAGAAGCCTGTCATGCTTAACTTTTGAGAATATAAGTAAATCTTTCTTTAAAAGAACTCTGTCCTGCTTAACTTAAAATTATATAAATTAATAGAAAACAATAGAAAGAAAAATATTCTTGTAACAGTGCACATATAGTGCATTTAGTACAATTGGCTTCAGTTGAGGTATTATTTCAGCTTTTCTAATGCTAATCAGCTGCTCCTGTTTGTAAACCCGCTTGTTCCCATGATTACGCACCTTAACTCATCATCATTATTCATCTATGTATTACTTTTATGTATTATTCATCTATTTGTTGTAATCATCCATCCTTGCAGTTGTTTATTACACAAAATAAATGATATTATCACACTTCTGGCCACATAGCGCTGATATTCACCGCACATGCCCATATTAACCTTAACCAGAGGGTTTAAACAACAAACCAGTGTTTACATACCATATCTGCTTCTGCCGTGGCCTGGTGGACAAAAAATTGGTTAAGGGTTCCCCGAGCTTTCATGCCCCTCATGTTCTTCTTGTGCCCACCACTAGAAGCATGCCTATGGAAAAAGTGCTCCGGCACACAGTGCAGTGCGCTTTATATGTGTTATCGTGCACTTTCCCAGCCAGGTGTTTTCCTTTTCCCAGTCCTCCCTGTACTTTTGCAGCCTTTTTTTCTTTCTCTGAGGGGATCAAACATTGCTGGTCTAACGCTGGGCTTACACTGTGCGATTTTTGGCCCATTTTGAGCCGATTTTTGAGTCGTGCGACCGATTTGGTGATCGGCCCGATTTTGGCCTTCATCGTGCATCGTGTAGTATACGTGGGGTAACGAGAAGCGATTAACACCTCACGACCAGCTCCCGATCATCAATCGCTCGTGAGGGTGTCACCACAGCCGCTCACACTGCTCATGCGCAAACACGTAAACATCGTGCACGGCTGTGCAGCGTGTGATCTGGACACAAGTGATGGAGGCACTTGTAGAACTTTGGAAAGCTCATCCGAGCCTTTTCGATGTGGCATCACAAAATTATCACGACCACAACAACCGTGAAAATAGTTGGATTTACACTGCTGCTCAATCACAGCTGCCTGATCATGTTTTTCATTAGCAATTTAGCAAAGTTGATGGTGGTGTGTCTGTGTGAGTGAAAGACAGAGAGAGCGAGCGACAGATTTTCTGTTATAACCTTCATGTTATGTTGGCACAGTGTGAGCACTCAGGTCGCATCAGAGCATCGGGCCGTATAGTGTGAGACCCTGCATCGTGACCTGCAAACTTCTAATCCCTGCGAGTCAATCGTGCAGTTTGAGCAAGAGCTGAATAACGTGACTGAAAAAAATCACAGTGTCTGCCCAGCTTTAGGTGTACTGTCATCCGAGACGTGCACCGCAGTGTCGGCGTTTGTTTCCCTGTTGGCCATGCTTGTTGTTGTGGTCATCTGTTGTCTTCAGGTATTTTCTCCGCAAGCGACCTTTCCTCGACCAATGAGATAATCTGAATTGTCATACTCGAATTGTCATAAGTGTGCTGTCAGCTCATTGGTCACAAAGCAGGAGAGGGGCTGGGAATTATGTTTTCAAACAAAGCGTTAATTCCATTAACATTTATAGACTACTTTTGATTCTCACTGTATTACGGGACAAAGTGCGTCCCTTATTAGCTCAATACGGGACGTGTACTTTTGTTTCTAAATACGGGACGATTCCGTTTTTTAAGGGACGGTTGGCAACCCTACGTAGCGCGAACACCCGTCTCGCTGTGCTCCGGTGAGGTCCCCCGATTATCCGTCTAAAATACGTGTTCACCTGGTGAAACGTTACAAATGTGCGTGGGAGTAACTCTATAATGAGTCTGGACGACTATTTTTCTAAAATGCCTAACGTCAGGTCTAAGAAAAAGACAGCTCCGGTTGTGCAAGCTAGCGACATTGTGGGTCCTATGGCGGCTGAGCCTGAAGAAGCTAACGCCAGCGACACAGAAATCTCCGCTGACGCTGAGGAAACTGGGAGTGATATCGACCCGAATATCCTTGCGGCTCTGAGTAAGATAACTGACAGCATTACAACTTTATTGGATGTTAAAGTTGATACTGTGCTGGCCGCAATCCGTGAACAGACGTCTCGGATCCAGGCTCTGGCGACACGGGTGGGAGACGCCGAGATACGGATTTCAGGCGTGGAAGACACGGCAGGTGTATTGCAGGCGAAAGTGGCTCGACTCGAAAAACAAGTAACTGACATGGCAGACCACATGGACGATTTAGAGAACCGCAGCCGCAGATGTAACCTTCGCCTGGTCGGGCTTCCCGAGGGCACGGAGGGAAATGATGTTGTCGCCTTCATGGAGTCATGGCTCCCCTCCTATCTCGAGCTCACAACTAAAAATGGGAAGATCAAACTAGACCGCGCTCACCGCTCTCTAGCACCGAGGCCGGGCCCCAGCCAGCGCGCCAGACCCATCATTATGAAGCTTCACAACTTTGCTGATAAACAACGTGTGATGGCCGCAGCTCGGCGCCTGGCTACGCAGCCGAACCAACCAACAAGTCGGATCAAAGTCTCCTTCTTTAATGATTATTCAGCGGCGGTAGCCAAGAAACGCAAGGCTTTCGACGAGGTGAAAAGCTGCCTGAGGAAGAAGAATGTGGATTATGCGCTTCTCTACCCCGCCACACTGAGGCTGTTTGCCAACGGCAAGGAGAAGAGATTTAACACACCGGAGGCAGCTGCGTCCTACGCGGACTCGCTGCCCTGAATCCCCGTAACCACCGGAGTACTCCTTTTCTTCACACTATGCCTTAATTAACCGGTGTGAGTACTTGCCGAATCTAGGCGTATATGACTCTTTTTTTTTTCGTCCTCGCTGCTTATAAGCGACCAGGTGAAATCTTCCACCCCATCGGGCACCGGACGGACTGTGTTTTCGTCTATGGGTAGGCGTGAGTTACGCGCGTGCAATGCCCTTCGGCTTTCCCGACGGGCAGGAGGAGATTGGTTTTTCCCTACATGTTTAGTAGGGCTGTTGCCAAATCACTGTTCTTTGAATGTTCCGTCACACAGCTCTTTCATGCCTTTTTTATTTTTATTTTATTTTATTTTTTTTTCAACCAGGGTGTGGTGAACCCTTTGGCTCAATATGCTTTGTGTGATACATGAATAAGTCTAATAATGAGTAGGCTGCGAATATGCACCTGGGATGTACGAGGGGTTCACAGCCCTATTAAGAGGAGGAAGATATTTACTTGTCTAAGAAAGGACGGTGTAGATGTTGCTATGTTACAAGAGACACATCTTGATAATAATGAACACTTGAAGTTGCAACAAGGATTATATGGACAAGTGTTTTTTTCATCCTTCACTACAAGAAGTAGAGGAGTGGCAGTGTTGATTAGGAAAAATGTACCTTTTGTAGTAACTGATTGCGTTAAGGATCTGAAGGGCCGCTACGTGATAGTCAAAGGGATTTTGCAAGGCCAAAATATCTTATTACTGAATGTTTATTTTCCACCTGCCCACCCAACTACCTTTCTTACCAAAATGTTTCTGGAATTAGCCCCATTTCTTCCTAACTCTACCGTTATTATTGGTGGTGATTTCAACTTAATGTTAAATCCGCTTATGGACAGATTTCCACACAGCATTGCAACTCCTTTTCCTCAGGCCAAAGCGCTTCATGCTCTATGCGACGAGTTTGGACTTGTGGATGCTTGGAGATATACTCACCCCTCCGATAAGCAATACACATTTTTTTCGGCTCCGCATAGGTCCCAAACTAGAATTGATTACTTTTTTCTCCCGAAAACTGACTTAGGTTCAGTAGTATCGTGCGACATAACAAGTATAATCATCTCAGATCACGCTAGGGTAATCATGGATCTCGATCTTAAAGCTGCGCTTCATAGGTCCCGCCACTGGAGGCTTAATACCATTATTCTTAAGGATGAGGAATTTACCTCTCACTTCTCTGCAGAATTTAAAGCGTTTTTGGATATCAACACCCCCTCAGCTACTACTGCCTCTGTTTTGTGGGAAACATGCAAAGCTTATGCGAGGGGCCTAATTATTTCGTATTCTGCGACAAAGAAGCGACAACGGATGGAGGAACAAAAATCTTTAGAGAGCGAATTGATGGATAAGGAGAAAACATATATTGCCTCCCCATCACCACCATTATGGCAAGAAATAACCGCACTCAGGTCAGCGCTGAATTGCCTTCTTACCAGAGATGCAGAGAAGAAACTTAAATACACCAGACAGAGGTTCTACGAGCATGGAGATAAGGCCGGTAAATGTCTGGCGTACTATGTTAAGAAGCGCGCAGAATCGAATACCATTGCAGCGATATCTGATGAAGGTGGCCACAAGATATATGAAAACAAACTGATAAATGACTGTGTTAAGAAGTTCTACGAAGCCTTGTACTCTTCTCAACAAGTCCCGGAGGGGGTGCAGCTGATGCATAATTTCTTCACCCAATTCGACTTACCAAATTTGTCAGAGGAACAGAAGACTGCCCTTAACAGCCCTATAACTAAGACCGAAGTGTTTAAGGCTATTAAATCACTGCGAAGTGGAAAGTCGCCAGGGCCTGATGGCTTCTGTTGTGAATTTTATAAACAGTTTCGGGATATTATTGTGGAACCGCTTCTTGATATGTTCAACCACTCCTTCATTACGGGTGAATTCCCGCAGACACTGAAGGAAGCCAACATTTCCCTAATTCTAAAGAAAGGGAAGTGTCCTGATTTGTGCGGATCCTATAGACCTATAGCCCTCTTGAATGTAGATAGGAAACTGCTTTCTAAAATTCTGGCCACCCGCTTAGAAAATTTTTTACCTGTGCTGATAAGGGAGGACCAGACAGGCTTTATAAAGGGTCGAAACTCAGCCACCAATGTTAGACGCTTACTGAATGCTATTGTAGCTTTCAAGCAAAAATCTATTGACGGCCTGGTGCTTTCTCTCGATGCGGAGAAAGCATTTGACAGAATTGAGTGGTCTTATTTGTTGTATACTCTGGGCAAATTCCGCTTAGGGGAGAATTTTATAAAATGGGTCAAAGTTATCTACAATAATCCACAGGCAGCAGTCCTGACTAATGGATTTAGGTCTGATTACTTCAACACTCATAGGGGAGTTATGCAGGGCTGCCCCTTATCGCCCCTTCTATTCGCTCTGGCCATAGAGCCTCTTGCTGAGGCCATAAGGGCGACGCCCACAATACGTAGTTTAGAGATTGGACAGCTGTGTCATAAAATAACCTTATACGCGGACGACATCTTGATTCTTTTGACTAACCCTGTAACATCCGTACCCAGTCTCATTGAGGTGATTGACAGGTTTAGCCATTTCTCTGGCTATAGAATCAATTTGGCTAAGTCAGAGGCCATGCCTCTCGGTACTCTTTTCACAATGCCGGCTGTTAGGTATTTTAGTACCATGGGAGCATTTACTGGATATTGTTTTATAGTGACATTATACAGGAAAACTCTGTCATTCAACAAGGTTGAAATACCACAGAGATCACTCCCTCAGCTACATTAGTTTCTTAATCTTTTAGACGCCTGTTGAAGGCCAAATGGTTTGTTTCAGATTTCACTAATGAAAGAACTCTTCGTTTTGTGCCTTGAAAATATGTCGCTGAGATAATCACAATTGTAGCTGAACTAATAAACTACACAAAGGATGCTTCTTCACCCATGGGCAGGAAGACGCTGCCTTATCTTGGTCTGTACTGGTTTAAACTGATAAATCTGCTGTCTCATGAATTTTACCCTCTATATAAACTGTTGTACTTGTGAATAAAGTTGAGTCACTTTGGGAAGACAATCTAAAGCAGTCTCTGTTTTCTTGTTCTCCCAAGCTGCTCCCGAGCTGCTCGTACTAACACGCTGAATGGCATGCTTGAATATTACTTGAGAATATATTTGACTGTGTTACAGACTAAGGTAAATTCTCTGCTGATAGACGTCCACGCCTCGGAGGAAGCCGATCCACGGAGTAGGCCCTGGAAACAGTTTCCTTCACCGGCTACTGTTCCTTCCTTTCCTTTTAAATGGTCTCCTAATGGATTTGTGTATTTGGGGATCTTTATTACCCCGTCTCTCGACCAATTGTACAAAGCCAACTTCACACCCTTATTTGGCAAACTCAAACAGGACCTAGAGCGGTGGGCGTCACTTCCTGTCTCCTGGCTAGGACGCATTGCCCTGATCAAAATGAATGTGCTGCCCAGGCTATTGTATCCTATCCAAATGATCCCCGTCTTGTTCTCTAAGAGAGTACTGAAGGACATAAATGGTTGGCTCACCTCTTTCATCTGGAACAAGCGCAGACCCAGACTCAAGATGGCAGTGTTGCATCTGCCAAGCTCCAGGGGCGGCTTGGATCTACCTAATATTAGATTGTATCAGCTTTCTGCCCATTTAAGATTTGTGAGCGACTGGGTTAGGGGTAAAACCTCAATCTGGTCGGATATTGAGACAGCTCTGTCACAATGCAAACTGAGCGATCTATTATTTTGTAATGATTTTAACGGAATCAAGGCCCTTTGTACAAATCCTGTAACAATCAACACCCTAAAAGCGTGGCGAATTGTCCGCCGTCTTGAGGGAAGATCGAGAATAACATCAACCTTTACCCCTATAATGAATAACCCTGCTTTCCCTCCGGGTTCTTTGGACCCCGGCTTTCAACGATGGTCTGATAAGAATATTAAGTCTCTTGGTGACCTTTTCTCGGGTGGTGAACTCATGTCGTTTGAACAGCTTACCAACAGTTACGGCTTGCCTAGACAGGATTTCTTTCGTTTTTTGCAAATACGACACTATATCACTCACAATACAACCCTTGCTGAGCACCCTGAAGTATCTGATGTTGAGAGGGTTTTGTTTGGGCAACAGCTGATGGTGTCTCTGAGTTCATTTTACCATGTGCTTAATGCTTTGACTACCACTGATGCGCAGGGGATTAGAGGTGTGTGGGAGAGGGAACTGTCGGTAACCATAGATGAAGATAAGTGGGATACCGTTTGGTCTCTCGCAAAAAGGATTTCAATTTGTACTCGGACAAGAGCAATCCAATTTAAGATTTTACACAGATTACACGTATCCCCTCACCGCAGACACCTCTTCAGCCGCTCTCTTTCCCCTGTGTGTCTTAAGTGCAAAACTGATGTAGGGACTTTAACTCACTGTTTTTGGTCCTGTTATAAGCTTCAAGAATACTGGGCTGACATTACAGGTGAACTGGGGAAAATCTTCCACGTTGATATAGAGATGGACCCTTTGTCCCTGATTCTAGGTCTTCCAACAAAAGATTGTATAACACTCTAACATTTGCAGCCAGGAAAAATATCCTCTTACAATGGATCAACGATAGGACTCCCACTGTCTGTGGCTGGCGCAAAATAGTTTTTGAACTGATTCCTCTGGAATACCTCACACACGTTATACACCACAGTGTGGGTCAGTTCTATGGGATGTGGCACCCCTTTTTGGACTATATTGGACCGGACCTTTCCGCTATCTTATTCAAAGGACTACTACACACGTGATCACCACCCGGGCGCTGTAAGACTGACTCACCACCTCTTGTATGTTATATTTTGTATTTTGTATCTTGTATTATGCCTTATTTAAGAGCTGTTGTGTACGTTTTGTGTTTGTACTGTTTTGTTGTTCTGTGTCTACTGTCGAGACACTGTCGTGTTAAAGGAAAATCTGCAATAAAAACAATGATGAAAAAAAAAAACATCCTTATTTCTACTTTTTCCCAGCATTGTAGATTGAAATCAAATGCCAATACCCTCTAAGTGATATGCATATGCATAAGTGGTATGCATAATATGAATTATAGATGATAATTCACCAAAAAAATGAGCTTGGCAAATAAAAATGACACTGCAGTATTACAAGAAAACCCATTATGGGAATGGAAAGTTCTTCAAACAATCTACTAATTTGCAAACAAAGATGCAGTCAATTAATTTCAATAATGAAGTGAAGTGCAGGATTTAAGGAGAAACAAATAAACCCATCATTAAAATTCAATAATATAATAGCACTGTTGTGTGTTGCTGATGGACAACATTAGTAAACTTGTCATAATTTCTATCTTTTTATTGCCTACAGTTTTCATTTGTTGCCAGAAGCATAATGCCATTGGGTTAATCATCCCATTCCCATTCTCATGAATGAAATATTTCTGAACATGCTGAGGTAATATCTTCAAATTTGGCACAAATGACTCAAAATGAACAGATTTGAATAAAGTAAAGACCTCATAACACAACGTTTTCAACTGAATACACTTATAATGACAAAAATCTATATAAATATTTCACAGCATAAAATGATGATGTGTCATAATTTAACTTCAAAAGATTAAAGTCATCTTCACTTTAACAGAAAAATGCAAACGGTGGGATAACTGAGAAGGACAGATCGATGTTTCCTGACAGGGGATCACGCCAGTTTTGGCACACATGCATTTATTATGACTGTCTTGTAAAAAGCTGTTTAATATCCACAAAAGGTGTTTCGCTACATAGACTGAACAGACCTCAGTTGCAGCCACAAGGACATGAAATGGCTTTCAGCTCTTGTAGGCCTTTTAAATTTTAACACTAAAATTTGTTCGCAGCTCTAGCAGGACGGGAACTTGCACGGGTGTGTTGGAGTAGCTTTGACTGAAAAATAAAAGTCAAGTGCAAGGAGCAAAAGGATGATAGCAAAGAGAGAAACAGTCAAAATGAAAGCATACTATCATAGTGGTGCTTAGCCACAGTGAAGAGAAACGTCAAGAGTTAAAGGTTGGAAAATTGTGGAAAAGAGAAGAGAGGAGAGGTGAAATCAGTTTTCAGGGCAACAGAAAACTGGCTATAACGACACCAGCAAAAAGTTACAGCTCTTTAATGATGGGAGCTTAGTTTTATGAAGACACATCCACAAGACAAAGATTAATCAGCCAGGCAGGAGTTGCCCCTGAACAAACACATCTCCCTTACCCTTGATAGAGCTGTGGGAGGAAACAGGCAGGCTTCAGTGTCAGACAAGCTGGGCGGCTTCAGACCTGTCACAACATCACTGATGTTGGTTTCATCATGAGCTTAGATCATACAGCTGAGAGCAACGGTGGCATGAATTCAAACAGGTTTCGATCTCGTCTTTGATCAAACGCTTCCTCGAGCTAAAGAGTAGGATACATGGTAAAGAATACTTGTCTTGTCTAAGGAGGATGTCTATATGTTTTTGAAGCTTTTACTTCTTACCACTGTAAGTGGAGAGATAAGATAATCTGTCAAATTTCAACTAGTCACTTGTAAAATTCTTCATAAAAAAGAAACTGACATATTATTTGGATTTGGAGCTCTTGCAAAATGTTTATGACAGCAAGAAATCTCTTCATGTGATAGAACGGATGCTTTTTTAATACTTACTCATTCATAATTCAGTCATCCATTCTTTCCTCTTATGTCTCAGTTTTGTTCCTTTGCTTCTCTCTTTGTGTTGCCAAGTTTGAAATGATATGGGAAATTATGCAAGAAGGCTTTAGTGTCAGGTTTGCTTTTTATTGCTGAACACAAACACATTATTTTTGCCAAGAAGCTTCCATTGCTAGCATATTGACTTTTTTCTGTTGACTCTGGCAGTTAACTGTCATTTGTGGATGTTTTCCTCTCCTAGGTGGTGGGAGAGTGGCGCTTTAGCAAGATCCACTGTGACATCTTTGTCACTCTGGATGTGATGATGTGTACAGCCAGCATCCTCAATCTCTGTGCCATCAGCATTGATCGGTGAGTTTGCCACCTCGCAGATTGTTTAGCCTGTTATGATTCCAGCATGGATTTCCGATGGAAATCTTTACCTGCTGAATAATATGAAACAGAAAACTGGTGTCTTTTAACTGCATGACCATCAAAGCACACACAGCTATTAACAAACAAAATGAGATTTTTAAGCCAGGAATACACCATAACAACACATTCAGTTTCTGTTTATCTGCAATACTGATTACCAGCCACCAGATGTTCAGGACAGAAATATGTATGCACATCAATATGGCATATTGATGCAATTTTGGAACTAAAATGAGTGCATTATCCAAGGACCACCTGTAAGACAGGTGCTGTGGAGAGTGAAATCTAATAGCATATTTGTGGGTGCCTGCACACTGTCAGCAGCAACCTTTTCATAGACATATGCCAGGGTTAAAAATTTTAAAAATAGATGAACTTTAGCAAAGGTTTAACTACCGGGTACAAAAATTAGCAAATCACTGAAAAGGATTTCATCTTGAGTAATTAATTGTTAATTGAATATGTAAAAATAAATACATTTTGTAATATAAATATACACCAAATTTTAAAAAAAGAGTTTTAATTAATTAAGTCTTTAAGAAAAAATAAATAAATATTTGCTGAACCCAATTTCTCAAATAAATATTGTTTGAAATAAACATCTTAATGCCTAGTGTGTCATGTTTAATACATATAGGTTTTTTGTGTGGTTTGGGGATTTCTGCATAATCAGTGTAATTTTTTAAATCCTGAAAAACCTAAATAAATTGCACGATGTATTTTTAAGCATTTTTTAATGTCAGATGTAGCAAATTAAAGGACATTTAAATGTAATTTAATCAATTTTATTAAGCAGATTTGTTAGATGGTTCAATAAGCTCAATAAATGGTTCAGAAAATTTGAATTTCCTGGCAGTTATTTCATAGGTCATGCTATAAAGGGTTAAGTCAATGTGATGACTTGTCAGATGGTGTTTTGGGTTAGTTGTTAATTTTTAGTTAACTGCTGAGTAAACCCCAAACACCATTTACAAAAAAGTTGCGATGGACAAGGCCGAGAATCAACACTGGATGCCTGTGATCTTAAGATCCTCAGATGGCAGTGCAATAAAACAGGAATCCTCCTGTCATAAGAATTCCTGCATGGGCTCCGGAACACTTCCAGATAATATTGTCTATAAGTTGTATAAGTTTCATGATCCATAAATGCTGCCATCTTCTGTGACCCAAAGCTCATTTAAAATGGACTGAAGCAAAGAGGGAAACGGTTCTGTGGTCAGACAAATCGAAATTTCTTACATTTTTTGGAAAATATGAATGCCACATCATCCACACTACAGGAGCGGGAGAGAGACCATCCTTGTTGTTAAGCCTGCATCGCTGATGGTATAGGGGTGCATTAGTGCATGTAGAAATGGCTGATTGCAGGTGTAGAAAGGCACCATCAGTGCAACATATAGAGCAAAACAAACGTCACTTTTTCAGGGACGGCCTTTCATATTTTTGTAGGACAGTGTTAAAAAGCATGCCGCTAATATTACAACAGCATGGCTTTGTTATGTAAGAGTCCGAGTGCTGAAACAGCCTGTCAGCAGACCAGATCTTTCACCAACTGAAAATATTTGGCACATCATGAAACAAAAAATAGGACAAAGAAGTCCAGCAGCAGCCCCCCTCAGTTCCCAGATATTTACAGACTGTTGTTAAATGAATAGAGGACTCTAAATTGTGGTAAACATGGCCCTGTAACGACTTTTTAGAGAACTGCTTCTGCCATAAAATAAAAATCAACCTTTTTTTGTTTTAAAATCATGATTTTTTTTTCTATAATCTGTTGTGAATGGAATATGGGTTTATCAGGTTGTATTTACACTTTGGAGCTGGGGTTATGAATATTAAATCCTGTGATCAAGTTCCAGTAATGCCATGCATGCAGTCTGGCCAGTGTAATGTGTGAATTGTCCCCCTGTAGTCTAGACCTGCCTCACAACACAGGGTGTTTCTTGGAATCCCAAGTATGAAAAAGGCACCACTTAGTTTCTAAATGCTAACATAACATAACACAATGCTAAACTATACTATACTTATTGCGTAAATTTTATTATTTAAAAAAACATATACATTAAATGCAAATTTGTTTTCTGTCTTTCCTTTAAAGTTGTCATCCTGAATCATTAGTCATTTGTTTTTTATGCAATTCACAAACGACATATTTTCTGTGAGAGAGTGCAGACAAAGCAAACAATCTACATAGTCATTTAGACTGCAGAGCTTGCTGGCTTTTCAACCAAATTAGCTGCAAAAATCCTTAAAATAATCTAAGAGCGGAAGACTTTGACTGTGGTTTAGAACTAAACTTGTAGCAAACAGTCAGGTTTATAGAGCATATTTGCTTAAAAAGGTTTTTGCTGCAGCTGAGACCACAGAGAGCAAGGAATGCATCAAAAATATTAACACTAGTGGAAAACTAAAAGAGTGAGCTGAGGGATGCTGAAATGTTCCACAGACCTGAGTCATATTTGAAAGTTTCTTTAGTAGAGGTGGCAACTACATTTACACAGCAGCTTAATAATGCCATTATTAAAGATATTCGATGCATTAATAAAAAGTGCAATTTAAAAATAACAGTGAATAATATCACTTTAGATTAATTACAGTATCTCAATTATAGTAGCTTACAAACATCTAAAAGTACACTGTAAAGCTTTGACTATCAGTATTAAAGCCATGTGATATAATTGTGTAAATCTGAATGCTAAATGATGTACTATAAGCAAGAAAGTTTCAATGAGTATAGGTTATTAAGCATTCATTTTACATAATTCACTCATATATCCTAACTAAGTGTCAGTAGTAAAACAAAGTTTGAATTTTTATGTTACTCACATAAATTGTCCTCCTGTAAAGATGTAAAGATGATCAAAATACCAAAGAGCCTCTCACATGCAAAAAGGGTGTAAAATTAAGATTTAGATGAAAGTATTAAATAAAACAAAAGGCTCAGGTTTGAATATTAAACTGAGCCAGAGGCATTCATAATTCAGATTAATGATTGCATATTACATAGTATGTGTTACAAACAGCATATGCATCAATATTATTTAATAACAACATGAAATATTTTTATAATAAAGAATTAATACAGATTATTTTAACAAAGTCAAAATAGCTTAAACGTAGCACTTCAGTGTTATATTTTTCTAGCATCAGTTTTTAACTATCTGCTCAGATACAGTCTTTCAGAACGCCCATTACGTACACAGTAGTTTGATTCATTGTTTAAATATTGATCGGAACTGCTTAAAATCAATAGTCTCTGTTTAATTCAACATAACAGTGCAAGAACACTGCTTCTTGTCTTGTCAATAAACGTGGATTCTTTAAAAACTAAATTCTCTCATTTTGTTCTGTGATTTAAAAAAAAACTGTTTAACGATAGTGCTGTGATTAAACTTTATGTAATTTTTTGAAACTTACACTTGAAGGCTGTTCATGGGAATATCAAGGATATATTTACCACATTTTCCATCCATCTATTCTCTTCTATCTTCATTTTATTTAATTTAATTCTTTCACGATTAATTTAAAGATACGCTAAAGGAGCATATCCAGTGACACTGATTTATTTCTCCATTTTAAAGAAGTGATCTGCATCCACAGCAAAATTAAATGGGTTCTTCTTTTGCCAGTGTTGCGCCTTTCCACCTATGGTCCTATAATTACACTTTGTAGATATCGCATAGTCTTGCTGACTAGTAAACAAATACAATAATCTCATAACTCCACACAGGCTTTCACTTTAGTGTAGTAATAAATATTCACCTTGGTCACATTTTCAGCTCTTACTGAGGTGAGTGAATTAGAATACAGATGACTTGTATGTGGAGAAAATCTTATTAATCTGAATAATGTGATCGTATATCGCTGTTTTTGTATGTAAATGAATGTTTCAAGCACGCTAGAGAGGAATCTCACCTGAATTTACATTTAGATATCAGTGATATGGCCTGTGCTTGTTTGCCACATATTTGTGAATACCAAATATGTGAATCATTGTGACAGAATCAAGAATCACTTCACCTGGCTTTGGCATGGTTAAGGATCCACTCACATGATGGCGATTTATTTGCAAAGATTCATATAACAGTCACAGATAAATGTGTTTCCAGCTCTAGGCAGCGCAGTAATTTATACATCCAAGGATTGCTTCCTGCTGTGCTAACTTTGTTCTTATTCTCTAATGTGGAGCAAATTGGGGTGTGATGAAATTATGGGGTCTATTTCTGTGTGCAAATGTAAGTATTCACTCTTTTTAGAAGGATGACTAGATTAATTGCAATTGGAGTTGGGGCGCCCTCCAACAATGGCCAATCAATTTAACCACTCACTTCCTCTTTAGAACCAGAAGACTAATGGAACTAAGACAAAACTGCTTATGTGTAGGAGGTAATACGAATGTACGCGTGGACTCCAATCTCCAATTATGCTCGCCAAAAAGCAGGCGGTTTTATGGCTGAAAACACTTCTCTGTAATAATGCTCTCAGTGAGTCATAATATGCAATAGAATAAATTTATTTAGCGTTATTTGAATGTGTTTATATACAGCACGTTGCTTCAATTACTGTGAGAAAAACTAATGTCTGTTTACATAAATGGTTTGCACAATTACCTAAAACTACAGCTTCCCAGAACAATCTTATTAATGTAATATGAAGCACATGACAAAAAAAAGGTTGGAAGAAAACATGCATCCCATGTCTCCAGGTGTTTGAGCTGCTTTACCTTAGCACAGGTGCTTATTTAGTGGCTACATATTTTGCTAGAGCTTGATAGTGTCTCACAAGTTTTCAGACTATTGACCTGATGCACACTGGTCCTATTTTTGTGTGTAAGCTTGAAATGACAGGTCTTTTGTACGCAGGCTGCGTGGGTTTCTGCGAGGCTGCCACTGGCACAAATAGCCAAAGGGCTTGATTGATACTAAGTGAGCTATTAATCAAGGGTGTGGTGATTATTACATGTTCACTGAGTGAGTCATATCGCCGTGCTCAATGTTCTAACTACACTGATGAGCGCCATCAACAGCTCAAAAATAGGGGGAGAAAACACTTAAAATGGTTATTATTGTTTGAATGATTCATGTCATGCATGCCAAAAAAAATAATACTAACAACTGTTATTGAACTGTCTGACGCTTCAGCTTCTTTGCAACCACCTTCCTAACCTGTGCTTTCCACCAGCCACCAAAAAAATTGTAAGGTAACGTTACAAAAATCCCCTATGAGCAAGCAGTTGGCTTCTTGCTCATAGGAGGAAAAACTTTTACTGGAAGAAATCTCTGCCAATATCATCGTAAACATTAGATTGGTAGTCAGTAACCACTGATTTTCTGTCACAAAGACACTCAGTCATGCGCTCTTAAAGGCTTTCCCAAGCTGACTTTCTGAGTAAAACGCTTCAAAACCAAAAAGAAAATCAATGAATGAGAAAGCTGGGCATTTCCTAGTGATTACTGCAAGCTCACTAATAAGGTTAACTAATGTATCAGGGTTAAATGATAAGGCCTTTCCTGCAAGAGACTGGGGTTAAAACAGCCTTCCTACTAGTATCTCATTTTATTGGAGCTGCAGCTTACAGCACCAGTTTCCACAGGCCAGTCCATCTCGGAAAAGGATTTGATTAAAAATGACAGGCAGCATTTCTTGTTTCACCCTTTTCTGGCTCCATGCTTTCTGTTGTGCTTTGAGCTAAAAATTTCAACTGATGGAGAAAGAGAACTGGAAATAGAAGTGGTGTGATCACTTAATGAAAAAAATACAATAAAATGAAATTTTATTAAAAGCATGTGTGTGTATATAAATATTTCAAACCTGCTTTACTCACTATGTACAACTATAAAAATGTGCCATGTTTTTCACCAATTATAACTATGACAACTATGTTTCCTTTACCCCTTACAGCTACACGGCAGTTGCAATGCCAATGCTGTACAATACCCGCTACAGTTCCAGGAGACGGGTCACGGTGATGATCTCTGTGGTTTGGGTACTGTCTTTCGCCATATCCTGTCCCCTGTTGTTTGGCCTAAATAACACAGGTAAGAGAGAGTACAATACACACATGATCTTCAGTCTGTGAATCAGAAATGCTTTTGTGATGGTGCAAGACAGAGTGATAGCAGAGGTAACAGACGTTTGCCACTGTACTTAAGCAGACCATCTATGTCAGCACCCAGTTACAGCTACAATACTGCACTGTAAATTCACTATGGAGCTATTTGTGCCGGTAAAGAACTCCTTCACACCCGTGTGTATCTACTTTTAGTGAGCCTTTGGCCTTTAGGTTGGTTATTCCAAGGAACAGGGGCTTAAAGGAGGATTACTAGTAAAGCAGTTTTGATTAAGTGCTTTTTGCGAGGCGCCACCTTGTTGTTGACCAACTCCAGTGGCCTGTCACTTTGAAGCTCCGCTCATCCCTTTGAGTCCTTCATTTAATGCTGGTTCAGCTCAGACTCAAACCCTGAGAAATAAACACTGACTGTAGATCGAGTCGGCATATTTTGTAGAAAGCATGAAAGAAGGAATTACAAATTTCAAAAGACATTTAAAAATGGAGAAAAGTGAAGCATCAAATAGCCAGACTTCTAGCCCAGAGTGTGAACTGAGCTTTAAAAACACTGGATCCTACATTTCTCTGATAGCAACTACTGAAGGCTTCCTGCATCTTTCTTGAACCTTGTTAGTGGAAAGATAATTCTATGTATAAAATTGGTGAAGTTCCCCCTAAATAGACTACTTTCTCTAGCCTTCTAGCCACAGCCTTCAGCGTGACAGTTGGACAGGTTTAACTTGAAATGCTGCAATTTTCTTTATAATTTTTGGTTTTGGTTTGTCCAAAAAGCTAGAAATACAAGCCCAGAGAAGCATCGCCTCAGTTTCTAAACTAGTTTTTAGGGAATTTTAAAAATGAGGGCAATTCATCTAGTAAATTATTAAAATCTAAACTTAACAAACAACCCTTGCAGAGTCCAAAACTGGGGTGAGATGATCTCTGCATTTGGCTCCACAGCTATAAGGCAGTCCACATGGGCTGTGAGAAGTGGGAGTACGGTTAATGTGAGTGGAGGTGAGGTAGAAAGAGTGCTGTGTAAATAACCTCAGAGTGAGGAGAATGTAGAAGTGGTGACATTTTTGGATCTACTTGCAATCAAAAAGCAATTATTGGTTCAAGCAAATCTAAGGTTCCAAATTCTGGTTTTACAGACTTTTAAAAGTGGAAGTAAAATAAGATTAAACACACACACACGCACAAAAGCAGCAAGTCTTGGGAGAAAGAGAACACGCAGTCTTAATTCACATTGTGCTTATCTCCACAGCTACTCGTGATGAGTCTCTCTGTGTGATCGCCAATCCAGCCTTTGTGGTGTACTCTTCCATTGTGTCCTTTTATGTACCCTTCATCATCACTCTGCTCGTTTATGTCCAAATTTATGTGGTCCTGAGGAAGCGCAGAAAACGCGTCAACACAAAACCAAAGCAGCTTGTCTCTCAGGCTGCGGACCCTGATATGGCCACCTCACTAAAGGTGAGCTGCTATAGCTGGCTCGTGTTTTTATGGCTTCATTTACACATTTATTTTATCAAAGCTCCTTTATCTCTCTGTACTGTCTTAATATTTTAGAGTAATACATTAAACTAAAAAACATCACAAAAGACATCATTTGCTGTTTGATTTTGTTTGTTTCTTTAGAGAACTGCAATACATTTTTTCAGTCCAGCTATTCTTGTTGGTTTTACAAGCAGACATTGTATTACAGAGCAACACATTATTAAAATAAAAACACAGACTGCGATTGATTTTCTTTGAATACACAATGGATTAAGATAAGGGGTTGAATTGAGCAAGACTCTGCTAGAAAAGGCTTTTTAGCTGTTTTAGTTTTTAACACCTTACATGAAAATAAGATATTTAATATCAGGTTTAATCCAGGACACAAATTTGAATCTTAAATGACACATTTCCCTGTAAAATGTGTCATTTAAAAAGAAAATGTGACATGCAAAACTAATTGTGACGGCCCTCAAATGACCTTTTGCTTTTCTGGGTATTGATTTTCTTGTCATAACTTATTGATGTCTGTACAGAAAGTAAGCAACACTCTCGATCCAGTGCAGTACATTACTCATGTTTATGCATGGCTTCGTGCTGTGGTTTTGGTCAATATATGGCAGCATATTGACAGATAGCTATAATCTTTATGGGGTAACGGAGCATAATTTTTCACTTCTTATCTTAATTATCAAATTAAGGTTGGTGAAATTATTTCACACAACAATATATTACATGGTCACATTGATGGATTGGATTTTCAGCGGGTATAGAAGCTGCAGATCAGAGTGCTGCTAAACAGCCTTTCCGTGCTCAGTGTAGCCTCTTTTGACCGTGTAGGAAGCGGGACCTGTTCCTCCATGCTTAGACGGCCCTTTTGTCAGTTGCTTTGACATTGTACTCTCTCCTTGCCTGACACAGCTGTTTTCATTTCAGGATAAGTGCACTCATCCAGAGGATGTGAGGCTGTGCACCATGATTGTTAAAACTAATGGGAGTTTTCCTGTCAACAAGAAGAAAGTGGTGTGTATACATTTTTGTTCTTTTGTTTTTATGCTTTCCCCTAAAAGTTTAATTGATGGAAAAAAAAAAAAGTTTTTGCCTGCAGAGATTTCGAAAGATGTCACCTTGAAGTTTTCCCCATCTGCTAGAATAAATGTAATTTTAAAATTCAAAGTTAAATAAAGAAAAGTTTTATACTCGCTACCCCCATCCGAATGAACCTTTACTAAATTTGTCTTCATTCAGATATTCATCAAAGATGTGGTCAATGAGGGAGAAGATCTGGAGCTGGATGAGCTGAATAACAGTGGAAGCAGTGTGAAGCAGAAGCAGCAGATACAAGGTGCTCTTGGAGACACTCCAGCCACGAGCCATCAGCTATTGATGCCCAACAAGGCCAGCGCTAGCCCCATCTCAACACCCCCCACACCCCACAAGGAGGGCCAGAAAGCAGAAAAGAACGGCGATCCTGCCAAGGAGACCTTAGGCGATCCGGCACCCATCGTAGCCAAAGCCTTCCAGACACAGGCCTTACCTAATGGCAAGACTCAGACTTCTGTGAAAACCATGAGCAAGAGAAAGATCTCCCAGCAAAAGGAAAAGAAGGCTACCCAGATGTTAGCCATCGTCCTCGGTAAGTTAGTCCCTTATTATTAGTAGTAATTTTTAAATTATTCATTTGATTTTAAAAGAAGTCATGAAAGTGAATACAAGCTCAATTAAAAGCCGTTTTATGTGATTCTGCACATCAAAGTTGAAGTGACACTAGAAAATTAAGCATTTCTAGAACCAAATGTTATCTTTGAACATGCAAAGGAGCGTGTTCAAAGCGTTTTTTGCAATGTACATATCTTTTTTTTCCCACTGCTCTATCATAGGTATTTGGCTGTCTTTACGTTTGTTTTTGTTTTCATTTCAATCAATTTTTTCAGTAGGACCTAAAAAAAGAGTTTGAAAAACAAGTCAGACAGTGATGCAACAAAAAGAAATTGTACTGATACTTTAGAATCCAACTCCTCAGTAGGGCCACCCATATTTGGGCTTTATTTCCTCATTCTCTGTATCTTATTCTAATACCTAATTTTTTTTTTCTTTCCTCAGGTGTATTCATTATATGCTGGCTGCCGTTTTTCATCACACATATCTTGAACACCCACTGCACCAAATGCAAGGTTCCTGCCGAGATGTATAACGCTTTCACCTGGCTGGGCTATGTGAATAGTGCTGTAAATCCCATCATATACACCACCTTTAATGTTGAGTTCAGAAAGGCATTCATTAAGATCTTGCACTGCTGAGCTGCAACATCACTTATCTGATCAGACTAAAGGAGAGGTGATGAATGAAAGCATATCCTGTGGCAAATACCTCATCCTCTTAAGGAAAATACACCACGTGGGGAAACTACGATCTGTTCATTTAAAGTTAGTTAAGTGACTGAAAAAAAAAAAAAAAAACTGGCTTTGGCTTTGTCTTCTTGAAAGGCATCTTGGATCTATATGTTAAATTTCGTGTGGAGTCCCGTTCTCCAAATCACTGAATGTAAAACAAGAAATGTCTGTAACGATGACCTGTTTTATGGAGAGAGAAAAAAATGACATTGTTCTCTGACATCATTGTGCTTGTCATGTAAGGAGCCATCTGTGTATACCACACACATGCAAACTGCTATTTATTGTATGTGTACTTTATGTTTTAATCATAGATGTTTTTTGCAAATCTTAAAGATATCGAGTCAGTGTTCATTGCAGTGTTAAAATTGAAAACAATTCACTGATTAGATTCACTGATTGTCTGAAAGACACGGTATAATTTACTTGCTGTATGATGCAGCCATGCCAATATCTGCAATTTAGCAATTTTATAAATAAATATCTATTATAATTACTAATGCTATTATTATTATTATTTGCTGTACATAGTTTTTCTTAATGCATTTATTGTGATTATATGACCGCAATAGAAATGTGATGCATGCTACACTGCTCCTCTACTTGAAATGCATGTTTAACAATAAATTGCAAAAGATCTCCAATAAATGAAGTTAAGATACCGTGTGAAGTGCCACATGAATATCACCGCTCACTGTGTGTATACGAATACACTCATAACTGACTGGTCATTATTCAAAAGCTTCTCTGTTATTCCTAGGACTGATCTGCAGTTTGAGTTGTTTACTGGAAGCAACACCAAGCTCTGCTGCAGAGGCGTTGTTCCATTAAAACTAATGAATGGTATGTGGACTTTGCAGCTTCCAGGTATAATCATGTGGATATGTGCAACCCAGCCCCTGAAGCCTCTCCCTGGGGCCTTTGCTGAGCAAGAATGGGGTGAAACTGAAATAATAGCTACCGCAATACATGTATACAACTATTACAACTACAGTGTTGGAGTTGGAGTGATGATCTCATTTTATATTTACAGTATATACGCACACACAGAGCTACCGGACTGACTCGCTATGTGCCACTGTTTGAATAGCTTCAGTCCTAATGAACAGGTGGGAAAAGGGAGTTCATGTCTGAAGATGAGATCAAAATGAAGCGTAAATAACACTCCAGCTTATTCTTTAGTAATGAACACTGACTGAATTTACTTGTTATTACTGTGTGTTATTCTTTTCATTGTTGTTATTCATGTTTAGTTATTTAAAACACAATTTTGAGATGGTTCGATGCCTACAGATCTCATTTTTGAATATTTCTTTTTCTTTAAAGGGCACGCTGTGTTACGAGTCATTGGGAAACTAAATATTTGTGGGCGCCATGGTTTGCCACTAAACCGTGGTATCTATGTGTGACAAACTGACAAGTGGAAATAAATATTTGAAATAAAGTTTTGTGTGTTGTGCATGGGTAAAAGAGTAAGAATACAGTGTCAATGGATGCATATCACCATGTCTGGGTCAAGAGGGGGATGACATAATTCCTTTGTTGTGGCTGTGAAATGCACTCTTTACTCTCATGAGTAGCTGACATCATTTATACTTTCGTTCAAGCTCAACATCAGTCTTCGTGATGGCCAAAGATGTTTGAGCATTGCATCATTTCAGAAAAAAAAAGAACAACAAAGGGATGAGCCAGAAACAACATATTAAAGTATTTCTACCGCTGTTAGCAATCCCCAAGTCTGACTAAGGCAACCGAATGAAAAATAGTTGCTGTTCAAGGTAATTCATCACTTGTGTTGAGTGCTGCACTTGCAGTCTGAATACACAATGCTCTGGAAATGCAGCTTTCACCTTTTTTTGTTGTCATGTCATCTCAGAAGACTAAACCTTTCCTTGAAATATATCTGAGCAGCTACAGTGCGGAAAGCAGCGCTAGTAAAGGTGATTATTCATGCTTGATTTTATTCTGAGGAGTTGACATTTAACTGCAGATTGTGCTGGCTTTACATCAATAAACTGGGAGTTAAAATGATACCCAAACACCCTAAAGTATCTAAAATCAATATCTTAAAGAAGAGCCAGGGAAGTGTATCTTAGCCTTATCAAGGGAAACAGATGAGAGCAATTTATTACACCAGCAAAAAACAAAATTATGAAACTGAGTTGTATTTCTATAGGAGTTTGATTATTGAGACGACTGTTTCTTTCTTAATAATTAAGATCTAAGAGCAAATAAGCATACTCCCAAAATGATAAAGGTTCCATATCATAAAATATAAAAACTGTAAAAATATGAAACCCCAGTTAAACATAACCATAATCATCTTCCCTCAATCGTCCCTCTCTTCTGAGGTAAGGTGAAAGTGATGGGGTGGGCATGTTGCTAACGCTACACTGCTTTTTCTAGCATGCAGGCAAAATGTACTGTTGTTGAGTGCAACAGAAAACAGGAATTTTTACTGAGTCTTCATGAGAGTTCGTGTTTTCTCTTAAGTGACTAAAGCTGTCTGTTAAAAACACCACTCCAATGACAAAAACTTAATTTAACATGCAGCTTTGTTAGCTTGCTTTGATTGGTTGATTTATGGTTTTGTGTGATTTTTTTTATGTTTCTATAACTTAACGCCAAAGTCACCCAGCTGTGAATTTGTATATGAGGCTATCATTGGCATTTTTATTGATCATATGCCCACAGAACAAAGCTGTAAGACAAATGTTTTGTCAAAAGTTGGTTAGAAACTGTGAAAACCTTTTAAATAAATGTAAATTTAAAACCTGTAAAAAAGGGCTTCTGGTGGTCAGCTTTGGTTTTTGCCTTCTGTGCTTCTCTGCAAACTGAACTCAGCTGGCTCTCTATTAATTTTGTCTTTTGCAAAGATAATGCAATTAATGTTATTATATTTCATAACTGAAGTATTCACTCAGCAGTACTTACATTTTATTCATTAGTTTATCAAACCCTACAGTCACAACAGAATTAAAACTGTGATTGCTGCTCAAGAGTTTGTTACATTTCCTTGTTTCTTTTACAAAAGAGCAGAATCAGTAACGAGGCTGTCAGTTTCAGTGAATACCTTCATTCAGCAGCTGACTTGTGAAATAGTTGGTGATACAACTTAATGGACTTGTGCTAACTATAGGGACTTGAATTTTACTTGCCCCTTGAGAAAAGCTGTTATAGAAGGGCTGTGACTTATGACATAGGCTGTGTGTGTGTGTGTGTGTGTGTGTGTGTGTGTGTGTGTGTGTGTGTGTGTGTGTGTGTGTGTGTGTTCCTGTCTAGCTATCTTTGTGAGGACCGAAATCTGCATTCAACTATACTAGTGAGAACCAACAGTCACTTGTGAGGACATACAAACGGTCCTCACAAATTTGAAGGCATTTAAAGGCATCTTTGAGGCTCAAAATGTGGTTTTAGTGTCAGGGTTACAGTTAGGTTATGGTCAGGTTTAGGTTAAGGGTTAGGGTTAGGCATTCATTTTTTTTGTGTGTGTGTGTGTCTGTCTGTCTGTGTGTGCATGTGTGTGAGAGATCCTCACAAAGAAGCTATGTAAGGCTCATGAGTCCCAGTCGACTGTGTATAAAGGTTTCTTCCTTTAAGTCTTCCATTGGTATTTGTTTATGGATTTTTCTGCCTTTAGCTTTTATCTAATTCAGCCGAAGGACCATTAAGTTCATGGATTCTGTTGAGGCATCCATCTACAATTCACAAAACTACAGTGATCAAACATACACACACTAATCGCCCAATGGGTTTTCTCCCAAACATGTCTTCAAGGTCAAGATCTAAGCCATGTTTGTTTTCTTACTGCATTGAGGCAACTGTTGCCTGAAGGCACTTTATATTATAAGGTAAATGCCCTACAATAATACAAAGAAAACAGAGAAAACCCCAACAAAACTATATATCCCCCGATAAGCAAGTGCTTTGGTGACAGTGGAAAGGAAAAACTCCCTTTTAACAGGAAGATACCTCAGCAGAACCAGGCTCAGGGAGGGGCAGCCATCTGCTGCGACTGGTTGTGGGTGAGCGATGAAGACAAGACAAAAGACAGGACATGCTGTGGAAGAGATTTATTATGGTATTGTAAGTCATTGTGATTTAACCACCGCAAATTAATCCATTACTGATTACACAGCAAATAGGGAAGCACTTTTAAATGTTCAGTTTCTATGCCACATGTCAAAACAAGATTTTGAATGTGATTAAAGTGCTGGGTGGGTTCTTTTGCATGTTTAAAGAAGCCAATTGAGTCTAATAATAGATTAAATGCCGTGTTGAGGATATCTACATGGATGTTAAAATTACACACAACTGTTTTATCTAAGCTGAGCCCTAAATCAGGTAAAACGTTTGAGAATTCAGACAGAAAAAGGCCCAGGTGGACGATAGATAACAACAAATAAAAATGTTTTTTTTTTTAGTTTTCCAGCTGGGTGGACAAGGCAAAGCATCAATTAGTGTAACTCAGGGGTCATTTAAACTAACACAATCATCCTACTGTAATTATTAATTTATTAACTAACATGAACTTAGAGGAGAGAGACCTAATGTTTAACAATCCACATTTCACAGTTTTATTTGTTGTAGATACAATATTGTTCTTTCTTTGGAATTTTTTGTGTTTAAATTATTTCAGCTGATTTTGGTTTGTTTTTTGTCAGGGAGCAGACAGAGTCTCTAAGGGTTTGAGGGGGTAACAGGAGGAGAGAAGCTGCAGAGAGTGAGAGCTGCTCCATCCAAAGTGGGATGGATGCCATCTCTCTCCTAACAAGTACAGGTTTCGCCCAGAAGGTTACGTAGCTATCTATAAAGTCCACATAGTTTTTTGTTCCAACATCACCATCCACCTCTTGTTTCTGAATGCACAAAACTTATTTTAGTTTTTTTAGTTTTTCAAAATATATCAGAATCAACATCTTTTGTGTGATATTTTGTTTTGGAGACTAAGGATGGTCACTTTTGCTTACACTGAGAGCCACTTTGAAGCCCCCTTGTGAGTTCTTTTGGAAGAAATACAACAGAAATATCCCACATCTCTTCATGAAACAGCTCTTAGGGAATTGCCTCTGAAAAATAGGGGTGTCATAATCAGTGTGTAGGAGTGGAGGAGCCGAATGTAGAGCACTGCAGGCGGAATTCAACACGAAAGGGTTTTATTGTGGCTGATCAAAGTTACAAACAAAACACAAAAATCCAAACAAAGCCATAATCTAAAGAACAAGGACATGCCAGGAGATACAGAGGAAGAAGAGCAACATAGCTCAGCTATTAATAAGAACTTCAGCAATCCCAGATATGTACATAATATATTTAATATGCCATGGTATTGAGAAAAAACTGACAAGTTTTAGCCTGTGGCTTTTGAAAGCCACCTGTAAAGCTACTGAGAGTACCATGACAAAGGAAAAAGGGAGGCTGTGCAAAAAAAGACAAGCGAGAAAACTGGCTATCAGGATAAAAGAGGAACTAAACTACAACAGAGGAAAACACCTGAATGAAGTCACTCTGAGGGAGAACACAGAGAGATAAGAGAAAGGAAGGAATTATTAGGAAAACTCCAAATGAAAATACAAAGAACTTGCAACTGCACTGAAAAAAAATTGGAGTGACATTTACTTAAAAAAAGCTAGGCAACTTTTTCCACACAGAAAGTGCTTGTAATCTTTACTCGGGCTATTTCTAAGTAATATTTACTTACTAGAACCATCTATTTTTTATGTGAACTACACAAGTAAATTGCACTGGCAATACTCATCTATAGGTTGTAACTTTTACTCAGAATACCATTGCATCCAATTACAAAACCCAAGTGAACATTGCTGATATTTCTTTGTGTTTCTTACTCATCTTTTCTTTGTTATATTCTATGTAATTATTAAGTAATATTTATTATGAATGTACTAGTTAATATTAATCGAATTGAATAAATATTCTTATTATTCTATTAAATAATAAATCAATATTTTCCAAAACAAATATTTGCAGCTTAAGAGACACTTATTTCACAGTTGAAATGGCATAGATATATTTAAAATATCTACATAACATTATAACCACAAAAAACATGGCCATAGAACTTCTTGATCGCAAATTTCAAAACAGAGCATATACACATATACAAAAAAAAAACAAACATGCTATTCAAAAACTCAGTGTGCACTGTCCCCTTTCTTCTAATCAACTTTCAGAACACATACATCAACTCTGTCCATTAACAGTTGCAATCACTACCTTTGCAGACATTCTCAGAACGTTCAGGACAGAAAGAACTTGTATAAAACTGAGCAACATTTGAAATTACTGTCAGAAAACAGACAAAATGCAAACAAATTAATTGTACTGGACAAAAGCACAAATAATACTGGAACACTCACGCTAAAAGTTTCTTGTGGAGAGACTGGACCTTTGGTGACATTTTAAGGATGTCAAGCTCAAGAAACAGCTTCTGAAATGCCTCAAACGTATATTTCAGTTTCAGTGGGTAACTTAAGTTGACAGCATAGATGACACCCATGAGCAGGAGGCAAGCGTTTGTCACACTTCCGCAGTCCTCCAGAATTTCTGTCCCCTCAATGATGACCGACACGTTCACAGGATCTTGGTTTTCCTGTGCCACATTGGGATGGATTACGATGATCTTCATCATGTGATTACTGCAGTCCTCTTTCAATGCTTCTTGGCTGACGTCCTCCTGTGAAAACAAACAAACCACAATTAGAAATAACTAGAATAGATTCCAAGTAAAAGAAAAGGTTAAGAGAAAAAAAATGTAAAAATAAAAAAGAGGTATACTCAATTTAGTATACTCAAATCAAACAATATTCATATGGCACTTTTCATACGTAAAGTTACAGAACGTGCTTCACAGAGGCTGACCCTGAGACAAAGAAAATCCCTTTTGGGGGCCATCCAGCCTGGAGCTGTCCATGGGACGGCACGCGTGTTGGTAGACCAGAACCATTAAATCATTAAAATAGGTTATAAAGGTATAATCAAATTAAATACTCTTTTGCTCATAAAATAAAGTTAATAAGTGATCGTTAAATAGTCAGAAAAAAACCAGACAAAAGGCAAGTTAAAGTTTAAGGCAGATAAGATAAAGATTAAATATGATTTAAAAAATAAAGGGTAAGAGCATAAAGATTTAAGAAATTAGTTAAAAGCCTGATTGAAAATATTAATCTTGAGTCTTTTTTAAAAAACATCACGAGTGTAGAGAATCTTTGACCTTCAATATATCATCACAAGTGAAGACCAGATTATAAGGTTAGACAATTTTAATACAGTCATTATGATCATCAGATACCTGATGGTCTTTGATCAGCTCCTCTCCACTCTCTCCAAGATACTCAACTAAGCAACGAATGATAATGTCCCTTCTGCCATCGACATGATGCTATTAAACCCAAAAAGAAAATTTATTGCAGAAAATACACAACATAACATATGTAACATACATACATAACAGCACATACAGATGTAAACAGAAAGTTACCCATGGAGAATGTAAGCCTGCAGCTACATTCTAACGTTGTGAAGTGTACAACTTAACATGAATTTCTCAACGATGTGTGTTAAGACAAGAGTCCAGTGCATGTCATAATCTGTGGGTCCAGAAACTGTCTCTGCCCAGTGAGGAAAGTTTTCTGCCTCATCACTGGACATGCAAATGAATTTTTTGCAACATATCAGTACCTCCTATCACAATATTAACCAGTCAAGGACAGGAATTCCCACACACAAGAGTAATATTTTGGGAAATAATTGTATTGGAGTCTATGGGCAGCAGGAAGGGATCTCGCTGCACTCAGAGGGTCACTTTGAAAATTCTGTAAATTTCTCTGCTTTTGAGCGCATATTAAGGGAGAGATGACAGGTTTGTATACACTTGTAGAGACAATCATGTGCATAAATTGTTAATTGTGGCCACAGTGTCAGGATCAGGAGAACAGTTTCAGCCAACACAGACAGTGATCAGAATAAAGGACAAGTTCAGTATTTTACACTTAAAGCCCTGTTTTCAGTTTATGATGAAATCGAACGATTTTGATTGAAATTTGGACACATGCTGCTGGCCCGAGCTTTTTTGGTTTCTGTGGTAGCACACCCCCACCTCCACAATGGCTTCATAGGTGCACTGGAACAATCCTTCCTAAAACGCATAAAACTGTCGTTTACAAAGACGTGAAACTCACCGAGTGGTCAGAAGTGTTCACTGATATGTTCACACAAAAATCGCTGCAAAAGATACTTTCCAACTGGTTTTTATTGTAGTTTTTGTCCAACTCCATTGACTTGTATTAGATGTGCTGTGATGTACGGTATTAGTCCGCCGCTATTCCATTCTATTATTCAAGCTCTCGGCGGAAGAATGTACAGGTGTAAGGCGTTTGAAAAAATAGGTCCAGTTTTACAACAAATGGTAAAACACCTGTTGGAAAGCATTTTTGCAACGATTTGTGTGTGAACATATCAGTGAACACCCCTGACCACTCGGTGAGTTTCACGTCTTTGTATGAAGCCATTGTGGAGGTGGGGGTGTGCTACCACAGAAACCAAAAAAGCTCCGGCCAGCAGCATGTGTCCAAATTTCAATCAAAATCGTTCGATTTCATCATAAACAATCTGAAAACAAAGCTTTAAGTTTAAAATAACAAACTTGTCCTTTAAATAAGAGTGATACATTCTCAGTGTGTATGACCTCATCTTTTCCATTAGATTATGTAATTAAAATAATTTAAAATTTTACCTTATTGAGTGAGTCCAACATTGGTTTTATTTTGGTCCCTGCAGTCCCGCCCTTCCTTCGAAATATCTCCAGGAGTTTGGTGGTGTACCCGTCCAATCTGGACAAAAACGTTCGCTCCAGATGGATTGTGGTTATTCGCTTAAACTCCTCTTTGATCTGAAATGAGAGATAAAACACAAAATCATGTCAAAGATGACTCATGAGATCTCACATACACTTAGTTGCTGCATGAACAAGAACTGGATTTACCTGATTTTCACAGAACAGAGAAGGCCACCTCTCTAAGAGGTCTTGGATTGCGGGGCAATCCTTGACAACCTCTTTTCTTCTCATAGCGAAAGACTTCTCCATTTTCTCATTAATTGCCCTCTCATTGTTCTTCTTCTTCATTTCCTTCAGCAAATCTAGTCTCTCCATCTCTAAGGTTTCCTCAGTCTCACCGAATGGCAGTGGTGGCAGATAGTTGACTTCAGCTTTTTTGGCCCTTTTAAAGCCTTTAAGTGAACCCTCTTCACTGGAGCATCGTCTCTTCAGTGTGTTCACCTCGAGCTCTGGAATGGCTAATTGGCGACCTCTTAACTTTGCCCTGTAGTTGCCCATTTTATACTTTATCCTCTGTTGCCAACCATATAGGCCATTAAAAGACCCTGGCTCTTTGAGGCATGGGTATTTTGCTACCAAGGCTTCAGCAACAGCTAAAATCTGGACACCAGTTGGATATGCTGTGAAGCCAAATATAGTCTCTGCAAGCTTCTCAAGAATGCTACTAGTTATGCTTGGGTTGTTCAAAAGTGTGCCATCATTTTCATAAGCTTGCTTTCCTGCTTCCAGTGCAAGGTCTATATCATAAGAGAAGTCTGGTATTTCAAACTTAAATGGCCATGGCTTAGACCTGTAGGATGGTCCACTCTCATCTGGGGAGGACAACAGGATTGTGTCGCATACAGATGAGGAGGAGCTTGCTTCTGTAGATAGTGGAACTGGAGATTCGACTTCTGACATGTCCACAGTAGTGAGACTTAAGATTACTGGTTCAGTTTTTACTACTTTGAGGTTAGCTTTATCTTGTACTTCCTCAATCGAGGTCAAAGTGAAGAACTGACCATCGAAATCCATGTCCTGGTACATAACAGTGAATGGTCCTGTAATATCAAATGTCTCTCGAAGAACATCATTGAGGTCCTGAAGTGTGCTTGGGATGCCTGCAGGTAAAAGTAGTTTGTGGACATCATCCTCCCCAAAAATTATCCGCAGTTTCGCTGAGGGTGCCATATCAACAGGAAGAAGCTGCAACAACAGAAGAGAAATACAGACATTTATTCACAAGCTTCTCTCCTCACATTTCAAAAAGATAGGCAAATGTGGTGCTTTAAAGTTGTCAGGCGTCTTCCTGCAAGGGTGTATGAAGCTGTCACGGCGACGGATGGCCGGTACTGAATAGGACCCAGGTGCAGGAACCCAGAGCGGAGATGGTAGATGATTTAATAGTTTATTACGGTTAAGTGCAAGGGGAACAAAAAAAAGGGAAACGTGGCAAAGACAGAAAATGACGAGACGTGGAGCCTTGGTGTGGCGTGCCCAGGGGAACGTGGCTAGGGCGAGGGAACGAGGCCTGAGAAGTGGAACGGAGCTGAGTGGGGAACAGTCACACTGAGGGGAGAGGATATAGAAGTTAGGCAGGTAGTGAAGGCAGCTCAGAAGTGGCCAGTATAAGAGCAGCAATTCTTACTTTGCAGTTAGGGACCTGGAGTGTTTGAGAGGGGGATGATGAAGATCCAGGGGAGGCTGAGTGGCGTGGAAAGGCTGACCTGAGATCCGGGGCTCCAGATGGAGTGTGATGGCAGGAGGGCAGGCAGGTGAGGCACAGAGGGATTTCCAAAATGATCACTAGGTATTCCGAGTCCGGAGGTGGAGTGAGCCAGGGTGGGTACAGCGACTGTAGCACAAAAGAGTCTTAGTTAGTAAGATGAATCACAGCGAGAACTTGAAACACAAGACCTGTTACCAACATGGGTTGATGACGAACTGGCAGTGAGTGAACATCGATGTGTGGTTTAAATCCCTCTGGCTTGATAGCCTGCAATAGGCTCCAGGTGTGCAGGAGCTGGAGTTGGCCCTGCCCAGGGGCGGATCCCAGGTCAGTTCAGGAGCCTAATGGAAACTCCAGCCACCCACCGTAGACCATGACAGTACCCCCCCCTCAAGGGACGCCACCCGGCGGCCGACCGGTCCCCAGCCCGCGACGTGACCTGAAAAAATCAGAGACAAGAGCAGGATCAAGGATAAACGAGCGAGGAACCCAGGCACGTTCCTCAGGCCCATACCCCTCCCAGTCCACCAAAAACTGGCGACCCCGACCACGGCGACGGACGTCAACGATCCGCTGAACCGTATAGGCCGGATGACCATCGATGAGCCGGGCGGGCGGAGGGGGGTCGGAAGGCGGGCACAGCACGCTGGACAGCACAGGCCTGACTTGGGAAACATGAAAAACCGGGTGAATCCGCAGACTGGGAGGAAGCTCGAGCTCCACAGCAGAGGGCGAGATGACCGAGTGGATGACATACGGCCCAATAAACCGAGGAGCCAGCTTGCGGGAGGAAACTTTAAGGGGAACATCCTTAGCCGACAGCCACACCTTCTGCCCTGGAGCGTACCGAGGAGCTGGCGACCGTAGACGATCTGCATAGCGGCAGTGGCGGGCAGCAGCTTTCTTCAGTGCCTCCTGGGTCCGAGTCCAGACGCGGCGGCAGCGCTGGAGATGGTGCTGGACGGAAGGCACAGCCAAATCAGCCTCTTCCTCAGGGAAGAGGCGAGGCTGATAGCCCAGGGACGCTTCAAATGGAGAGAGACCAGTGGATGCGGAAACATGAGAATTGTGCGCATACTCCACCCATGGGAGATGTGCTGACCAGGTAGCCGGGTTATGGGAAACCATGCAGCGGAGCATGGACTCCAGCTCTTGGTTGAGCCTCTCAGTCTGCCCGTTGGTTTGAGGGTGGTAACCAGAACTGAGGTTGGCTCGAGCACCCAGGGCAGAGCAGAAAGATTTCCAAACCTGGGATGTAAACTGAGGTCCCCTGTCAGAAGTGACCTCGGCAGGAATCCCGTGGAGTTTGAAGACGTGGTCAACCATCAGTCTTGCAGTTTCCGTGGCAGTGGGTAGTTTCTCCAGGGCAACGAAGTGAGCTGCTTTTGAAAACCTGTCGATCACGGAGAGTATCACTGTTTTACCTGCTGACCTAGGCAGTCCAGTGACAAAGTCCAGGGAAATGTGGGACCAAGGACGAGAAGGTACGGCTAGAGGTTGCAGAAGACCGGATGGTCGCTGATTTCGGGTCTTGTTCCTGGCGCACACGTCACAGGCAGAGACGTAGTCCCGCACATCATGTTCCAGAGTTGCCCACCAGAAGTGACGACGTAGTAGTGCGATGGTGCGGCCGATTCCAGGATGGCAGGAAAACCGGGAGGTATGAGCCCACTTAATTACAGCCGAACGGGTTGCTGTGGGAACGAAGCGGCGGCCCGGAGGACCTGTGCCAGGGTCTGGTTCATCCAGTAAAGCACGCTGGATGGATTCCTCTATGTCCCAGGATAAAAACGCTACGCGGCAGGAGGCAGGAAGCACAGGAGCTGGTTCGGTGGGTTCAGCGTCTGGGTCGTAAAGACGAGACAGGGCATCAGCCTTGGCGTTCTTGGAACCTGGACGGAAAGAGATGGAAAACTTGAAGCGATCAAAGAACAGAGACCAACGGGCCTGGCGGGCGTTTAGACGCTTAGCTGTTTTGAGGTAAGTAAGGTTTTTATGATCTGTGAAGATGGTGAATGGGTGTTCAGCTCCTTCCAATAGGTGACGCCACTCTTCCAGGGCTAACTTAATAGCCAGCAACTCTCTGTCTCCTACATCATAGTTGCGTTCAGCTGACGAGAGTCGACGTGAAAAAAAGGCACATGGGTGTAACTTGGCCTTGGAACCTGAATGCTGTGAAAGGACCGCTCCGACGCCGACGTCGGACGCGTCTACCTCTAGAACAAATGGCTTGGAGTGATCTGGGTGACACAATACTGGAGCTGAAGTAAATAGACGCTTGAGCCTACTGAATGCTACCTCAGCTTCAGGTGTCCAGATGAACTGTCTTTTGGTGGATGTGAGTGTAGTGAGAGGAGTGGCTACCTGGCTGTAGTTGCGAATAAACCTCCGGTAGAAATTGGCAAAGCCGAGGAAACGTTGTAAGTGCTTACGTGACGTGGGCGTGGGCCACTCTAGGATCGTGCGGATCTTGGCTGGATCAGTCTTCACCTGCCCTCCTGCGAGTATATAGCCAAGAAAAGTGACAGATTGTGCATGAAACTCACATTTCTCGGCTTTGACGTAAAGTCGGTTTTCCAGGAGGCGTTGGAGGACTGCTCGGACGTGGACATGGTGTTCCTGGGGGGTCTTGGAGAAAATGAGTATGTCATCAAGATAAACAAAGACAAACTGGTTCAGGAAATCACGGAGCACGTCGTTGACCAGGTTCTGAAAGACAGCGGGGGCATTGGTTAACCCAAACGGCATGACCAAATACTCAAAATGACCTAGGGGCGTATTAAAAGCCGTTTTCCATTCGTCCCCTTCCCTGATGCGGACAAGGTGGTAGGCATTGCGGAGATCCAGTTTGGTGAATACGGTGACTTCATGGAGGGGTTCGAAGGCTGAGCTGATAAGGGGTAAAGGATATTTGTTTTTAATGGTGATGTCGTTTAACCCTCTGTAGTCTATGCATGGACGGAGTGATTTATCCTTCTTTTCCACAAAAAAGAAGCCGGCGGCCACTGGAGAGGAGGATGGGCGGATGATACCTGCAGCTAATGACTCGTGGATGTACTTTTCCATGGACTCTCTTTCTGGTCTGGAGATGTTGAATAGCCGGCTAGAGGGAAGCGGAGCACCAGGTAGAAGGTCGATAGCGCAGTCATAAGGCCTGTGGGGTGGTAAGGACGACGCTCTGTCTTTACTGAAAACTTCCTGGAGGTCATGGTACTCAGGTGGGACGAGTGTGAGGTCAACCGGATCAACGCCCGAGGTGTTAGTGTCAGGGGCCCCCGGCGGTAGGGCAGACTTGAGGCAGTGGGCTAGACAAAAGGGGCTCCAACTAGCGATTTTACTTCCAGACCAGTCTATATGAGGGTTGTGTTTCTGTAGCCAGGGGTAGCCTAGGATGAGTGGTGAATCAGGAGAAGAGAAGGTGAATAAGGTAATGGCTTCATGGTGGTTTCCAGAGGTGATGAGGGTTACGGGGCCAGCCTGATGGGTTATCTGAGAGAATATTTGATCGTTTAATGCGGTAACAGGGATGGGAGGATCGAGAGTCTTGAGTGGCAAATGAAGGCGTCTAGCGAGAGCTAAATCTATTAAATTTTGCTCTGCTCCGGAATCAACGAGAGCATGGAGGGGGTGAGAAACCTTATTTAGACACAGGGTGACTGGTAGAATTAACCGGGGTTTGGAACTGAAAGAGGATCCGCCCACCTGTATCCCCGAAATTACCGGCGGGCGTAGCCTTTTGGCCGAACCGAACACTGCGCTAACCTATGCTCCACTGAGCCACAGTAAAAACACGCGCCCGACCGAAGCCGTCGTTCTCGCTCCTCTGGTGTGAGACGAGAGCGGCCGATTAACATAGGCTCCGGAGCGGCGTCCGTTTCCACGGAAACGGGAGCGGATGTTGACACCGGACGTGACGGTGGAGGAAGTGAAAACGTACGAGGCGCAGGTTTACGATGTTTCTGGTTCTTTTCTGCCTCCCTTTCCCTCAGGCGATTATCTATCCGAAGGGAAAGGGAGACCAAGTCTTCAAAGGATTTGGGCTCATCGCGGGAAGCGAGCTGGTCTTTGAGCTCGTCGTTTAAGGCGCGACGGAACACTCCCCGAAGGGCATGATCGGGCCAATTGGCCTCGGCGGCTGCAGTACGGAAGTCGATAATGAACTCCGCGACACTCCGGCTCCCCTGTTGCAACCCGAGCAACCTTTCATCAGAACTACCCTCCGATACTGGGTGAGTAAAGGTCTTTTTAAACTCGCACAGAAAATCATCAAACGAGCAGGTTGGGAGCGGGTGAGCCGACAGGTACGCCTCGGCCCATAACAGCGCCTTGCCCTGTAGCTTAGCCACCAGATATGCTACCCGAGCTGATTCGCTAGTAAATGAACGGGGTGAATGCGTGAACGCGAGAGAACATTTCAGTAGAAAGGCCGTACAGCGGCCCCGCTCCCCAGAGTACGGCTCGGGTTCTGGGAATGCAGCATCGCGAAACACGGAGCCCGAAGGGGTCGGAGCTGGGGAGGACTGGGGAGGTTCTGCCACGGGCGCAGGGGACGCGGAGGATGGGCCTGGAGGAGGGGAAAGAGCCGACTGAATCTCCTGCAGGGAAGCTAAGATCCTAGCCTGGGTCTCGCCTATGGCTTGACACCGGGTGTCAAGAACCTGCAACGCTTGCTCATGAGCCCCTAAAATGGCTCCCTGCTTGGAGACTGCTGCACGTACTGGGTCTGCTGAGTCCATTTGTTGGCCAGTTCGTACTGTCACGGCGACGGATGGCCGGTACTGAATAGGACCCAGGTGCAGGAACCCAGAGCGGAGATGGTAGATGATTTAATAGTTTATTACGGTTAAGTGCAAGGGGAACAAAAAAAAGGGAAACGTGGCAAAGACAGAAAATGACGAGACGTGGAGCCTTGGTGTGGCGTGCCCAGGGGAACGTGGCTAGGGCGAGGGAACGAGGCCTGAGAAGTGGAACGGAGCTGAGTGGGGAACAGTCACACTGAGGGGAGAGGATATAGAAGTTAGGCAGGTAGTGAAGGCAGCTCAGAAGTGGCCAGTATAAGAGCAGCAATTCTTACTTTGCAGTTAGGGACCTGGAGTGTTTGAGAGGGGGATGATGAAGATCCAGGGGAGGCTGAGTGGCGTGGAAAGGCTGACCTGAGATCCGGGGCTCCAGATGGAGTGTGATGGCAGGAGGGCAGGCAGGTGAGGCACAGAGGGATTTCCAAAATGATCACTAGGTATTCCGAGTCCGGAGGTGGAGTGAGCCAGGGTGGGTACAGCGACTGTAGCACAAAAGAGTCTTAGTTAGTAAGATGAATCACAGCGAGAACTTGAAACACAAGACCTGTTACCAACATGGGTTGATGACGAACTGGCAGTGAGTGAACATCGATGTGTGGTTTAAATCCCTCTGGCTTGATAGCCTGCAATAGGCTCCAGGTGTGCAGGAGCTGGAGTTGGCCCTGCCCAGGGGCGGATCCCAGGTCAGTTCAGGAGCCTAATGGAAACTCCAGCCACCCACCGTAGACCATGACAGAAGCCAAAGGATAAAAATCTTTAAGCTCTCTTTGCTCAAGTAACTGCACACTCACTGTGTTCTCCAGCTCATAACTCCTCAGGTGTTCATTGTACCATGTATTTTGTTGTCTCACGAAAAAAGTCAGTTTGTTACAAATCACCATTATCTGTAACACTTCAGAAAAGTCAGGCAGTCCTGCAGTGGAACCACAACACAACAACATTCCCACTGCATAGTTGGTGCCTAAACTGCACACATTATTGGCAACATGCACAGCTGTAACAGCAGGGAATCTGCATTTCACCAGGTCTTTTAGATCATCCTTAAGCACATCTAAAGAGACCTCTGTTGTTTTTGTGACTGCAAGTGATGGTTTGACAGAATGTGATTGATGATATGCAACCATGAGCTGGTGCTTATTTGCAAGAGACAGCAAAATATTCCTGAAACAACCAGTGTGTCTTACCACCTTCTTGAAAAAGCTGTGTTTGGCCTCGAATCTCATTGTCCAGAGGGCAGCTAGGGGGCCAAATTCCCGAATGAGCTGAGGATAGTGCTCAAGGAAATGGTGCTTGGGAATGAGCTTATGTTGGGGGAAAACATCAAGGAATCTGCTTCGGTGTTCTGAAATGATGCTGTCAAGATAGCAAATGCTTTCTTCAGTATGGGCTCGAGACATGACAAGGTCCGCAATGTCTTTCAGTGTCATCAGCATCTGCCATACAGGCTCTTGTTGGGGTACTTTTAAACCTATAATCAGAGGCAAAAGACATAATAAGCACCAATTTTCATGTGCGTTGCCCCCTACTGATTTTCGAGTCGAAAAGTTAGCAGGAATGAGATGAGGGCGATTTGTTTTATCACTCCACTTGTATGGGAAATTGGAAATGGCATCATTCAGTTCCATGAGAGAAAAATATTTTTTCTTGATCAAGTTATCAAATGCCAAAGCCAGTTCCACTGGAACAATGCCCTCCAGCAGATCATGTAAAACATCTGGAGGGTAACCAGATGTAACATGAAAATGCTCAAGTTTTTCTGACAATGCACACTGTTTTTTTACACCATAACAATGAGGGTGATCTGGACTAGACACAGCTGTCTGTACATGCAGTGTATGTTGATCTTTGGTTCTTTGATGAAAAGACCCAGATCTCACTTCATTGGACTGAAACTTGGATCGCTCCCCAACACAAAACCGGCAGATGTATGACCCTGCAAAGCTTTCGACAAATCCTGCCACAGAGTGCGCCCCCAAATTATCTGCCACCACACTGACCACAGTCCCTTTAATGGCTTTCCCTAACGCTGGAACAAAAAGACCATCTTTCTCCAAGCTTTGGATATCTGTTAACAGTGGCTCTAAAACTCGCTGGAATCCAAACTGCTTGGTGTCTTCAGCCTTACACAGAATTGCAAGGTAGATTGATGTCAATGTGGAACGTAACTGCACCGGAATGTTTCCCAACACCCAATAGACAGCTGTGACTTTGTGCTTTTTTCGAGATGTCCCAAGAGGATTACATACCTCAAAGTCATCAATGTACAGGATGAGACTCACTCTGTTCTCCTCTACAGAGAAAAACTTGTTGTTTTGATAGTGAGATCCATCACGAAATGTCTGGTACTTAAAGTCATTTTCAGTTTTTTTTTCACCTTCAAATGTGTTTTCTTGAAAAGACTTACTTAGGACCTGCACCAAGGAGGGCAATATTGGGACATACTGGAAGGTTTTGCCCTTTTTTTTTATCAAGTATGTGTTCTTCTGGTTCAACAACTGAAAAATGCTTCTTCATAAATTCTCTTCTCTTGTAATAAGTTGTGAAAGGGCCACCTGTCCCCAAGGCAGTACTTATAGGGTGTGTCTCACAAAGATTTTTCACTAAATCTGAGATAATGGCTGGATCCAGATCACAGTTATGGCTTTTCAAGGTGGACACCACCACATCTCTTAAAAGTGGACCAGATGCAGAGGTGGATATAAACTGAAGCTCATCTACCATTTCATCAATGCATTTGTTTGGGACATTGAACATGCTTTCTAACTTTAAAAATAGATGGCCAAATTTCTCTTTTATATCTTGAGACAACTCCTGTGGTTCCCCATCCCAAAGCTCTAAGCTCTCTTCCACATAGGTCTCATCCTGAGCAAACATGGGTTCATTAGGTTTGCTTTTTAATACTTCAGTTTTAAAATCCTCAAGGGTGTGTGACTGGTGTTTTCTGTGTCTATGTGTAGCAAAGGTGGAATAAATATTTGTACTGAAGTTGCAGTCTTTGAAGACACATGCAACTACTTCAAACTTCCTTAAGTGGTTGTTAAGATGCTCAAAATACTGCTTCTCTGAATTAAAAAAAACAGAGCAGCAAAGTAGACAAGTAAATGAAAGAGGTCCACTTTGTGTGACCATCTTCACATGGTGTCGAGACAAATGGGTCTTAAGGGCATTAAATGTTTTAAACGAGCAAGGGCAATCAGTGTGAAGACAAGGGACTGACTGGCTGCGACCACCATTTCCATGCTTTAGTCTGTAGTGTTTTAACAATCCCAACCTCTTCTCTGACTCAAAGCTACATATCTTACACATCCATCTCATGTTGTGGCACCTTAAACAGACAAATTATGTGACAAGTTAAACCTAATCGTTACTAATTTGATCTTACCTTGTGGAGTTCAAATTAGCAGTCAGAAGGTCCTATGTTCTGTAAAAAAAAAAAAAAAGAAAAAAAAAAAAAGGTTATCTATATGCTTTTCAACTAATTTCTACTGACTCAAGGATGCACACTGATATTATTATTATTTTTTTTTACATATGTTAGTTCGGTGGCAAATTTAAAACAGGTCAATATGAAGACTTGAGTGAAATCGAGTGCGTATATCGTTTTTTGTTTTGTTATTTTTCAAAATACACCTCATGGCAGCTGTGCAGCAATTATTTTAAACTGGACCGTGGTCGTTTTATTCACAAAGACGTTAGTTAAGGCAGCAGGCGTGTGTTGTTTAGGTGGCCATCTAAGCTGTAAAGTGCTGTGGGAAATTCTGGACATACCTCCTGCCAGGAAAGTTAGTCAGCAAGTCTAGCAGGAAAATACACTATTTGCTAGCGCAGCTTCTTTCAGTGCGGAGAAACTGACTTAAGTAGGTGAGCCAACAGGAACGTACAAAGTTTGTTCCGCTTAAAACTTACATTCATGGTTCTACTTCTTCCCATTTCCGTCAAGTCTGCCAACCGTCGAAATGTGAACCATGGTATGTCTGAAGAAAGACCGCTCAAATGTGGGGAGGGGCTTTGACGTCATGCTCCGAATGCAGAGAAGGTGGCCATATTCACTGATGTCACTCCATTACATTTTACTTGGAAATATCAACTAATTAAGCCAATGAATTGGTTTAGTGAATATTACTTGGATCGAATGATTCAATTTACATACAAAACTGAGGACACATAATTACAAACAATCCTCAAGTAATGCACTACAAGAAAAACTGCTATTTTAAAGTAATAGCACTGAATTTGTATTTTTTTGTAAAATTTATATAGCTAATTGAAATAATAATTACAGGGCCAAAAAAACATTTTTTTCAGTGTGTTACAAAAGAGTATATTATATAAAATTCCATTAAATTCTATGAAATTCCAAAATTTCAAACACTAGAATAATAAAAACCAAAGTCAAATACTGTATAATTCCCTGAAAATGGTAACCTCAGATGCAGATAGAGATGAACTGCATGTAAAAATGCTTGTCACCTTAAATTCATCAAATAACTGTAATCTGTTTTGGTAGCAAGCTAAAATATAAAAACAATGTCACTGTCTAATCATATATGGGACTAACCATAAACCGTTTGAACGTCTACATTGGAGCTGTGGTGTATATTTATGTAGTCAGAGTGCAAGAAATGCAAGATAAACATAACGTAATTCACAGTGACAGACTCAGTTATGAGAAAGCCAAAAAGCAACAATTACGGGTATCTTAAATGGGAATTCCTCACAATGCAATCTTTTTGTATTCATTCATTTTTTTGTGTCATTTATGAAAAACTATGGTTTTGATCCCACCTTTTTTATTGATGCTACAGGGCACCGCCATGTCTCTGATTAAATTTCTGATTATATCAGGAGGAAAATGTTGGAATGCTGGACAGCCCGTCCCCAGTGTCATTCCTTATGCACCGCCTTAGGGCTCCAGTTCAAGGATTACTGATATGCTGAAGCACCATTGTACCCAGTGTTCCCCAACACAGGCATATACAATAGGAAAGATAAAGCGATACAGCCTCTCGAGTTCTGTCCAGTCCTCTCTGTATTATATTTCACATGTAATGTGACCAAGCAGTGATTTACATTTGGCTCTAAAGGTGGTTGGATATATGCTTTCACACAATATGTCTTTGATATTGCAGTACAATATCAAATATCATATCAGCAATAAACTACATAACACTGGCAGTCAGCTATTCATGCAATGCAATGCTGTACCATAGAGTCTCTGAGGAGAGTTTTTGTTGTGTCTGTTCCCCCACCCTCTTCTTTCTTCAATCTCTAGTGTATGTTTTCCCTCATCACCTCTGTACAGTTTCTATCTTTGCAGAAATAATTGACAGGCGTGTCCAAAAATAGCCCCAGGGGTTGGAGAAGTAGGATTCAGACAGCACTGTTGTTGTGTAGGCAATAAGGAACCTAAGGTAATGACTGGATAATGATAGCGTTCCTATATAGCTGAAATCTTCTCATGCCTATGAAATGAGTCCTATCGAGTGCCTATGCTGGCCCATTAACAATTAGAAAAATGTATTATCTGCTAAGACCCCAAAAGGCCCTAAAGGCCATACGCTTACTTAGAACAAGTGGTGCAAAATGATAATACTTTCAGAGAAAGTTAAATACTTACAAATACCTGGACTAATTTCCTAGCTCTGTTTCTGATAGAGATTAAATGTAAACATGTAAAATTTCATATGACACACCGAGATAGTTTCTTGTGCATGGCTGTGTTCTAGCCTAATCCTAAAGCAAGCATTACCATAGTGGATGCACAGTGATCGGAGGGAAACTGCCAAGAATGTATTTAATGATCAGTGGTGGAATGAGGAAGTACAGAAAAGTATTTAAAGGAAGGGGCTAGCAAATTTAAAGCGGAATAGTAATAACAGAGAGGAGTAGGAGAACTGAAAGGCTAGGTGTATGAGTGTATGTGAGGCTGGACACCAAGGAAGGAGAAAAGGACTCAAAAGTACTGGTTGATTTGGCCGGGAGAGCAAGCATGAAAGAATGTGCAGCAGGTTAGAGGTATACAGACGGAAGGGGTACCTCGAGAAGCTGATAAATGAAGAAATACATGAGAGAGAAATGTGGTATGCGGCGGTATGAAGATGTCTAGTAGAGAAGCCAGGGCAACTTGTCACCAGGTTATTTAACCTCTTAAGCCCCAACGGCCCCTGATACGGGGGCAAAAGGCAGGAGATTCAAATTCAAATTCAAATTTTATTTGTCACGTACACAGTCATACACAGTACGATATGCAGTGAAATGCTTGGACAACTGCTCGTGACCTAAAGAAAACAAAAAAGGAAAAGGCTATGAATAAGATAGGAAATAAATATGAAAAATTAAAAAGGGAAATAAATATGAAAAATTAAAAAGGGTAAATTTTACTAGGAAGGAATAAAATATAAATTAAGGTTAAAAAGGAAATAACTGTACAACACAAATTAGAATGAAGGGTAAATTTAACTGGGAAAGAATAAGATAAAATATATAAATTAAAGTTGAAAATAAAATAACTGTACAACAAAATACACAATATAGAACTATATAAGAATGTATGAAGAAATATAAATAAATATATACACAATAACAGCAGCTGTACAAGTATTAACTGGAAATGAAGAATATAATGTCCAGTGTTGTGCAATCCACATTTGTAAGTGTCTTCTGCAGTGCAAATATGCTTAAAGTGATTTAAGTGATGAAGTGAAAACAATGTCCAGAATGTCCAGTGTGTGTGTAAGAACCATATGTGTGGGTCAGTACTGTGTGGTGGTGTGATTGAGAGACCGTATCGCCTGCGGGAAGAAGCTCCTCCTCAGTCTCTCTGTGTTGGTCTTCAGGGAGCGGAATCGCTTTCCTGACCTCAACAGAGAGAACAGTCCGTTGTTGGGATGGCTGAGGTCCTTCACGATCTTCCTGGCCTTGGTCCAGCACCGCCTTGAGGTCAGGGAGCTCGGAGCGGATGGTGCGCTCAGCTGATCGCACAACCCTCTGTAGAGCTCGTTTGTCCTGCATGGTGCTGTTTCCGAACCAGGTTAAGATGTTTCCCGCCAGGATGCTCTCTATGGTGCACGAGTAAAAGTTCCTGAGCACCTTGGAGGGCAGTTGGAAGTCTCTCAAGCGTCTGAGGTGGTAGAGACGCTGACGGGCCTTTTTCAGATCAGTTAGGCTTGGGGCTTAAGAGGTTAACACAAACCTGGAAAGAGCAGGGCTGTAGTAACTACAGAGGGACAAAGCTGAAGAGTCATACCATGAAGAGGTGATGATCATTGAGCATTAGTTTATCTTCAGGCTGACAAAGAGCATTAAAGATGCAATATTTGCTTTGATAGTGTTCTTGGAGAAGTATAGAAAAGGTCAGAGGAGCTTCATTGTGTCTTTGTGAATCTACAGAAAACATTTGATAGGGTTCAAAGAGTGGAACTTTGGTACTACCTAAGAAAGTCAGGAGTGGAAGAAAAGTTTGTGAGGGCAGTGCAAGAGTTGTGTGAGGACAGTGACACAGTGGTGAGGTGGGCAGTAGGAGTGACAAATGGGTTCAAGGAGGGAGTATGACTACATCAGGAATCACCTCTGGGCCCCTTTTTGTTTTGGTGCTGATAGTTGAGATCAAGCAGGAGTCTGCTGCTGTTGAAAGGGAAAGAGTCAGAAAACCTTATATCCATCTTCTGAAGGATGTCCCTCTCTACAACGATGTTACTTAAGAAAATGTTAAACCCTCTGGGGTCCAGGGTATAATTGGCCATTTTAACTACTTTTGATTTGACCTCTACATTTCACCTTTAAAAACTATTTACTTTGTCTTGTTTGGAATTAAAACATAAAATCTGAGTAGAAAGTTATATTTTTTACTGTAACAACCACAAACATGTTTATTGAATCATATTTCATAACTTTAAATGCAAATATAAATTGTCAATTTTAAAATCCTATGCACAAGTTTTGCAAACAACAAAGTTATTTGCAGCCATTCACCTTTTACCCTTTGTTATAACCATTTCAAACTATTTATATAACCATCAGCTGTTCTGCATTCAATAAGATGCCACAGAAATTATTTGTGCGACTCCAAAAAAATAATTTCTGTCCACTATAAAGGAGAACATCACAGCCTGATACCTGCAGGTCTGACAGCAGCAGGTGTATCACTCCTGTTCTCTACCTGGAGACAGCACTCACCTCATTGTTGTGACACACAACACAAAACTATCCTCTACACTACACACTAACTACACAAGACAACACATTAACTACACACTCCAAACACACTAAACGTCACAGATCTCTCACGTCTCAAAACTCGCTCTCTCTCTTTTTCTGCTGTCTTTCTTTCTCTCACTCCCTCTCTCTCTCGCCGTTACTCCTAAAACTTCCCCCTCTTCCCTAAACAACCTTGATTGGTCGACATGGTGCATTTTTCCACCAACACGAACAGGCTGTTTTTTGTTTTGTTTTTTTATTTTTTGCTTTAAGCAGAGAGTGCTTGCTAGCGCTGTCCTTAGACAGCAAACGTGATGAAACTATTGAGGAAAAGCGCAGCGTATATATTGTTTATCATGACTCTGGTTTTACGTGGCCTATCAACATAATTTAAAAACTGCTATATATGCTTTGTCATCTTGAAGTGGTCGTGTGATTGGCTTACTACGACTACTTTATTCTTCCTCAGTCAAACAGCAGCACTCATGTGATTGTTTTGCCCCCCTGAGCTCCAGGTGTTGTGCCAAAAAGTGACCGTGATTGCCCTCCGTGGGAGCGCGGCCATCTAGCTGTCTAAAGCTCATCTGTAGACAGCTACTTCCGTGCAACTGATATAAGGTGCGGTAAGCTGAAGACAGCTTCAACCGTCTGTTTGTTGAAAAATAGTAACGTGACTGCACCGCATTTTCTTGTTAGTGACGGTAACGGCGTTGTAACGATAGGAATAGTAATTAGTCAGATTACTCGTTACTGAAAAAAGTAACGCTATTATTCCCATCACTGCTCTTGAGAGTAAAAAGGCATTTTCTCCTCCAGAGTTTCTAGAGTATTTTCAAGACTCTGTACTTGTTTCTACTGTTTTGTGTGGAAACAAGTGTGGGTCAAAGTTGGCAGTGGATGCCATTACAGAGCTTGACCTCTGATTTAAAAGCAAAGCTGGCGTGAGAACAGCTGCACAGGTGGTTTTGCATTAGTTACTGCCATAACTTCTGCCTTGAATGTACTCAGCATTCACAGCAGAAGTTGTTGAGATTTGAAATATATATTTTGAATGCGTATTTGCTGATTATATTGTGGTTACTCGTTACTGAAAAAGTAACGCCGTTATTCCATCACTAGCGAGTGTTGGTTGTGTGTATGCAAACTGAAGAAGCACTACATCCAGAATCTGTTTAGCAATACTGATAAGTATCTCCTAAGAACCACTCATGTGTGAGGAATGGGGATAGATAAAACGCCCATGTGGAGCCTTTTTCCGTTAAGTAGCTGGTTAATGTTGCATCACTGTGATCGATTTTCAATTCATTACAAGTTTGAGGAATTTGTGTCTCTGTCAGACCACAGAGGTTTTGGAGGTGAGTAAATGGAGTAACATCTTAGTGCATTGATGAAGGTTTATGTTGACATTGATTCTATATATAGTAAGCTCAGTGCATGCCTGTGCTACCTCCAAGAGCAGGGGTGTCAAACATTAGCCCGGGGGGCCATAATCAGCTCGGCAAAGACTCCAATCTGGCCAGCTAGACAGCTTTGGATGGAAGACATAAATTTTAGACTTCTAACTGTAATTTTGATCAATTTTAAAGTTTTTCCTGCTGATACAGTTCTCTTCACAGCCATTCATGCTCCACCAAAGTAGTCGCGTAACAGATTTTACATATTTATCATGCAAGAAAAATGAGATGACTGGTGAAATTGCACTTTTTTATTTTATATTAAGATACCTATGGGATTAAATGTGCAACATCTTTACACTAACACTCATCCAGCCCACTAAAGAGCAAAGTGGCAAGAAAGTGCGGAGGAAGGACTTTTTCACCGAAAGAAGTTGACGGTGCTAGCAAGCTAAAGTTACACGGAGCTATGGAGATGGAGGCATTTGAAGCTAACATTCTCGCTGAGTTGAAAAAAGTCCAGGATAATTTGAAAAGAGAAATAGCGGAAAAGACTGGACTTGTGAAAACAGAAATGTCGGAGTTTAGGAAAGAAGTGGAGCAACGGCTCGACGAAATTGTCATGGACTTAAAAGAGGTAACAAATAGGAGGAGGTCGAACAGAGAGTAACCGAGGTGGAGGAGGTCACAGTCGACCTTAAAGACGTGCTCGGCCATACTCTCCAGTTACAAGAGGCTCTCCAGACACGTCTGTCCGACCTGGAAGCCCGCTCTCGCAGGAATAACATACGTGTTCACGGGATACCAGAGGATGAAGAAGGGGACAACATGCTCGAATTCATGGAGAATTTTATAAAGAAGGAACTGTCCCTCTCCGACACCAATTACGACAGAAACATAAAATTCCTAGAAGAGGAGGACACGGGCTTGGTTAAACTCTTCTTTGACTCTTGTAAGGAAAATGCGCCAAAGGAACAGATATCCAGATTATACAAATGTTTACAAACATGTAGGAATAAACGTACATCAAGGCTAGACGGGAAAAAGAGGTTGAAATAATAATACATGACGACAACTGGTTTAATATATGTAAGGCTGTGGTAATGCCCTCGAGCTCAGGTCTATGGGGGGAGTTTGCATGGAAAAACAGTGCGTTTTTTTTGTCACGCCTAATGCTAAGTGTAAACAAAGTAAAGACCCTAACAAGGCTCAGTGTTGGAGGAACTGTGGATGTATATCTGCAGGACATTTTCATATTTTTTGGGAATGCGCTAAGATTGTCCCCTACTGGCTAGTAGTGATTACAGAAATCAATACTATGATGGGCTTGAACTTGGCCCTTGATTTCACTGTGTTTTATCTATGTGATTTGCCCCAAGGACTGAGGAAGTCGGACAAATATATTTTATTAATACTATTGGCTGGTTCAAAGAAAGCCATAACTCGCAAATTGCTAAATGTGGATCCACCGTCATTTTTGGACTGGATAAGCATCATCAAGGAAATTTACACAATGGAGAGACTGACTTTTTCACTAAGACTTCCTGCTGTTAAATTTGAGAAGTACTGGAAAAAATGGGACCTTTACTTGAATGGAAAAATATTATAAATTCTGGTACCATGTATCATTGCTGTAATTCACCTATTTGATTTGATTGTACCATAAATGGATGTCTTTCTTTTTTTTAAATATATGCGTCTTTGCTAGCCTAGATGCTCTGTACTTGTTAAGGGTCTGAATGTTTTGTAAAAAAAAATACAAAACTACCAATAAAAATAGAGTGTTAAAAAAAGTTGGCTGCATGTGGCCCATCCCTGTCTTTGACTCTGATTTTGACGGAATTCCCCAGGTGAACTTTGTTCAGGGACGAACCTTCATAGCTAGCACTCTGATCAAATACCACTCTTAACTGACGGGGGGTTTATGCTCAGAAAGATGGAAAATACCAGTGGTCCTTATTTCCCTTAAGTGGAAGAGCCCTTTGTGTCAGAGTTCTTATCCAACATTTTCCCGAGAGATCAATGCAAGACAGGAGTGCAGTTTAGAGGCAGTGTAAGGTCATTGAGAGCTCCTTAATTACAATTTTGATGGGACACAGATTAAAAACTATGCATGGCCACTGTGCAGCACGTGTTTTCAAAACACTGACATTTGGCAGCTTATGGGCTGTCCCCAGGCAGGCGTCACCCATGGTGACCCATCCTAGATCTAGCCATTGTGCAGAAGGCGCACTGCAAGAGCCATTGATTTGTTCCCTCACCTTGTCAACCCACAGGATATCTCTACCCAAGAGCAGGAGGAAGGAGCATCTGGCTCTTTAAGGGGGAATTTTATCTGCAACTTGCTGTAAGTGTCGGTGATGTTGTGCCATTACAAGGGATGGGCTCTCTTTCCTGTCGTCAGGGATCACATCACGTTCAATCAAATTTGGAAGTGAAGCTTGATTTTACCATCCACAGACTGTCTAGCAAGATTTCTTCCCATAATTTTCATTACCCCAGAGCAGGTCTTGAGTGTGTATTGAAAAGGTCGAAAACACTAATTTTCAAGAGACTCATTGCTCTCTTTATTGCCTTTGTTTCCTTTGAGCTGGAATGTAGACTTTATTCATTACCACCAGCTATGTGCATTTGCATGAAACTGGATTTTATACATTATAATTTTTGGTTAGGTTTTTTCCACTTCTACAGTTCATACATGTGATCGCCAGTCAGCAGTCTTTGATTATATGTTAATACACAACAAATGCTACAAAACTAATTTGCATGCTTCAATAAGTTTTCATTAGGTTCCTTAGTTTTGCTCTCTTACAAAGATGAAAGATGTTCCTCCTTACAATTGGATCTTACTGAAACTGACTTCTCCTGCAAACCGAGGAAGCTTCTCCATAAGGGGATGTACTCCTCTAGCGTCCAAATATAACAGTCCCGGAAGATAGTCACCAGCTTTTGCAGACTATCTCTAGAAGAATGCCACAAAACTCTTTTACTTCAAGTTGTCTTTGTTGCTGAGTTTAGGGAAATTTTCAAACTTTTTCAGCAGTGAATGTTACGCCACTTTTGATATCCCCACAACATTCTTGGAGTCTTTGCCAGCTTGGGTTAAGTTGTACTTAACCTGCAGCCTACAGATACTCATGAGCATTAACGTTGTGGTCATCAGCATGCAGAACAAATTCTCCTTGCATGCTGTTCAGACTTTACATTCGGCCATGTCATCATTAAATACATTTTCTTGAGGTGAGAGGCTGCAATCTTTACTTGCATATGACTAATAATTTTCTGTCCAGTCTGCACTCAACCATTCACTCCATATGAGGTGTTTTTTGAAGTCTTATATACCTTGAGGTTCAGATGACACGTCTAAATGAGAATAAAATTGTGGCTGTGATAATCCAGAGGGATTCATTCCACTTCTGCCTTAGCTCGTGCCTTGATTGCTGAGGAACTGGCTGATGAAGCCTTGACTGCCTGGATGAATGGCCTGTGCATTAGCCCCTTGACTGTCCCTCCTTTCCATCCCGGTGCTGGGAAGCTAGCTATTACTGTTTGCCTTCTTGGTACCAAAGAAATTGAGTGAGATTGTTTGGAGTGGTTGACTTGAATGGCAAATGGGTTGTTAAAAATATTAACTCAATTTAAATTTGATGACAGCAACACATCATAAAAAAGACAGAAAAGCCTGGAAAAGTAAGTGACACTAAAAGGAAGTAGCTTAGGGAACATTTTGTAACCAATTAACAAATAACTGGCAACAGATGTATAAACATTAGAGATCTTCTTAGAGAGGCAGAGTTTCTCAGAGGTGAAGATGGTCAAAGGTTCCCCAATCTGCAAAAAAAGGTGTAAAAACTGTGAAGCCTTATGAATATGTCATTACCTACAGTATACAAAATCATCAAAAGATTATAAAAATCAGGAGAAGTTTCTGTGTGCAAGAGATAAGGTTGAAAATCAATACTGGAGACAACACTGCATTAAAATTAGGCATGATTCTGTGTATACACTCACTGTACTTCTCATGCTGTAGTTTTTGGTCTTTCATGGGTTTTTTTCTCTCATTTCTGGTGAACTCCACTCTTGCTTCCTTCCCTGTTCTGGCTCACTTGTCGACAAATCAGCATTCAACCAACAGCATCATACACATCAAGCAGCAGCTGGGATTTTGCAGGACTGTACAGGTAGGGTTGCCAACCGTCCCTTAAAATACGGAATCGTCCCGTATTTCGAAACAAAAGTACACGTCCCGTATTGAGCTAATAAGGGACGCACTTTGTCCCGTAATACAGTGAGAATCAAAAGTAGTCTATAAATGTTTATGGAATTAACGCTTTGTTTGAAAACATAATTCCCAGCCCCTCTCCTGCTTTGTGACCAATGAGCTGACAGCACACTTATGACAATTCGAGTATGACAATTCAGATTACCGCTCATCTCATTGGTCGAGGAAAGGTCGCTTGCGGAGAAAATACCGGAAGACAACAGATGACCACAACAAGAAGCATGGCCAACAGGGGAACAAACGCCGACTCTGCGGTGCAAGTCTCGGATGACAGTACACCTAAAGCTGGGCAGACACTGTGCGATTTTTTTCAGTCACGTTATTCAGCTCCTGCTCAAACTGCACGATTGACTCGCAGGGGTTAGAAGTTCGTATGTCACGATGTACTCTCACACTATACCGCCTGATGCTCTGATGCGACCTGAGTGCTCACACTGTGCCTCCATAACATGAAGGTTATAACAGAAAATCTGTCGCTCGCGCTCTCTCTCTGTCTTTCACTCACACAGACACACCACTACCATCAACTTTGCTAAATTGCTAATGAAAAACATTGATCAGGCAGCTGTGATTGAGCAGCAGTGTAAATCCAACTATTTTCACGGTTGTTGTGGTCGTGATAATTTTGTGATGCCACATCGAAAAGGCTCGGATGAGCTTTCCAAAGTTCTACAAGTTGTGCCTCCATCGCTTGTGTCCAGATCACACGCTGCACAGCCGTGCTGCGCCGTCTTTTTCACCAACGTTTACGTTTGCGCGTGAGCAGTGTGAGCGCCTGTGGTGACACCCTCACGAGCGATTGATGATCGGGAGCTGGTCGTGAGGTGTTAATCACTTCTCGTTACCCCACGTATACTACACGACGCACAATGAAGGCCAAAATCGGTCCGATCACTCAAAAATCGGCTCAAAATGGGCCAAAAATCGCACAGTGTAAGCCCAGCATTAGAGCAGCAATGTTTGTTCCCCTCAGAGAAAGGGAAGAATGGGAAAAGGAAAACACCTGGCTGGAAAACGTTAATATGGGCATGTGCAGTGAATATCAGCGCTATGTGGCCAGAAGTGTGATAATATAATTTATTTTGTGTAATAAACAACTGCAAGGATAGATGATTACAACAAATTGATGACTAATACATAAAAGTAATACATAGATGAATAATGATGATGAGTTATGATGCGTAATCATGGGAACAAGCGGGTTTACAAACAGGAGCAGCTGATTAGCATTAGAAAAGCTGAAATAATACCTCAACTGAAGCCAATTGTACTAAATGCACTAAATGTGCACTGTTACAAGAATATTTTTCTTTCTATTGTTTTCTATTATTTTAAGTTAAGCAGGACAGAGTTCTTTTAAAGAAAGATTTACTTATATTCTCAAAAGTTAAGCATGACAGGCTTCTGTTTAAGAAGGAGACCTGTTTTACTGTGTTAATGTTGTCATTTTGAGCTAAAAATAAATGGCTAAATGATCATTTGTTTCACATGTGTTCATATCACAAAGAATAGAATATGCATCTACTTAAATCAACTTCAAGTCAAATGGTTAAAAAAATAATTTCACACACAAAAAAAGAGCTAGAAAATTCACCACACTGGGAAGGGTGAAGACAACTGGGTCGCCCGGCCCTGGCCACGAGGTGTCCCTTATTTATTTTTCAGGGAGTTGGCAACCCTATGTACAGGAGAGGTTTGGGGGGTTGGAAACACTCTTCATAGGCAAATAGCACTGCAAACAGACATAACCGTAGTAGCATAAATTAAGTCAGTAAGACATGTTATCATTCAAACACATTTCCACACAATATAAAAGACTACACACCCCACATGCTAGCCTTTAGCTTAGCCTTTATTTAGGTTATTGCTCTGGATCATCAGAACGGTTTCCACAGCTCTGTCTTTTACCCCATATCTGGTCCTTTCCTGCTGGAAGGTCATCCCTCATTCATGTTGCTTTACCTAAACTTGTTGATGCCACAATGAAATGCTTACCAGGAAAATAAAAGAAGTAAAAATACCTCAGAGGTATGATGAGTAGTGATGGTAAATTTGATTCTTTTTACTGAATCGAGTGTTAATGAGTCACTCACCAAAGTGAATCGGGTGTTTTGAGTCATTTGATTCACTGAGTCGGTTGACCAGAGAGTGCAAAACTTTTAGATTTTCACTCAAACTTAATTTGTTTCCCTTTTCATGTAAATCCCACTGCTAAGATGAAAGATTAAAAAAAAAACAAAAAAACTATTTTATAGAGAAAAAAGAGCAAAAACATTTCTAAAATTAAGCAATTTCCTATCAAAATTGCTTAATAAACATTTATTTTGTTTATTTGTATTTTATTAGTATTTTCCTTAAGTGTGTCTAATATATATTTTCTCATCTAAATGTCCACTGCGCTGTGAGCCAGGGGGCGGTAATGCGCCTTAACATTGGTTGCCAACCAAGAAGAAGAAGAAGCTATGAGCCAGGAGGCAGGGGGTGAGTGAGTGATTCGTTCGCTCGCTCTATGATTCAGCACAGGAGGGAGTGAGTGAGTGAGTGAGTGATTAGTTCGCTCTGTCTTTGATTCAGCATAGGAGGGAGGGGGTGAGTGAGTGAGTGAGTGAGTGATTAGTTCGCTCGGTCTTTGATTCAGCACAGGAGGGAGGGGGTGAGTGAGTGAGTGAGTGATTCGTTCGCTCGGTCTTTGATTCAGCACAGGAGGGAGGGGGTGAGTGAGTGAGTGAGTGAGTGAGTGATTAGTTCGCTCGGTCTTTGATTCAGCACAGGAGGGAGGGGGTGAGTGAGTGAGTGAGTGAGTGAGTGATTAGTTCGCTCGGTCTTTGATTCAGCACAGGAGGGAGGGGGTTAGTGAGTGAGTGAGTGATTCGTTCGCTCGCTCTATGATTCAGCACAAGAGGGAGGGGGTGAGTGAGTGAGTGATTCGTTCGCTCTGTCTTTGATTCAGCACAGGAGGGAGGGGGTGAGTGAGTCCTGAGTGATTCGTTCGCTCTATGATTCAGCACAGGAGGGAGGGGGTGAGCGAGTCCTGAGTGATTCGCTTATGCTTACGATTCAGCACAGGAAGCGTGGGGGTGAGTAGCTCAAATGTGTTGTTAGCATGTTAGCAGCGCGATGCTACTCTGAACCGAGGAGCTATTTTCTTGATGTGAGCTTCTACTCAGGGTTTTTTCTTCCAGTTCAGAGCAGAAATGCTTTTGTTACGAAACTGCCTGTTGTTTTCCCCCCCACAATTTTAATTATAAGCTAGATATATTTCTACTAATGGAATTAGTTTGCTAACAGCAACAGGGATGAGTCAGTGAGTCAGTTGGGCTTGTGAATCATGATTCACGAGTCAGTAAAGTGATTCTCGAGTATTGAACGATTCGTTCACGAATCGAACATCACTAATGATGAGTGCTAAAACAATATCCAGGATGATTGAGCAGCTAAAATTCTGTATCAGCCAAAAGAGGGATAACAGTCCTCTCCTAAAAGTCCATCAGCTGGTCTCTTCAGTTTTTGGATTGTTGCTAAAAGAAGAGTGGATCTTAGACAGTGGTAAACACAAACAAACACTGCCGCAACTAAGTGGTATATTTTCTCAGTTTAAACACTTGATCTGTTTGCTATGTTCTATTGTCAATGAACTGTGGGTTTAAGAGATTTGCAAATCATTCAGTTTTAATTTACATTTTGCAGAGCATTACATATTTTTAGGATTGGGGTTGCACTTCCCGAGTTATTAAACTTCTTTTAGTAATTCATTAGTGTGGACTATCATTGGCTCAAGTATCTAGCCATATTTAATCATTCATCTGTTATTAATGTAACTTACACAATTTAAATTGTTTCCCTAACATATTGCTAGTAGTGATGCATTCCTTCATCTCACAAAATTTGTCAGGCGGATAATGCGTTATTTAGGAGGAGAAAAAAAACATTTGAATCAGAGAGAAGTCTGTGTCATCATCCCGTGCTACAATGAGAAAAAACAGAGTTTCTGTCTGACCTTTTTGAAATGTGTTTTTACTGGTAGCTGTCCAACAGCTCAATCACCACTCAAGGAAATAAACAGTTATTAAATAATTGCATTGATTTTGAGGTTCAATTAAATTCCCATTAAAAATATGAATATTGCTCTTCTTGTCTAAACTCTTGACTGGGGGATTTGCTCTAGTATAGCATTAATGTCATGATTTCCACACATTTTTTTCTTTTTTCTTTTTCTTTTTTTTTTTGCACTTTGCTCACTAAAGTGATGTTTTAAAATGTCAGCAATGTGTAACTGCTGTCAGAGCGCAAGAGGCTGAGAGATACTTGTTCAGTCAAAGAAAAGTTACTCAGTCTTTTCTTCAGTAATATTACCTTACCACAGATTAGTTACAGTATGCGCCCCTTTGTGGCATTTTTTTTTTTTGCATTCCCATTTATTTATATCAATAGTTGGTATATAGATCCATTCCTATTATATAATACACGGTGTGTTTTGGGAAATTATTTAATAAAAGATAAAGGACAGATGACACTTTAGAAAAAGGTCAAACTCCAACAGTACACAGCCACATGGTTTTGAGCACAGCTACCCTACCTGTCTCAGTTGCGCCTGTGTTTGTCGTGGTGCGACCAGTCCTCCACATCTGTCCTAACTTCTAGTTGTCTCTCTTCTTCCACCCTAACTGTCACTCTCCCTTCCTTACTTGAGTGGGTGTGTGTGCACCTGATAACTCTGCTGCTTACCTCACTCAGGAAATGGGTGAGGTCGCTTGGGATTCAGTCGCCACATTTGTTTTTCATCACTCTCTTCTTCAGTATTTAACCTAGACCTCTTTTTGTTATTCTTCACCAGACTGTTGTAGTACTCAGTCTATACCCCCAGGCTCTAAGCCTGCTCAGCGCAGAAAACCTGCAAACAGTGTCAACTGGTCAGTAAGCCAAATCAGTGGCAAAAACCAGTGGGAAAATAGAAAACCCACAGGGCCAAACCTTGGAATTCAAAAGAAATGTTGGAGCATATTCCAGCTGTCATAGGGCAAGAAACAGGTCACTAATCTGTTTCAGGGCTGACACATAAGAGACAGGCAACCATTCACACTCAAATTCAAGCCTGTGGGCAATTTGGATTCACCAATAAACCTAACATGTATAACTTTGGACTGTGGGAAGACTGACGAACTGAAGCCTGGAGAAACTAAAAGCAGACACGGGGAGAAAAAACTGATATTGCAGGGTGTTTACATTACAATATAAAGCACCCTGAGGGGGCTGCTCTTGTGATTTGGAGCTATATAAATAAAACTGAATTGAATTTAATTGAACTAATTTAAAAAGTCATGCAAGAATGCCCCAGACTAGATTTAAACCTGGGATCTGGGACAATCATACTGCCCAGAATTTAGCTAGTGAAATTAAATAGCACGAAGGATGGATGGATGGATGGATCCTATCCCAGCTTAATGTTTTTCCTGGATAATGTGGCCTCTGTATATTTAGCTTACAGAGAGACTATTTGTGTTTGGTAATATTTGCTTAGCTGTTTGAAAATCACCAGGGAAAGTAACACTCACTCCGCTCCGTTTATTCTCTCAGGGATAAAGTTGCTCAGAGGCTGGAGTACTGCGGCCACGGCTTTTACATCGGCATGCATATCAGGAATGAGATGTAAAAAAGAAAGTGTAGAAGGCATTAAAATGACTGCAAGGTAATATTATTTTATAATGTGTGGAGCAAGTACATACCAAACATCAACAGCAAGCAAGGCCAGTCCCCATAAAAAATCCAATACCAATACAGTGCTTGCAAAGATTTTCTTTATATTCTGCTAGGAAATGTGAAATAGATGCAGCAATATACTGAAATGTGCAAACATAGGTGAAAATACAGTATATGAAGCAAAAATGGAGTTTGTACAGTTCTAATGAGCTTGAAAGTCATTATTAGGTATAAGCACCTTCATTCTTCAACACAGCCTGAACTATCTTACACAGCTTTCTTATAATTTCTTTAGGTAATCTTCTGGAAAAGTTCCCCAGAATTCTTGAAGGTCATTCAAAGCTCATCTTTGGATATTTCTGCCTTCTGTTCTGTTCAAGTTGATCCCACACTGCTTCAATAATGTTCAGGTCCGGGCTCTGGCGAGGTCAGCCTACGACTGATAGTGTTCCACTCTGGGTTCTTCTGCACACAGAGTGTGTTTGGGATTAGTGTCATTCTGAAAAATGAAGTCATTGCCAATCAAGCATTACACAAAAAGTATTGTGTGGCGGATCAAAATCAAATCTCTTCTGAATTTGGCAAGGTCTACAACACTGGCTTTGAGCTGAGATGCAGCCCGAAACCATAACAGAACCACCACTATGTTTTACAGATTGCTGTACACTCTCAGTGCTAAAACTCTCTCTTTCAGTTAATAGCTATTTGAGAATCACCCTGTTCATGTAAAGGCATACTGTTTTTATGCCTTTCAAAGTTCCCACTGTGCAGTTGTATAGCTTGCAACAGGTCAGCCTTGCCTCCCTGCTTCCCTTTCTTAAAAATGGCTTCTTGATTCTGTCTCTGAGAACATTTCTGATGAGGCTCCAGTGTACAGGAGCAACAGAGTCTCTCAGGTTCTGTGTCAGGCCCTATTTCTTAAAGACATAATTTTCAGATACTGTTCATCTGTTATAGATTTCTAAAGCCTGGCACATCTTTTGCCCTCCACTTGTGCAGTTTTCTAAAATGTTTGAAGGATGCACTGGACGACATGCGAAGATGTGCCAAGTTTTCAGCTAGTAGCTCTTTTGGAATCATCTTGTTGGTGCAAAAATATAATTTTATGCCTGTCATACTTTGTTCAACAAAAGCAATAGAAAAAGCAGGCTGCTTGGAAAAAACACCTACAGATACAATTTAATATTGCTTCTATGTGCTTGTTTTATGCTTGAGCATAAGTCTAACACCTTGTGTTACGCAGTGAGGGGTGGTGAGGGAAACATCAGACTTCACTCTATCTTAATTAAAGTAATTGTTTTATTATCTCTTGCCAACATCATACACATGCAGACAGTAACTTTTCAAAATGGCTCCCAATCCATTTCCTGCTCCCTTTAAATACTCTAAAGACACACCTTAATACAGACTGGCCTATAGAAGAGCTGCAATTGAGGCAGGCTTCCTCTTTACTGGGAAAACAAGATGGCCACCACAAAGGTAACCTGCAACACTTTGTTACTCAAATGCTTCCCAACATTACTCACTACCCCCCCCTTCTGGTCGACACATCTCCGGCAAACGGGAAAGATAGTCAGCAATAAGATTGTTCTTACCCGGACAATGCTGGACGGTGAACTGGTATGGCTGGAGGGCTAGGCACCAGCGCAGTATCCTCGCATTCTGATGTTGCTTGGAGTGCATCCACACCAGGGATCGGTGATCCGTCTGAAGAATAAATTCTCTTCCAAGGAGATAATATTTCAACGAATCAATTTCCCACTTAATTGCCAGTCCTTCTTTCTCTACTGTAGAATAGTTTTTTTCCCTGTCAAACAGCTTCTTACTTAAGAAAAGCACAGGTTTTTCTTCACCAGCTTCTCCTTGAGCCAGCACTGCTCCAAGTCCAACATTAGAGGCATCTACCTGTACAACAAATGGTTTGGAAAAATCCGGGCTTTGCAAAACAGGGACTTCAGAAATCTGTCTCTTTAAACATTGGAAGGCATGTTCACAGTCGTCATTCCACATCACTTTAGAAGCATGTTTTCTCGTGAGATCTGTAAGAGGGGCTGCCAAGGTTGAGAAATGGGGAATAAACCTCCGATACCAGCCAACCAAGCCCAGAAACGACCTCACTTGCTTTTTGGTTTTAGGTCTGGGAATTGTTCGTATAGCCTTTACCTTTTCAACTTGTGGCTTTATTTGTCCATGGCCAACAATGTATCCTAGATACCTCACCTCTTCTTGTGCCCAGGCACACTTGCTCACATTCAGAGTCAAACCAGCCTCCTGGATCTTTGCCAACACAACCTTTAGATGCTGCAGGTGTTCCTCCCAAGACTCACTGTAAATCACCACATCATCCAGGTAGGCAGCTGCAAACTTGGAACAACCATTAAGGACAATGTCCATCAACCTTTGAAAAGTTGCAGGTGCCCCATGAAGACCAAAGGGCAACACGGTGTACTGAAATAAGCCCATTCCTGGAATTTGGAAGGCTGTGTATTCTTTACAGGACTGCTCTAAGGGCACTTGCCAGTAACCCTTACACAAATCTAAGGTTGTAATGTATCTAGCCTTTCCTAGTCTTTCCAGTAGCTCATCAATCCGTGGCATCGGATACGAATCAAAACAGGAAATACTATTTAGCTTTCTCATGTCTGAACAAAATCGTAGTTGAGGGGAGTCTTTCTTTGGAACAAGTACAATGGGGTTTGACCACTCACTCCTTGAGGGCTCAATCACTCCCAGTTCCAGCATCATCTGAACCTCCTTCCTCAATGGTTCCACCATCCGTTCTGGTATCCTGTAAGGCTTAAGACGAAGAGGTTTTGTGTCTTTCAAGATGATGTTATGTGTTATGACATTTGTTCGCCCCGGTGTGTCTAAGAACAAAGATGGAAAGGATTGCCTCACCTCGTTCAACTGTTGCCACTGATCTTCAGTCAGATGTTCAGGAGGGTCTTCAGATTTGGGCATGCCTCTGAATGGGCTCATCTCAGCTTCTCCAACCTCCAGAATGCCACTGTCTTCAGGCCGAACATCTTGTACCATCAGGATTTGCTTCACACCTGGTTCTGGGGCGTTTCTTTCATGATACTCTTTTAACAAGTTTACATGTAGCAGTTGCTTTGATTTGTGTTTCTCTGGACAAATGACCTCATATGTCACTGGGCCGGTTTTTCTGGCCACAGTATAAGGTCCTTGCCACTTAGCCAGCAACTTACTTGGTCCAGTAGGCAAAAGTACCAAAACTTTTTGACCAGTCTTTAGTTCTCTCTCACAGGCATGCTTGTCATACCATACCTTTTGCTTTTGCTGCGCCTTCTGCATATGGTCTCTAACCTGTTCTCTGTATGTTTCCAGTTTGTCTCTCATCTGCAATATGTAGGAAATGATGTTCATCGTCGAAGCCACTTCAGTAGACCCCGGTGCCACTCCAGCCACCCAGTTCTCTTTCAGCATATCCAGGGGGCCTCTAACCTGCCTTCCATAGAGCAGCTCAAAAGGGGAGAAACCAGTTGAAGCCTGTGGTACTTCTCTGTATGCAAACAACAGAAAAGGCAACCATTTATCCCAACCTTTGCCAGTATCATCAATAAACTTTCTCAACATTTGCTTTAATGTACCATTAAATCGTTCCACCAGACCGTCCGTTTCTGGATGGTAGGGAGTAGTTCGAATACCTTTTACACCAAGTTGGTCATAAAGAGACTTTATCAAATGTGACATAAAACTGGTACCCTGATCTGTCAGGATCTCCTTTGGAATGCCAACTCTGGAAAAAAGGTCTACTAAGCATCGAACAATGTGTTTGACCTGCAGAGAACGCAGTGGATAAACATCTGGATATCTTGTGGCATAATCACAAATGACTAATGCATATTTATGACCACTACTGCTCTTAGGTAAAGGACCTATGATATCCATAGCTATTCTCTCATAAGGTACATCCATTATTGGTAATGTTTGCAACGGGGCTCTGTCTGAAATTTTGGTAGGAGCCACTTTCTGACATTCATGACATGTTTTGCAGTAGTCAACCACATCTTTGTACAATCCTGGCCAGTAAAAACGTTGAGCAACACGATTGTAAGTCTTTGCCTGTCCTAAATGTCCTGACCATGGTACAGTGTGGCCCAAATGCAGGATTACTGATCGGTACTCTTTTGGTACAACAAGTCTGGGTTTCTCCATGTCCGCTAGATACAGAAGTTTATCCTTTATTATGAAAGGTTCTCCAGTTACACTTTTAAGCCCTACATCATTTTCTTTTCCATCATCCACGTTGCATGCTTTCTTAAAGAGAGGTTTTAAAGATGAATCATTTTCCTGTCTTTCTCTAAAATTATTGGGAAACTCCCACTGAAGATCAATAGGTGGAGACATTGGTAAGGTTGGTTCTGGAAAGTTTGCCCTACCACTGTTTTTATTTTTCTCCTGCCTACGTTGTCGTTTTGTTTTCCTGAGTTTACTCCCTCCTTCAAATAAGTCTTCATCTACATCAGGCAGTGGTTCTAAACCCCTTTTCATTGAACGAGTGACAACAGCACAGGAATAGGCTTCAGAGTTATTATGAACCAAACTGTCTAAGATTGGTAAGTCTTCTCCCAAAATGACATCATATGCTAACTGATCCAACACTCCTACAGTTAACATAAATGCTTGGCCCTCAAGTTCAATAGTGACATCTGCTGTTGGATAATCTTTTTGACACCCATGAACACAAGTAATATTTACAGGTTTGTTAAAGTCAGGTAATACATTGCTCAACATAGAAGATTTAACCAAGGTTTGTGAGCTACCAGTGTCAGCAAGAGCCTTTACTGTTCGGCCATTTATTGAAACATCTACCACATGTTTATGTGGCACTAAACCATCACCAGTAAGTTCCCCCTCAAGACCTGTGGAGGGAACTACACACAACTCTACTGACTTTGGTTTTCTTAGGGGACATAAAGAAGCTTTATGACCAGGCTGCTGACAGTAATAGCAAATGAGGTTGTACCTTTGACTGCAATGTATAGGCTTCTTACCACCCCTAGTGTCCAAGCTTTCAACACTAGTCACCCCTGGAGGTTTTACCTCCCCAAACCTTGGTCTCCCCACAGTCATCTTTGACTTAGAAGGTTCACGATGAGCAGCTAGGTAACGTTCAGCCAGATCTGGAGCTTCCTCTCCTGTCTTTGGGTTGTTCTCTTTCACCCATGTGCGGACATCTGACTGCAGCACGCGAAGAAACTGTTCCAAAATAATGGTTTCACCGATCTCTTCTTTGCTCCGACTGTCAGGACGCATCCATCGCTTATAGAGTCCCTTTATCCGATTGTAGGTTTCACACACACTCTCTCCCATGGGTACACTGGTGCTCCGGAACCGGTATCTGTAGGTCTCCTCTGTTACATTAAACTTGGATAACACTGCAGCTTTAATGGCTTCATAAGAGTCAGACTGTTCTTCATCCATGCCAGCATAAGCTTCAAGGGCTTTTCCAGTCAATAAGGTGACCACTCTAGCTGCCCATTCAACTTGCGGCCATCCCCACGTTTTAGCTATGCGTTCAAATCGTACAAAAAAACTTTCAGGATCCTCACCTTCCCTGAAGTCAGGTATTCTTGGCTCACCCCCACGGTGTGTTTCTGCTCTCTGCACTGGAGCAGGTTGAACGACATGCATTTGAGACTGTGCAGGCAGTGGTTGAGATGGAGAAGGCAGCTCAGCTTGGTGCTCAGTGGCTCCGTGAGGTGGCTGCACAGCTGATAGTGGAGGCAGTTTCCCAGCCTCTTGCTTTGGACAAACAGCTGCTGTAGAAATGTGTCACTCTGGACAGAAGGTTGAAGTTCAGAATGTTCAACATGTTGCAGCCTTGGTATATTGTCACTCAGTTGTTTTATCTGTTCAAACAGTATTGCTTCTGTTCTTTTGGAATGCCGCATAAATTCTCTAATTTCATCAAAGATATCCGGTTCAGAAAGTTCTTTACTCACGACACCAACTGCAGTCTGCTTAGGTCGTACTACTGGTTCAAAATCATCCTCATTAGCCATTGCTCCTTCAGGTGGTGGATCTGGCTCAATTGTTTGTCCACCTTCTCTTTCTTCCATGTCAGCAAGGGGGTTTTTCCTTGTCCAACGGTTTCTTCCACGTCCTACACCCCTCATTCAGCGTGTTCGGTCCCTCATTCACAGGCGTAACCAAATCCCACTGCTGCCACCAACTGTTACGCAGTGAGGGGTGGTGAGGGAAACATCAGACTTCACTCTATCTTAATTAAAGTAATTGTTTTATTATCTCTTGCCAACATCATACACATGCAGACAGTAACTTTTCAAAATGGCTCCCAATCCATTTCCTGCTCCCTTTAAATACTCTAAAGACACACCTTAATACAGACTGGCCTATAGAAGAGCTGCAATTGAGGCAGGCTTCCTCTTTACTGGGAAAACAAGATGGCCACCACAAAGGTAACCTGCAACACTTTGTTACTCAAATGCTTCCCAACACCTTGGATGTCACAAACAAGGATGCGGTGGACTCAAAAGCAGACTCAATTGCTCGAACTATGTATAATTTATTAGAAGGAACAAAAACGTGAACAGAACTGGGTTTAACAGAAACCATTTGCAGAAACTAAGGGAAATCCGTGGGCGGGGAAACAGGCGTAGAGCACAGGGAGAACTCGAACGGGAACTTTCTGTAAACACAGGAGAAGGGTGTTACTGAGTGACAAACGAGTAAGGGACAGAGGTATGGAGTGCCAGTGGATAGTCTTGGGCTTACTTGGAGACCCTGGTTATTAAGCGGGGGAAAAGGCTGCCATGGGAGCATTCCAGAGAGGATCGAGAGTGGGGACAGTCCGGTCCAGATTCCAAGGAGGTGGAGAGTATGGACTGAAGGGCAGGCTGAGGAGAAGTTGTGTATGTGGTCCTTGGGTTCCGAGCAGACGGAAAAACAGGATGGAGACGGAACCAGCACTACTGGTGAGTGCGACGGGTGATGAATCACAGATGGTAGCAGGACGAACTGGCGAGGAGTGGCAGGCAGTGCTGGCTTAAAAACCCTCTAGGTGGAGCCCCGGAGATTGAAAACAGGTGATGAGCTGGCCAACTCCACCCCAAAGGACGGATGACAGGAACCTGGACCATGCCCGACCAGACACTCCCACAGCATATGACATTGGAAGCAGAATATAAAGAAATGAGGGGTGGATCGTGAATTTTACACTTTAATATACGTGATTTTAAAAGCCATAACAACCAAAGCAAAAAAATCTACAATCAAAGCTTTCTTCTTTATCAGCCAGCCTTGGCAACAGGCGGTGGGAGAGCGTGTGTGTGAGAGCTAGGTTAACTATCTGCGTTAGTAATCTAACTTCAATGGTGGAGAGCCAAGCCTGAGCCAGCCACCGCTTAAGATACACCCACTCGTGCTGTGCCACAACCAAGCTACTACATAATGCATGACACTCTATGGATCAGAGGGAATAAAAGAAGAAGAAGAAAAAACATAAATTGCAAATTGAAATACTGCGAAGTCAAACTCACTGCTTAAATTGAAGAACTTTTTAATAGAGTTCTGTCAGCAGGCCTTAATATAAAATTCAACTGCAAGATTTAGAAAAAGTGTTGATGAAGATTTTAATCATCTATGTTTTTAATCTGTGTTCTTACTGCATCTTAGTAACAGGTTATGAATATTAAGCATGATGCCACTGGAGTGGAAGCAGCTTGTAGTAGCACTAATTAAACAGCTGCAAAAACAACTTGTAAAAGTAGGTTAAAACCTTCGAAGAGGTTCAAAGTAAACATCTATAATGCAATATATATATATATATAATGTTTCAACTTAAGTTGTATGATAAAATAAAAATACTACAATGGAGTTTGATATGCAAGAAAGTATGATGTTGAAAGCAAATTGTTAAGTTACTGAGCTTTTTCATTCTCTTTACCTCCTCTACGTCTTCTTCCATCTGGATCTTTTGTGCTTATGAAGCACTCTATTAGGATTCAACTGGAATTACTGATCGTTATTCAGGTCCATTGGTCCATTTGATCAACCTTTGTTGTTATTATTTATTTTATTTTATTTTCAGTTGTTACAGACGGGACAGGCATGACTGAGGGATAGGAAAGGGAGAAAGAAAGATGAAGGAAAAGGAAAAACAGAAGGGAAGAGGGACAGTGAGAAAGGGCACTTAAAAAGAGAAAGAAGAGAAAAAAAATCTCCTGGATCACCTGTTGAGAGAAAAAGAAGAGAAAACAAGCCAAAAAAACAGAGCAACATACTAAACACAACACCATCACGTTAATCTAGCTAAGTGTAAACAGCAGTAAATACTAAATATTGAATGTTGTTGTGTAGCAAGCAGGACTGACAGCGCATAATATGCTTGGAAATAGCAGCCAATAGAGGTGTAGTTTATGTCTATGAACAGTGAACACCGTGTGCACACCTGTGTGGATCAGCGCGCTTGTATTCAAAAGGTTTCCCCATGTAATGGTCTGCTAGAGGATGTAGAGAGCCATAGCCCCGTTCCCCAGGGCATGAAGCAGGCATGGAGGAGATCCAGGCTCCAGACATCCAGAGGCCCCAGAGTGCGAGAGCCCAAGGAGGACCACCGGAGGGGCATCCGTGCAACCCTCCTGGGAAGAGCTGATGAAGGGTCACCCAGTAGCCACGGAGCAGAAGCTAGAGGGGGCTGTAGTGGCGTGCCCGCCGGCTCTGCCAGCAGCCAGCTGTGCCAGAGGGAACCGAGTTGCAAGCCCGGAGGCCCGAGGGCCCCCTTTTCCCCGGGAAGAGGCCTGACCGAGCAACAAGCACCAGGCCCCGCCAAGTAGTCACCGGGAGTGAGCTGGTACATACCTGAGCGCCCAGCCCCGGACACCAAGAACCACCAACGCACCGATGCCTGAGGGCATCAGTTACCGGCAGGGAGTGTGGTGAGGGGAGATAGGCCTTTGGAGGGCCTGGGAGTTCCCAGAGAGGTGGAGTGTAAGACCCGACCTGACATATAGACACAGACAAACAGGCACACACAGACACAAACATGCATTCCCACCCTCATGCACCCATATACAAATACTCAGCACTCACCCAACGTGATTGATTGGAGAATATCCTAGAAACCCAACAGATATGCAGATATGAATGACTGATAATTAAGAATGCAGCTTAAAAAAATACAGATAGATAGACAGAACCTACTGAAATATTATACTATTATATTATACTCATAACTTATTATAAATCTAAAAAATGAAAACACCCCTTACATTTTTTTTTTTTACAATATGCAGAAAATACCATCTTTGATCCTATTGTTTTTTGGTTCAGTTTGGGTTTTTTTTTTATCTTGACTCCTTTTCCTCTCAGCATCTGAGGCACATTGCCCATCCTTGGACTATGGCAGTCTTTGCTTTGTCATCAGCTATCGACCCAAGAGACCATATCAACATCCTTGCAGCTAAGGCATCACAGATACAGCCTGACAATCATTATTTGTGTCTGATTTACTGAGACACGTCTGTCACCTAAGTGGCATACCACTACAAAAGAGAAGAAGGTTAAAGGTTTTTAAAAACCTCAATTATTTGTATTATTCGATCTTTTACAACGTTTTTCCTATATTAAAAAATAAATAAATGGAAAGAGGAATGATTAAAGGTGCACTATATCTACACAGACAGAGACTAATTAAAGGTTTTCTGCACTTTCCAATAGTCCAAGACACAATTCTCACCTTCATTTACACTTGTATTGAATGTATTGAATCAGTCTTTACCTCAAGATTGTGACATTAAGACTGCTGTGAAGAAGTGTTCAAGGGTAGCATATTTTCAGTTCATGTTTTCTATCTTTGAATTTTCTTTGACAGTGGTGATTTCAAAGGAGACTTTCAAGGAGACAGTTTAAAATGGTTTAAGAGATTTTTGAGATTGTAGAGGAATGTAAAATAGGAAGTCAGGCCATTATCAACACAGCTAATATGCACTTTTTTCTGACATCATTAGCCATTTCCAGGTATAAAGGTTCCTTTATCAAACAAATACAGGCACACCACTGAGAGTTAAAAGCTGTCAAAATTCTTTAATCTTCAATAAAATGATCAGCGTGGCTACTGTCTCAGGTGTTGCAATAAAGACACCCAGGCATCAATGATGAAGAGGATTTACAAGGTTTATCAAATGGTCGCTGGTTTGATTCCATCTGGAAATACAGTACAAATCCCATTTTAGGTTTTGTCAAGAATGCAATCTCTGCCAAATCAAACATGTGGAGCGACCCGCTTGTGACAAGGGAGTGGCCAAAAGAAGCAAATTATGCTTCATTTAAACTTCTTCAGGAAATCTACTGTAACCACGATGTAATTGTTAACACCTCTTTGCTATAGCTATAGTGTACATAGTGAATTTTAGCTTAAAGACCTGCTGCACATGACTAATGACTAAATAAAAACTGAGAAAGATGAGAATGCTCTATAAACCTTGAATGCAATTCTAGTAAAACAACAAATCTAACCTTTTTGTTGTTGTGTGTAAAAATGAATTAGATCAGCTGCAGTTCTCCCTATTTACTTTTATTACCTTCTCATAGGAGTCAGTAATGGCTCTCTTATAGTCTGTCACTCCCCAATGAGACAGAGAAAATGCCGTACACTGTACACCTTTATGTCAGTGGCTACAATGTGAAGACAGTCCTGCATATTTAAAGGAACCTGCAACACCCTTTTTGATACTGAAGAGTTTGCTGCAACTGCATTATTATGCTCTGTTAACATACTGTTTAAACTGTATAATACTGCATAAAATAGGGAAATAGGTAAAACCTTGAACATTATTTACCAGTTTCCAAAGCATTTTGTTTAGCTGCACATATTTAGAGGTCACCTTCATGTTCAGATAAATTTACAATGAAAATATTACCTTAGCTGAATCACGCTGTGTCGGGATATAGCCATGTCATGTCCTATCTTGTGCAATGCAGTATACTTGTGTGCTTACATGATGTCTGACAATCCTGCATGCCATGCATGACTTGTACTCAAAAAGGCATGAGATTACCAAACAGCCTGTTGAGACTGACAGGAAGTGAGCAGTCACAATATTGGCTGTCGGTATAAGAACAGTTGTTATTCATCTTATTCATCTGCAGAGATTGAATACAATCTAAACAAGAAGTAAAGAGGTGAAGGTGGGAGGAAATAAAACAGAAACACGCTGTATCTGAGTGATGTTTTACATAACGTAGGCTTTGTGCTACTGGCAGCTTGTCCAAGGAGAGAAATGTTTGGACATTATTATTGTCCAGTGTGTTTGCTTAACATAGGAAATATGTATTTGTGTTATTATTCTGCAGTGCAAAAAAATTCAATATTTGCTATACTTTTTGATACCTTGTAAGTGTTTGCTGTCCCCAAGTCGTTCAGTGCCTTGAAGAGAAAAATGTTTTGCACAATGTCAATAAGACCTTTCTGTCAAGCCCACTGGACTCAGGTGTTGACTTTAACAAAATGACTGAACAGTCTAACTTCAGCTTATGTTCCAACATAAATCATTCCCAGCTGAAATGTTTACCTGACATGCTCTATCAACCCATGACCTTGCCAGGTATTACTTCTATCATTGTTGCTTTGATTATGTATGTCTGGTACACTGCGCTTTGTTATCTAGAACATCAAAATCAGCACGGTTGTTTTTCATGTCATAAACAACACATGGATACTAACACATGTAATCCCCCAGTTTCTTACACAAAATATGCTAGAAATGCTCTTAAAAGACTAAACTACATCATGGACTATAAAATATGTCAGCTTTTCAATACAATACATACACACTCAAAATTAAGACATTTTCTACTTTATATGTCTATTCTGAAGATATCCATTAATTTATTCTTAAACAACAGGGAAACTCTAATGAGCATTTATTTTTTGTTCCTTTGCCTTCTCTATATTAGGACATCTGAATGCAGGAGAGTTTCTTCACATGTATATTCCTGATTGGTTTCAATTACTTGATAAAGGTCATGTGCAATAGAAATTAGAGATCTAATGTAGACCTAATGTAAATACATTCTTATCATTATTATTGTTGTTGTTGTTAAAAAACATTTATATTTCCCATAAATTGCTTATTTTGACAGAAAATCCAACATCCCAGGAATATGAACTTTTGTTTTCTCTAGTTGTCGTTGTCCCTTGAAGTGAATCTCATATAATCAAACTCATTGTCCTTCCCATCATTCCATTAAAGTCTGGAGAATGAAAAACCTACCAATTACTCTCAGGTTATATTGAAATCCTGATGATACACAATGTTCTTTGCTGCTTGTTAAAACCATTTTGTTTCCCAGACTGTTTTGACAATTACATTTAAATGTTTTATTGAGATAATTTTCATTGAGCCAATTTAGACAAGGCTGGGGTAAGAACAATTAAAGAATAGCATATTAATATATGTACAAGAAAAACAAAGTGTATTGTCTTTGTTTGTAACCCCTAATGTAAACCCCCAAGGACAAAACTATATATTTAGATGCTATATTTCTTTTAATCTATCCATTAAAAGCCAATTCAGCAATCTCTAAGAAAGAATAAAAAGAAGACATGCATTGTGTAAGTTGGAGAGGGGCAATGCTAGGCTAAAAGCATTGATTAAGATATTTTACATAGCCTGCTGAAAAAAAACATTATTAGAAAGCCAAACAATGGCTAATTACTCTGCACTAATGTGCAAATGATGCTCTTCAGCAGCACTAAAACACTCAAATCACTGCTCAGCCTTATGACTGTTAGTTCTCTTTTTTTCAATATATAGTCTCGAAAAATATTAAACTTTCAATAATGAAATCATTTAACACTCTTTGAACTACAAATAAGTTTGAAGAATAAAATAGGAAACACAGGTCAAATCTATTACTAGAGATGTATTAACTTTACGTTTGAGGGAGATGCTGCTACAGCCTCAAGGGAGTGAAACTTTCCCAAAATTTGATGTACTGAATTATGAAGCATGAGTGTGTGTTGGAAAGTGTAGTTTCATTGCTAGAAAGCAGTGAGCTTAATTAATAACTCATTAATAACAAATCGCAACACTAGGGAAATGAAGCATAAAAGCATAATAGGAATAAACTAGAACAATGAGGTAATAATTCAGTAGTTTTTGGATTATATTACAAAAAATATGAATACACATTTCCATTTTAAACTCTTCAAGGAATCATAATTGGGCATGTTGATTAATTTCTCAGTGTTTCAATGTAAAAGTCACTTTTAATGCAGTCACAGGTATGACTGAAATGCTTCAATTGATAATGTGAAGGATGGTTCACTCAAGTGAAAAACAGCAAGCACTAATGCTCGGTATTTAGACAGGCCGAGGTGGGGTCTTCTCGCAGAGCGAGAGGTCACAGAGAGATCACAGTGCCAAAAAAATGTTTTCTATGTCATCACTCTGAAAAAAAAATCATCTCCCATGAGGCATGACAGATCACTCACTCAATTATTGTAGCAAGCACCAAAGATGCCTGCTTGCCCCTGCTGAGGCTGCACACCTGGGTCAAAAGACACAGCTGCATCAGTCATGATTGCAGCTGCTTAACACCACGGGGCTCAGCTCAAAGGTGAGTTTAACCCTGCTAAAGAGGGTTCTCTGCAGAGAGCATAATGGCTCTCTTCTGAGAAGCTAAATATACCAAGTAAATGGCCAGATTAATTCCTATCATTAAAATAAGAGCTGTGAATGTCAAAGAGTCCTTCTTGGCATCATTTATGCTTTAAAAGTTGGCTAAATATTCTGAACAGTGCATGAGGGGTTAAGACAGCATAAGACAATGAGATTTAAAAACGTATCAGCAGACTCATATCCACATGATACTATTTGATAAGCTTTTGAAAGCACTAGTATGCAATATTGCAAAGAGTTACACAAAGCCAGTAGAGCCTTTGTTTTGGTGTGAATACATCACCGTGAACTGTTGTCTAGCGTCACTTCAAAGCAATTAGGCCATGAAGTCTGAGTTTAATTTCGATTAAAACTCCACAAAGTTGTATAACTGCATCACACAAGACATCAGAGCACAGAGGGGAAGAACATCAGAGAATGTTTAATTAAGCTATTGTTCAATTCTCTGTGAATAATATATGTTAAATGAATACATTCACTAAGAAAAAAAGTGGATGAACTATAGCATGCCGCAGTGTGAAGCTAAAGACCACAACAATGCAATTTTCTTCTTTCTCTCTGATGCTGTTGGTGTCTGCGTTAGTGGCAACTTACACGGCATTATCTTCTTCCTGCTGGTCTCCCTATTAGAAAATAAAATTTGTTTAGGTGCCTTCAAACCCAATTAGTGACCAAGATAGAAGGTTTCCAAAGTGTCACTGTACGTGTAAAAAGGTTGAGGCAGAATCATTGATTTAGGTGGGCTTGATTAAAGAAAAGCAAGAGGTTTTTAGGAAGTAGCATCAGAAGACCTGTATAGTTTGTTTCATGTTTTTTTAAATGAATTGTTTGATTTGAATACTAGTAGGACAGAAATGCTGTTAGACAGTTTACACAATGACACAGCTCTGGTTTCCACGGATAAGTGTCATTCACATCTGTTAAATTGTCATCTGACTGTTGACAGTGGATAACAACCACACAAATGTGATTTGCTTTCAATTCTTTAGACATTAAAGGCTCCATACATTTCAAATGTGAATTGCTGCAGTTAAAGGACACTTTCAACTATAATCTGCTTCACATCCAACCCGACCTGAAATAAACAGAACTCTGCAACAGAGATTCTTTCCATAACACAATGCCTGTTTTTCAAACTCTGTTCAATGAAAATAGGGTCAACAATATACTTTACCTTGTTGGGTTTCTGATATAAAACTACATGACATTATAAATTTGGATATAGGAAAGAGGAAAAATCTGTTAAAATCATTAGAAGTTGTTTGCAGGTGTAAATTAAACAAAAATCTTATGGTTTTAAAGTAAAGGATTTGACTGTTTTCTATAGGTTATAGTTTGTATTGAGACTCTAGTATTTTAGTCAAGTGGTTCAAAGCACAGACTGTAATTAAAAGATGGATATAGCGACCATGATGTCACGCATTAGTTAAGGACGTCTCGTTGTGAAACACTAAGCTGTTTGCCTTCGCCTTTACCATCTTGAACATGATGAGCAAGGGGAGGAGTTGTTTTCACAACCAAGAGTGTCGTGTCCCTGCTGGCCAATGGAAAGAATGCACTTCTGGAGGCACCTCTACAGTGGATCCAGGTTTTTAGACTTGAAAAATTTGTCCATCATTTACATAATCTATTGTTTCTAATAGTATATTGGTCAGGTAAAAAGACAAATGACAAGACACAAAGAAAGAAATGGTTTACCCAGTTCTTTTAATGAGCAGGAGAAGAGGACTGATGGTTTCATGCTGTCACGATGTAATCAAAATCAACACAGAAGGAAAATCCACACAAGTAAACAGACAGCACTTAATTTGCTCAGGGTCAGAGATGCTGTGAAGGGGGAAAATAAACTCAGAATAAAATAGCAATTTAAAAATGATACAGCAGACATTCACTTAGCAACATGTTTTAAAGAAAAATCCAAGCTCAGGTTAAATATACCTCTGCTCTGTTCATTTACAGTCATTTGATTCAGCTCAGCTCCTAGCACTACATCTAAGTCAGTCACTGTGGTTCCAGGAAAAACCCTGTGAATGTGTAGGTCAATACAGCTCCCGAAACCATGCATTTCATTTCAATTTAATAAGGTGTCACTGTGGTAAATGAGTGTGTCACATGCTGGGAAGTGACTCCTTCAGTCTGTAAGGAATTATCGTGGCTGGTCATGAAGCATACATGGATTTTTAATCACAAATTCTCACATGGAGCTGTTAAAAATGGCTATGTCGATTCTGATATATGTCATTTAACCAGATTGGACAAATAATACCTGCAGTCTGACAGGTTTAACCAAAAGAATGCCTTAGTAACAGCAACACTTTTTACTATATCATTTCTATCTTCCAGTCGACAGGAAAGCACACATAAAGAAGCAAACAAGCACAGGGATTCAATAAGAAGAATCAATATACTTTGTCATAATAGTATACTTCACCCGATTGTGACCCCCATGTGGGTGGCTCATGTTAAGGTTCAAAATTGAGGAGGGAGAGTACAAACCACCCTTGGTCCAGAAGGTCTTGGTCAAACAATGATTTTAATGACTACACACGTGTGGGAAGAACACTCTGTACGCCGACAGCAAGTGATCTCCGACTTAATCAAAGCATAAACAGATATTTTATAGCATCAGGGTTTGATTTACTGACGCCCCTTCATGCGTCACAGATACATTTTATACATAGATCAGATCAACACCACAATGACTTTTAACCCAGAAGATCATCTTCTATTTTCATGGCTGGTACTTTCCGTTCTTGTCTTAAAGTGAATTGTTCCTCTTTCTTGCCGAGACATGACTAATCTCTCCTCTAAATAAATCTAACTCATGTGTGTGTGTGTGTTGACCCCACATGCTCTTTCTCAATTCACCTGTTGCACTTCTGACCTTTCACCAGGACAGAGGCTCACTGAGACTATGTGTATGTCTTCTACTAAATAAATGTTTTAACCAAGAACCTCTACTAAAACCTTAATATAAAATGACCTGATATATAAGTGTTTTGTAAGCATATATTGCAATTCCTTCTATGGCTCCAAGTCACTTGCACAATAGATTGTCCGGACATCGCGCCGAACAAAGCTTCCAACCCCCAATTAATTGACCGAGCTCCAACTCTTTAATAAGCACAGATATGCATTGTGTATAAAATAGTCATAACTGCACCTGAAATACAAAATTAACATCATCATAAACATCTTAAGGCCATCTTAAAGCTATCTGTTACATTGTTAAAGCCTCGTCTTAGCCTGCTGCTCAAAATAACTTCCTGCTTCTGCAAACTCTCTGCAAGCCTGTTTCCTGTCAGCCTGTGACTTTTAGCCTTTCTGAAAGACACACACTGTTCAACCCCTGAATGCAATATCCATGCTGCAGATTATATTTATTATTTAACAATAGCAGTAAAATAATTTCCCTGCTCCACACTCACTACAGTTTATCACAATAATGACCCTGTCAAGCATTCACAGAGTTTAAAGTAATTATTTTCAATACAAATGCCTGATCGTGTGGCACGTCTGTGGAATTTACGGGAAATAATTACTGTAAAAATCGGACGCTGTTTTTTTAAGCAAGGACAGCAATGGATTTCTGCTTTCAATTGTGCAATGGTCTGACAACATTCAAAATATAGATGGGTTTGTGAAATTGATATGGTTTTCTTATGCGTTGCAAAACTGGTCTTTTTTCTGTGAAAAAATCATCAATATCGTGCTTTAAGTTGCCTGATAAGCCCTCCTCTATAGTGCAACTTCTCCATTATATTGTCATCCTCATGATAGTTAACATCCATTTTCTAGTAATTCCACTATTTCCAACTTTTCACTCTGCTGAGCTACATTTAAAGCTGTGGATCCAGAAGAATCCAGCAGTGTCCCGTCTGCTCCATTCATCAGTAAAGCTTTTACAATGGGTACACAGCCGTGCTGGGCAGCCAGGTGTAAAGGTGTGGCATTTCCATAATTTAAAGCATTGACATTTGCGCCATGGAATATCAAGTGGAGGACACTTGGAAAACTCACACTTTTACAGGCCACATGTAGTGGTGTCCATCCTTTACTCTCCTCTGTGACATGTGGGTCGGCCTTGGCTGACAAGAGTTTTGCTACCAAATCTGGCTTACTCTGGTGACAGGCCAGGTGTAGTGGAGTCCATCCGTTCTCACCTCTTGCATTTACACAACCACCCTGACTCTCCAGTTGGACCAGTGTTGCTTCATGTCCCTTTAGGGCAGCCAGGTGCATGGGGGTCCATCCCTGGATAGTAGTGGCATCTGGGTTGGCTCCGTTTGACAACAGCTGCCTACATATGCCTGTATGACCCTTCAGAGCAGCCAGGTGAAGTGGAGTATTCCCTTTGCTGTCTGCAATGTCAACAGTCGCTCCACTCTGTATCAACTGTCTGACTACTCTGTTATGGCCTTCCTCGGCTGATAGGTGAAGAGCAGTGCACAGACATTTGTCTGTCGCATTGGGATCTGCTCCATGAGTTAGGAGGAGTTTCACGATACTGAGATGCCCGTAGATGGAGGCCAAGTGGAGCGGTGTCCTCCCGTTTGCCTTCTCCTGTTCTACGACAGCTTCCTGCGATTGTCGCAAAAGCAGCAGGCGCACCACAGTTTCATGTCCATTTTGGCAGGCCAGGTGGAAGGGCATCCAGCCGGTTTTTTCCTGGGCATTGATGACAGCACCTTTGTCCAGCAGGAGTCGGACAGTCCTGTCATCGCCATTTTGAGCTGCAAAATGGAGTGGTGTCCAATCATCCTCATCTCCCAGGCTCCCATCTGCGCCATGTTCCAGCAACAAAGAGATGATGTCATATAGCCTGTTGAAAATAAGTTTCATTGATAGAGTACATTACAACTTAAAAATAAAACAGTCCTACACTTCAGAAAACTACATAATGCCACCTCATCAGGATCAAGACAAGCTTGACTTTGCTTAAAAAACATAAATAGTGGGGAAACGTGGCCAAATCACTACATTATACTTTTGCAGTGACCCATGCCTACCAGATGTGGAACAAGAGTCAGAGATATCATGAAGTGCATGTAGTTTTGCAATCAAGCAACTAGAGTAGAGACAATGTTGCAGTTTTCAGGGATGTTTGGGCAATAGTTCAAGCACACTTAATCACTTAGATGATTTTTTGATCTCTGTGCGTGTGAACACTTTGTTGCATACGTGGATAAATACAGTTTCAGGAAATACATGTTTACTGGATATTTATGCCTTTCTACCAATCAATGCATAAATATTTTTGCACAAATGGGATGCCATAAATAATTTTAACATCAAGATTATTATAACATTTCTCAATATTTGTAAGAGTTTTATAGATACGGTATAATAAAAAGACAATGACAGCGATACTGAATCAATCTTTTCCTTTAGTTCTTAGTAAGAAAGCAAAAACTGTATTTCCCTCATTTTCAGTGCTTCTCTTAAACTTTGAAGAGAAGAGCAGGAAATCTGGTAAACCAAGGATCAAAATAGGCAGTTGTTAGCACAGCATTGTCCCTTAGTTGCTTGCAACTGATCTAAGACAACATACATAGGCTTATACATACCTCTGCAGAACAGCAATAAGAAGAGGAGTGTAACCTTTGGCAGTCGTACAGTTGACTTCGGCACCCAGATTCAGGATGTGCTCGACACTCTCTGAATCACCGCTAGCTACTGTGCAGTGAAGGAGTGTCTTTTTGCCGGAAAACTGTGAGGATACGTGTTCCCTTCTCACAGACTTCCTGAAACTGCCAAAGTCTTTTTTTGATAGCATAGAGAGAATGGCCTCCTTGTCATACTGGCCATCTGTTAAATAAAAAGAAATTTGCATTATACAGCTTAGTCTAATGTTAATGTCTCTATTTGAAGCTTTTGTAAGCCAACTTTTAAAGGGATGTAGAGCTTTTGAGTACTAGTGTTGAAGATGCAGTGCTGTGCAAAAGTCATTTTTTAAAGTGGCTTTCTGAAGGTCTTTTATAGTTTTTCTTTGGACATTGGCTGCTTTTTCACCTAATTTCAGTCCAGTCCATGTACCTGACCATTTTAACACTGACCTATGAATCACTCAAGGATATTAAAGAAACCTAACTCAAGGGATGAACCAGTGTTGTGTCTACACTGTATCTTTAAGCACTTTAAGTTCTAAGCCTGTCATCGCAAAAGCAAGAGAACACATTTTAACATGCGTTAAATAGTATTTTTTTTACCAAGAAGCAAGTGTGCATTGAGTGTAAGGAGCAGATGGAAGAGAACATGGGGAGGTGGAAGTATAGCTTGAAAGTCAGTAAAAGCAAGATAGAATACATGTGTGAATACATGTGTTGAGCCTTTTTTTGGCCATGTGCAAAGATGCAAATGTCCCAAAAGTTATAAAGTGGATATTCTGGAGGAAGGCTGTTAAAGGTGGAGTGGCTGCTCAGGAAAAAAAGACACAACACGGAGAAGATTCATGGGTATTGTGAAGGCAGACATGCAAAGGGTTAGACTGATGAAAGAAGGACATGAAATGATCCACTGTGGGGAAGTGAGTATCTACAGCCATGTGTAAAACACGGTTTCTGCCTGGATTTCAGTAAGTGGTGTTGGGGACCTTTTTGAAACTGATTAAATTATGAATGCAGAAAAGTAGCATCAGATCCGCCATGTGTAAAACACGGTTTCTGCCTGGATTTCAGTAAGTGGTGTTGGGGACCTTTTTGAAACTGATTAAATTATGAATGCAGAAAAGTAGCATCAGATCCACCATGAGCCACCATGACTTTAACCCCCCATGAAGTAGTCTGAAAATAATCTAATTGCCAGCTTTTATGAGCGTGACTATGGTGCTAAAAAAAATGCCAGTGTGTTTTTTAAAAAATACCTGGACTGAAAAGCACACAATGGAACACAATCAGTGATAGATTGGCCTCCTCAGAGCCCGGACTTCAACATTACTGCAGCAGTGTGGGATCATTTTGATAGAGAAAAGAGAAAAGGCAGCCAACATCCAAAGAAGAGCTCTGAATGACCTACAGGAAGCCTCAAGAACTATTAAATAAATTACAAGAAAGCTGTCTATGAGAGTTCAGGCTGTGTTGAAGAATAGTGATGGTTGATTTTCACGCTTGTTAGAATTGCAGAAACTCTTCAATCTTTTTGCATGAAGTAATGTATTTTCTGGGTAGGTTGTCAGTCATCCAGGTCGTCGTAGTCTGATAATCTAATTATAACAGACTGTAAAAGTGAAAAGCATCCTGACCTATTATTTTAATGTTGTTCGCAACACTGGGTCAAAAGCATCAACAACGCATTACTGTCTCCTCCCCTGAACAACAGCTCCTCCACTCTATTGATTGTATTGACTCTATTTGTCAGTGTGAAAGGTGATGGATTTTTTTTTATGTGACGGCACTGTAAGCATCACTTTTGAAGTGTCAGCCCTGCAAAAATTATATTGAACTGAACATTTCCACCATGCTCTGAGAGCTGGTTTACCTGAAGGAGAGACTGACATCTCGGTATTAGTGATCTAAAATGGAAAGAAAAGAAAAGAAAAGAAAACAAAGGTTAATGGTTGTGATATCAGTCATCACAAGTGGCTTACAAGCACAATAATCAGTCATCGCGTGAGCTCCAGAGTTAAACAGAGTAATAAAAACTGACCACATTATTAATCTTATTTACACAGAATATTAGAAAAAATTGTTTGTGTGTGTGTGGGGGGGGGGGGCCACGCTATTTCATGCCTTGAAAATTTGTACAGAACTTCAAAGAAGGGACTGAGACCTACCCTAAGCTAGAAAAATCGTTTTAAATTTCCATTCAGTACTACCATGACTTTTATCCTTTTGAAATAATCTGTAGGTTACTAGACTGACTGCCATGAAGCGTCCATATTTTTTCCAGCCATTTTAACCTCTTATCCAGTTTAGGGTCATGGGGGCAGGTGGGTGAGTGGGTTAGAGGTCATCAAAGATAGCCCTTTCAAGTGTTAGTAACGTGTCAGTTTAGAGAATGGTGGTTTTCATTTTGGCAGTTGTTGTTTTTTAATGACCCAAATTAGTTTGTAGGATTTTTAACCACAGTTGAGGTGGCTGCTGGATGCGTTCTCCACTAACTCTGTTGGTTAATCTTATGATCGATTTTGTTGTTGTTGTTGTTGTTGTTGTTGTTTTGCTTTTGAAGGAGCCGGGGGTGGCAGAAAACACTTGAAAGCAACTGGCTTTGAGGGTAAATCCTACTAAAACTGGCTCCCTTGACTCCCCTGACTTTTCATTTGGTGTAACACAATTGACATTTTAATCGGCCCCAGATGTACATTGTGCTAATTAGCGAACGCTAGTGAACATTATAGTCAAACTTACTATAATACCACTAATCTGCCCTCAAAGCTGGAGTAGATACAGTGCATACAACAGAGCAACTAGAGTGGAGTCTAAAGAGTGGAGTCAAACAAACCTTTTTCACTGATGAGAACAGCCAGGGATAATTTGCTTTCTGATCCGCATCTCCATTTTTGCCACTGTGAATTGGTCCCGGGACCTTAAAGACTTCGCTCAAAGCCTCCGTTTGCTTCACAAAGTCTGCACACAAACAGCAGAAAGAAAATCTTTGAATTGGCCTGTTCAAGTTAATGTAGTCACCAAAACCCAGTGAGGACTGCCCCTCTACAGCATGAATGGTCATCCAGGAATCGCAGGAGAATTATTTCATAGATACGGTACTAATTGTGGAGAGATTTGCGAACACGACAAATTGGACAAGGTGCAGTTTATGAATAAACATGGAGGTGATTTGTATTCATCAGCATGACTTCTCAAGTCATGAGTGTTTCTTTAAACAATGGTGACCCTGCTTCTTATTATGTAAATGATGAAAACCTCATTTGAATGTATGTATTTCACTGAAGCATTATAATGTGTTCCCTGGGAGCACATCATTGACTTTTGACTTTAAAATTACTTGCAAAGCTGAAAGGAACAACTTGACTATTTGTTGTTTATGCATTTATTTTTCTGAGTTCAAACACTGGTCTGATGAAACTGATGTGCACTAGTAATCTTATTAAAATCCGATTGCTGTGGCTCTGCTCTAGATGCTCGAATGCAAAACTGCACGTAGTGCAGGATATCTCTAAATCTTGTTCCACGTCTGGCTAGTAACCTGGACTGCCCTCTCCAACAAGTTTTACATTTAAAACATTTAAATTCATAAGAAAAAGCCCAAAAGCATCCTTTTGCCGCACCTGAAAACGGTGGCCTCTTCCTGTGATCATCGTCCCAGCACTGCTTCATGATGCTGATCATCTGTTCACACTCAGGAGGCCTCTGATCGGGTATCATAGTCACACAGGGCCTCTTCCCCTGCGACACCTGTAAGAGCACTGTGGTCACACTGCAACCTGCATCCAGATTTAGATGTAGATGAGCACATGCAGTAAGCAGTGAATGGAGCAAAGTGAACCTACTTGTTTGATGGCTTTTTTCAAAGTGTGTGTAGGGCACTGAGCCAAAGTATTCATTTGGGAGAGTGTAATTTTCTTCTTCTACAAATGATTCCTCTGATTATCCCTCTAATGTTTAAGTTCTCACATAAAAATAGCCACACTTTTAACCTCAAAATCCGATTATTTTTCTCTAAAACATTGTGGTTATGAATCCTTAGTGGCTTATTATCAATGTGGTATTGGTCTAGACATACCAAATGAATCATTGTGCTTTTAACATGTTTGTGGGTTTGTGCGTCATTACCATACTAAGCTTACAGACAGTTACTGTCGATATGCCAAGTTAAGATAACAACCTCTTGGCTTTGACTTTACTTTGAAAGCAGTATAAAGTTGATCTAATTCTGTAGGAAGACATCTGGCTTTTCTAACTCGTCTGACTTGCCACTTCAAAATCTTCACAGACAATTGTTTTCTCAGAAGGAAATGTCTAATAATGGAATCATGAGTACTAATTAAGCCAGTTTACCCCAAAGCTCATTTTGGTGACATGTTTTAAAGCTTCTGCGAGTTTTGTTTCATATGTTTCACAATGTTATTCACATCATTTAAGAACTATTTCTAAAAACACTGAAATGAAATCCCTTCATGTTTATGCAGTGTTACATAATTCCTTTCTAAAGAAACGCCTATTAATCATGGAATGAAGATGGGATTCATTTCAAATGAATAATTTCCTACCTGCATACGGTTTCTGTTGTGTCAGAATTTCCCACATCACAATTCCAAAGCTGCAAATCAAAGCAGAAGGAAGCACTTCAGTCCTGGCGTTCTCATTTTGGCATACTGTGTATTCATTGAACTTTGTGGATGTCCTCCTCACACATAAAAGGCATTGAAAGCTCTTTTTTGTTCAATGAAAAGCTTTTCAGCAATGAAAAATAAATAAATAAAAGTGCAAAAACGAGTGAGTGATATACATCTAATATGTCCCTCTGACTTCTGAAAGATTAAAGTATATATATTGTACAGCAAGGTTACACTGTGTGAAGTGTGAACTGTGCGCTGAATCAGAAAAAAAGCTGTGATTCTGATGGTGCAATTTCAAAAACACCCTTGGCAAGTCACCTGTAAACATCAAAGGTAGTTCCTGGAGGATCGGGGGAGTGAGTGAAGGTCTCTGGAGGAATGTAACTTATGTTCCCTCTAGCAGCCAGACGCTCCATGAACAAGGTCTTGTTCATGCCCTCCTCCCAGTGGATTAAACCAAAATCTGAAATCTTAGTGAAAAAAACCACACATACACACACACACACACACACACACAAAACAAGAATAAGACAATGTTATCGAATTAAAATAGAGCGCTCTGCAGAGCTCAGAATAAGCCAGGAGTTCATTTTAAGTTTCCAGAAGTTTACTGACCTTGATGTGGAGATGATCGTCCACAAGGATATTGGAAGTCTTCAGGTTAAGATGGAGTAGTGGAGGTTTCATGCTGTGAAGGAAATTCATGCCCAAGGAGGTCTCATGAATCATCTGAAACTTCTTCGGCCACATCAAACTGTGACTGGCTAGAAGATTGTTCAGGGACCCATTACTCATGTACTCCATCACAAGTGCAGTCACTTCACTGCACATGCCATATATGGGAATTATGTACTTGAATTTCAATTTGGCTATGCTGGACACCTCCTCTATTATTTTCCTGGAATAGAAAAAAAAGGCTGTGATTTTATTCGAATTTTGAACTTTGACCACTGGAAATGTTTTCTGTGAAAAACATCAAAAGTAGATGTGGTGAGAGCGATGGATACAATGAATCCAATAGTTTTTGTACAATTCAAGATGAAGTCCGAGTCCAATAAGCATTACCAAATGTTAGTTTAATCTTGAATTTGTTCCAGTTCACTGATATTTGCCTTGGACAATATACTGTTTACCTTTTTTAGAATAGGTAGTGATGAATCTCTTGGCTTAAGCCATGTTAATTCTGTAGTTGGTTAATGTTTAACTAATACATATTCACCAATCAGTTGTCATGTCTGGTTCAGAGGAGCAGAAATGTGTGTGATTAATCATAGCTGTGTTGTAACAAGTCCACGTGGTGTTTCACATTGCATTGTTCTGTACAGCCGTTACACTCCTACTGCCAAGTCTAAGTGCTCCCTGTTGCCTGTGATGGTGTTAATTTAGGCCTTCAGAGAGTGCGTGGTGCTATAATATAGTGGGGTGGGATTCGTTGAAAGCTTTGTCATATTACAATAAGATATCCTGGCATCGCAAATGCTAACTAGAAAGATTTGCATTTCCTGCAAAAATGCAGTGTGGATGCTTTAAAGCTGAAGCTGTATGCAAAAACTAGCTGAAAAAGCTGAAAAGTTGCAGAAATTGTAAAAACTTTGCAGAAGCAAAGGAACTTTGCTAAAATGGAATAACTTAGCAGAACTGCAATATCTTAGAGGAAACATAATACTTGGCAGAAATACAATAGCATAGCAGAACTTAGCAGAAATATTGTAACTTACCAGAAACATGATAACTTCTCAAAAATACAAGAATTTAGGAGAAATAGTATAAGATAACAGAAAGAATATATTTAGCCAAAAATACTTAAGCATTACAGAAACACTATGATTTAGAAAAATAGTACAACAGAGCAGAAATACTGTGATTTACCAGAGACACTGTGATGAACTATGAATATTGTAATTTTAAATCAATACTATGTTTTAGCACAAATACTATAATTTGACAGAAATACTATATTTAGCACAAATCTTATAAAATAGCAGAAATAGTATGATTTAGCACAATAGTAATAACTTAAACAGAAAAATTGGAAAAGCAAAATGGACAGCTGAAAAAATGCTGAACATGCTAAGGGTCCCTCAAATATACTTGTTAAATGAAAAAAATTGGCAAAAAAAAAAATAACAGCCACACAATCACAAATATGGACACATATGGAAACACACATGCACAGAGAGAGACACACACAAGATCCAATTCAGTCAACCAGTCTAAATATATTGAATTTGAATCTTACAATGAGATCATCCCATAAAAAGGCTTCCTCTCTCCTCTCTCTCTCTCTCTCTCTCTCTCTCTCTCTCTCTCTCTCTCTCGCTCTCACACACACACACACACACACACACACACACACACACAGAGAGAAGTAAGTTTCTAGCTCAGTCAAGCAGCCTTGGAGCTGCTGAATTTGAATCCACCAATCAGAGAGCCTGTGCACTTTTTCCCGCCAAAACAGGTGCACGCAGCACAGAGAGACACAGGATTTTTGCAGTCTATTTCTCATAATGACGACTCCCCTCAAACAAATGACCATAATTTCCTAACTGTAGGGGCTAGAACGGTCATTCTTACACCGTTTTGTTCAGAAGAGATGGGGGAATCTTAAAGTGTTGACAATTTATCATTAAAATATGAATTATTAAAGATAATTGACTTCTAATGCACCATAACTGAGTAGAGCAAAGCAAAAACTGCCTTGACTTGCCCTCAAACAACGCTTTCTAACTCTAAATCTATTTGGAGTATCAATATCATTCTTTCACCGTAAGAGACAGCAGGCTTTGGTGAACAATCATGGAAATTTTCAGGTCTCTGTGGAAATCCATTAAAAAGATACGACGAGAGAAAAAAGTGGTTCATTTCCAGAGTTTGAAATCTGGACGAATTTCCTACCCTCAAACAAGTCTAACTCATTTCAGAACGGTAATAGGTGAGAAAATAATTCTTGAATTGTGAGCGTCAGGAGTGTCTGAAGATATACTGGGACAAGCCTTATGTCTTAACTTTTCTTCGTTAAGGAGATATGACGATTCGAATATGCCTCTCATTACAGAAATCAAGCGGTGATTTTGAACAAGCTCTCCATTGACTTTCTATGGAGAGTTTTGCGACTTTGTGTTGGTCTGAGGAGATTTGCCAAAATTCTATAAATCCCACAACAATGATAGTGACATTTTCGGAAACCCAGCAAAAATACCTACGTTTTGATGTATAATTTGTGGAAGTTGAGTGAAGATTGAGCAAGTAGCAAGAAGTTGTTCGGACATGAAGAGAAGACTGCAAAACCTTCAGTGGCACACTGGAAGCCAAGTGCATAGCAACCATAACAACGCATGTATTTTGTGAAAAATCACAATTTTGCAACTGAAAACTTTAAGAGGCATAAAGGTAAAACGGTAAAAGATTTGAAAAAGCTGACTCATACCTGAATAGCCCAATAATTTGAGAACATTTTAAAGTTTGAATGGTTGTTCTACGTGAAAATATGAGGAAGTAGTTAAGTTTCAGAAACAAGCAAATTTTAGCAGAATTGCAGAAGTTTCCCATTCATTTCAATGGGACAAATTAAGCTTAATATTTTAAAAAGTATAATAGTGAAAAATACCAAAAGACATAGCAGGAATTAGCCGAAATAGCAGAATATTTTAAAATTTGAACGGTGAAAATCGGCTGAAAATTGTGGAAGTAGTTAAGTGCCAAAAAGTGTACGGAAGTCCCAAGAGGAACTCAATAGTGTGGATGCTTAAAGCATCCACACAATTAAACGATAAGCTGTGGGCCTTTCCTTTCTATAGACCCAATATTCTTCAAAGTATTCTAACAATTATAACTTAGTTCCCACCTGTAAAAGTTGTTTCCACACAAGGTTGTGTCAAACGTTTTCAACGCACAGTTTTCCCGCCAGAGCTTGACCTTGACCTGGTACACCTCACCAGATTTGCATTTAGCCACCTTGATCCAGTCAGCCTCAAAATCATCCTTCTGGAAGTTCCTGAACTGCCCAGGAGCTCGGTCAAGGCGATCCATGAGTGCAAAGCTCCTCTCTCACACAACCCCTCAAAACAATCTCAGTCTCTAATCCTTCACATCAACAGGGTTTATCTTCCAGATCAACATTGATGAGCAGCACCGCAGGAGCTTGTGTCTCACACAGGGAGAGAAAAAGCCCAAGAACACAGACACACTTTAAAATAAGTGGAGCTAGCTGTGTGGAAGTTACGAGGAGTGACATCCAAACTAAACTACACTCCAGATCTGTGGGCGGAGCTGAGCTGAGTTGTAGAACTTGTTTGCTCTGCAATGCTGCAAAGCTGGTTTTTAGCAGCCGAGCCTGCTGTCATTGCTTTCGGTCAATAGTGAAAGAACTTTTTCTTTCTCCTCTGATGCCAAGTTGCGATAATTTTTACATGCCAGTGCACTCATGTTATACCATTCTGTTTAGTGTGTCTGTCAAAACACTAAAACCACCAGAAGTAAGGTGAATGAGACTGAACACATCACTGCAGTGGTCTGCTGGGGGACCTGCGGGTCAAAGAGGTGGTTTTATTATTATGGCTGATCACAGTAACCTTACTGGCTCATGATCCATTCACTTTAACAAGGCACACCACTGACACATATAGTTGAATGGCTCAGTTGCAATCTGAGTTGAAGGATATGCCCATTATTAACACACACACACACACACACACACACACACACACACACACACACACACACACACACATACACACACAGAAAGCTTTCACATTCTGCTTGCTTGTGCTTTTATTTAGAGTTCACTCTCCTGCACTGGTGTTCTTATGCCTGTGTGCCTGTGTGTCAGGTTGCTCAGACATCAGTGCTTCCAAGGCATCTGCAGGTCCCAGTCCACTGTTGCATAAGAGACACTGATTAGACGATATTCAACAGCTCTGCCACTCAGCCTGAATCTCACGCTCCACCTCTCCTCCTAAAATCTGAGCCAAAACCACACCTGAGTACTACAATCAGTTTTTAAGATCAATAACCCATCAGAACCCCCTACAGTAATGTAATCTGGTGGCTCTGCTTTGCCTTGGGAATGGTTTGACTCAATTTTTCCCCTTAGCAGGGAGGCTCAATGCAACTGCAACTCAGACAAGGTTGATGGGAGTGTTCTCTTCAAATTGATGATGCCTCCATCCATATGATGTACGGCATTGATTGAATAGCTGCGATAGCTATGAAAATTTTGTCGTTATAGACATACTAGACAGTGCTCTGTACTGCCACCATAAAAAGACTAATTGAGGGAATGTGTTTTCAAAAAATGTTATTCATTGTTCCTGCAGAGCTCCAAAGATTTGAACAATCATTTTGACACACACTGACCCTGGAGCTGTTTCGGCAGCATGTGGTGGCCCAGCACCTGGAAAATCTCATCTAACTCATCTAGTAGGCGACGTTTTGTCACAAAGCTCTACTCTCTTTTTTTAAAGCTTATTCTTTGTTCAGGCACTTATTTTTTAGTTATTCATTTGTTTTTTAATGTGTTGGGCACTGAACTGCACGCCAGCTGGTTTCTCTGAGATTAGATGTGAAATCAAAGACGGTGTGCAAACACATTAGCAAACACCTTGTCTTTGTATGAACTTCAAGTAGAGGACACAAAGTGACTGTCAAAATAAGAAATAATATAAAAAGTTTGAAAACAGTCATAGTCATAAGAACATGATGTGTTTCTCATTTAAAGTTTACCTGAAACTGTGTGGAAAATTGACTGAATAACTTTAGAAATCTTTGAGCATTCATTATGTGTAAGCATCCACTACCACAAAACAATCAAGATCATCGTTTTACCTACACCTTACCCTCAGCCTAGCTGGTTTTCCTGCCACAGTTTAAGACACAGAGATGCAGAGAAAATGAAATAAGAAAGACTTTGACCTGGTAGAGTCTTATTGTTTTCTGCATACAAGAAGAAGGACATCATTTCAATTACATTGTGCCTCTATCTTCGTTAAGGCTGGAATGAGGCACAGCATTGCTTCATTCTATGGAGCTGGTCATAGAGTTAATTTAGCATATTCCAAATGTATCAATAATCCTTAATAATGAATTGTAAATTTAGCAGCATGTGATAATAGTGCACAGGCACTATTATCTGTGAACCCATTTCCTCTCCCAATCTTTCACAACATTTATCGTGAAGGATTGGGAGCCTTACATTTTCTAATTATGTATTTCCATCTTTCTGCATCATTAAAGCGGGCTGTTCCTTAAGAGAAAAGATTTAACTGCCCGGCTTATGCAAAAGGATTACGGTAATAGAAAGCTCATTCAGGAAGATGAGAAAACAAAGACGTCCTCTACCTTCTCTTCTATTCCCACCTGCTGTTCTGGTTTATAGGCTCATTCAGTTATACTCCACCACCATTCAACCCCCTTTAGAGCTAAATTTATCTTGGGACATGAGGTTTTGTTGCGGTGTTAACCATAGTGATGAACTCCCACATACATTTATAGACACACACACACATATATAAATGATTCCTGTGGGTCCCTGGTAGCTTTGGTACTCATTTGGGCCGTCTCCTTTGGGTTTCTTGATTCCCATATAGCAAATTTAGAATAAATATGGTTCCCTTGAGAGCAAAAGTCCAGCAAAAATTCCCAGTTGTCTGCAACTCTCTCTGTGAAGTCTATCTCTTATTGTGTGTGTTTTTGTCTTACTTTTTACACAACACATATAAATGTGATTCATCAGGTTCTCTATGCATAATGCACATCTTATGAGAGACCAACCACAGCCCAGCATTCTGCTGTCATTTCATCCTCTGAGCTAGCTTTTTGTTCAGGCTTTCATTTGTGAGACATGGTTAGAATTTTTTGGTTAATAATTCTACTTCTAAAGGATTTTCCCTTCCCGGCTCCTTTTAAATCTGTCAGCTCTCCCTGCAGGGATGCAGAGCGCATGTGGAACACATCTACAGGGTCACATTCATTTAGACATGTCCTATTGATTATATGTTTATTTTGCAAAGCCCAAAATGGGATAATCTCTAACTATATTATTGTGAGGCTTTACAAGATTATAGATTCATTATTTCTGCAGAGCACTATCAAAGGGCATTGTGGTGAGCTGTGAATGCCGTTGCACTCATATATAGGAAGACATGAGCAGAATTAATAATTTAATGATATGAAAGATCTTCACTTAATACAAGGTCACATTTGTTTTATTTTGACAGCATATCTTCTTCCACAAAGACCAGAAAGGCTGTTTTCATCACAGGCATAAAATATGCCCTGCTTAGATATATTTTTTTTATTCTGCAGATGGCTAAAGTGTCAACCCCTCAACTCAAGTCCTAACTACCCAATCACTTTCATTCATCCTACAGAGACGGGTGCAATAATAAATGAATTTAACATTCACTGACAGCCACAGCATCATGCCTCACTAACTAGCACTATTATTTAGGAGAGACTCATGGATTGATGTTCTAGTGTAAAGCAGGCATCCGTGATAAGATTTCAGATAGGCTACCTGAGGGTGGAAGTCTGTCTTCATTGATGGAACCCACATCTTTAGCTCAGCCAATGGCATTAGCAAGCTCCACCACACCCGGTAAGCTGACTGGTTAGAGCTAAAGGGTTTTCGTCCTCTAATGGCTAACAAGCTTAACTCCAGCATTTCTTATTAATATTCTGTGAACACAGACGCCACCACTGGACTAGAACATTGCTGGGCCTCTCAAGAGCACCAAACATTTTTTACTCATTATTTATTTCTACAGAATAATAAATATTGTCACAATGTTAAAAAAAAAAAAAAAAAAGGAGTAATATAATGGTTACCAAAAAAGAGTCAGACTGAAAAACTGTGAAATAATTATTTATCCTTTGTATAGTGGTTCAAAATCTGAGGGTGCAGTAATTTAGTAGTGTTTCAAATTTAAATCCCATATAATATAAAGCAGGGTCTGTTTCGATTTGCCTAGATCAGCCAAAGTCAAGAGTCATTCTGCACACTGTGCTGTGGCCTACTTAAAACCTGAGAAAATCCCATGGAGCTCACCTAAAAAAAGAAAGTGATGTATATTTTGGAAAATTGTATTCAAAAAACATGAATAACACAGGCTGTTGACTATGTTTTTCGTAATGCTACCCAGTCATATTCAAAGTGACCCACCTGACCCTAACATCCATTTAAAAGCAACACATTCTGGTCAGGTTAATATCACAAACTGACCATCTCCTAATACCAGTTTTAATTCACTTTTTACATTAATAAATAAATGTTTATACACCTCTAACTCTACACATGTGAGTAATTTCAAACTGAATTACTGTGGCTTACCTGCAGTAACTTCACCAGCAGTGCCCACCCCACACTGTGGGAATCACTGGCCTAGGCACACACAAAGTAACATATAATTTACTTATTGTTTGGACTTTGATTTAAAGGTATATTATGTAAATTCTGATACCATTAGTTAAAAACATGTCTGCTAGTGCATGAAAGTGGGAGCACAGGAGTTGTTGTCTTCGCCAATGTGTCATATTTTGGCTTAAAATGGACTCAAGGAGCAAGCTGGTTAATATTTAGGGGCAGCTGGTAATTGGCTGGGGAGGATGGTTTATCAGGGACGCGACCAGGAGCCCTGCCAGAAGAAGAGAGAAAGTGTTAACAGCAGCCAAGATCAATTGAACAAGACATTGCAGACTTCTTTAATTAAGTTCCACTATCTTCTTTTTGGTCTTATGAATAAAGTTTCCAGAGATGTTCACGGCTGGTAGGCCAAAATCCAAATCAGACCAGGGGTGCAGGGAATGGTGTTCAGGCAGGTGGAAAGCAGGTAAATCCATTCCTATCCAAGGAAAGGAAGTGACTGATTGAAGCAGGCGAGAGTAGCTGGAGGTGTTTGAAATATTCTTCAGGTAGGTTGCGATTCAGATTTACAGGACAGGCTCCAGAAAGGAGATGACAAAACTGGGTTGCGAAGGAAAAAGCACAAACACTAAATGTAGCAGGGAGGGACTTATTATAATTATCATTATGATCATCATCATCATCAATCACCGGCCAGGATTTGAAGACCAGCTCTAGCCTCCACTCTTCGCCAGATGGTCTGCTACCTCACGGTGGGAAATCAGCTCATATAATATTGCTTAATGTTCATGTTCCTCCTCATGTTATTTTAACATGATTTTCTCCCTGCATCTTCAGTATCCACGCTCTAGGTTCAATACTCACCTGTCTCTCACCATGTCTTCCAGTGCTGGTCAACTCAGTCTTCATGTTTCTTACTTGTCTGCTCTCCTGCCTGCAACAATCCTCCGGACAGGAAAAATGTTGTGCATCTTGGCTACTCACTCCTTGACTCTCTCGGACACTCACCTAGCTGCCTCCCCTGTTTCATGTGCGTCACACATGAAACAGATATTCCCATTAACTTTTACACTGAATCCGTCAAATCAGATCTTCATAGATTAGAATTGGAAATTTATATTTTGTCCACAAATAGTGGCATAGTTGCAACATGACATAGGTCATGTCATGGTCACAGGGAGATTACCATCGTATTTTTCCTGAAGTCTGACTGACATATTTAGCAGCAGTGAGGGCTTCCATTAATGCCAGGAAATCCAGACATCAGATAAAACATCATTCAAGACACTGTGTTCTGGGCACCTTGCAATGTTTATGAATACAAGTTAGAGAAATTTTAGATTTCTATAACTATGAAGTCTGAGTTTATACTTTTAACAGCAACACTGAGAATGTTAATAGATAGAAATACAAAATAAAAGTGCACAGTTTTAGATTCTCCTATAAAACAGCGGTCCCCAACCCCCGGGCCTCGGACTGGTACCGGTCCGCGCAGAGGGAGGGAGTCTTGAACACCTTGAGCTGAACTCTATGCTGATGGAATCTTATCATTCAAATACTGCCCCTGAATTTCATGTCTGTTTTTGCTCCCACTAAAAACCCTGAAGGTCATCATCCTTCATTGGAAGTCAGTGTTGAACTCCCTGCACAGCAGTGCACCTACATTCAAAATGAGGAAAGAGAAAGAAACAGCGCTAACAATGTTCCCCAAAAAAACTTTACTGGTGCACATAAAATGGATCATGGAATATTATGTTAGGAATACTGCTAGAAAGGATTTTCCCATTTGTATTTTGCTTCATTGTACTTATTAAGGATTCAGATTAGAGATTGAGAGCAGGAAAAAATTCTTCTTTAGACACAGATTAAAAGTAAATCAGCACTGATACATATTCTGATATTTTTTTCCCACTATTTCATATTATTAGCCACATCATATTACAGTGTATAGATACAGAAGCAACATTTCAGGGCTGTTGTATGTTCTCTTGCAATAATAAATGAGCTTCTACCACAAAGACTCGATATAGGTAACAAGACACAAATGCATACATTATCGTGTATGAAACAGTTATTCACAAGCCATTATTCTCAAAGTGGGAAACAAAGCATGCTGATTTCTTGCCCCTGGGGATAAAACAAAGGGCTCAAGGTGTTTTTTTTTTTATTTGTGAATGATAATCGACTGCTCATGGTTAAGTACAAAATTAGACTGCAACAGCTGTGTCACCTGCGAAAGGCGGTGTGAATTGGATTGCTCCTCATTGTGTAGTCTAGCCTATACCAGCCGATGCAGCTGGCCGCCTCTGCTCTGTGGTTAATATGATTGACTGCTCCACTGTCTGTTGACTAATGTAATTGTCTGCAGCTATTTTGGTAAAGACTTGATCAGTGTAAAAGGCGACGGTCCTTCCTTGGTCACGGAAGGATCAAGTCACCTCCTGGGTGAAGACAGCCGCAGCAGGCTCGTGGCGGAGCCGCCGAGCGGAGCAGCCAGTCACCCCGTTTACGGTAGGCCAGCCACACCAGCAGCAGCATCACTGTGACAAGCGAGGAGCCAACCACCAGGCTGACTATGACCAGAGCCAAGTCCAGTTCTGATGGTTCTGATAAAAACACAAACAAACAGACCGTAAAAGTCACAGCCATGACTTGTTTGTGCAGTGTTCCCTAATCTCTTTTACTTTCATCGTGTAGCTTTATATGACGCACTCATGAGGAGAATATCTAATTTCCTATCACATCATCTGCCGTGCATGCTCTGTTATCTCAGATCATCATTTTTGTGTAAGGACCAGCTAATAATTACCTATCTCCTCTGGAAAGGTAGAGTTCTTCACTTGTTTCAACATGGGTCCAAAGGATATGCGATTTTTCAGATTGGTGGCAAAAGTTTGCGAGCCCTCTGAGGGAAGTGCACGCCTCTTCTGAAGGCACTGCTACAAAAAGACGAGGAGATATAAAACAATTAAGTTTGGAAACTGGTGAAATAGCTAACAGGTTATTATCTGTTTGGGTGATGGATGGTTGTTCTTTCTGTCTGTGATGATAAACAGAAAGAAATGTGCACGAAACCAACACAAACAAATCACTCCTCTGATAAATATTTTGGAAAAACCTGATTTTTTTCCTGCCAGTTTTTTTTTTAGTTGAATAAAAAGAGCATGAGCAGAAGTATTTATTTCAAATAAAGAGCTGCAAATATGGATTTGAGCTTGTAAGGAACAGCTTTCATTTAATCTAGGCATCCCATTCTGATTTAGAGCAGCTCAAACTGGGTTTTTGCAATGCAATGTATAGCTTTTCTGTAGCTGATGTGCTTCACCAGAATGCATAGTCTCACATCAAGTGCAAAGAAGAAACACAATTTGTCACAACAAGAGGGGGGAAAGGAGCAATAGATGTGGACAAAGAAAGTTGCAGATAATGCAGTACAATTTGTGTCAAAGCTCAAACTCTCAAAGTGTTTTACTGCTCTATAAGATGGAGCTTTTATCGTCTATCATATATCCCCACTGTTTTACATGACCACTGTAACAGGAAAAAACAAAAGAAAAATGGCTGAGAACTTAGCAATACTAGAATCACAGCTGCTGTGGGAGCTGTGGAAGTGCTCTTCAAAGCCAGACATCAAAATGAGTCTCTGGAGTTTTTCCTCTCTTTCACCTCCGCCCTCTAACATGCACTTGTCAGATGATTCCCCTTTTCTCATTAAATCAGAGCCCTCATTCCCAAAACAGCAGGATACAGGGGTTGGTATTAGAGCTGCTTGTCTAGTGCTATTCTCTAACTTTGTGAAGACCTCATCTAACCTATAGTGTGTCTATAATCACGTGACCAGGGTTCCAGGCTGTGTGTTTGATTCCTGGGGTTTGACTCCGGTCTTTGTAATCTTGCTAAAGAGTGAGATGTATAAAATACTTATTAGTATTAGCAATGGCATGTTGCATTAGTTGTACCAAAGGATTCTTTTAACTTTGATTCTGAAAAATTATGTATGCCTATGCTTTCAAATAATTTTCATTTACCGTCTCTCTTTGCTCTTGTACCCAACCAATTTAAAGGAGCCCGCTCACTTCTAGTCTGTCTCCATGTTTTCCGTGTCACAAAATTTAAATTACCTTCAGTCGCTTGCTCTTTCATTCTCTCACATCATTACGCTGTGCACCCACTGCAATCTTACCCTTTCACAGTCAGAGTGGTTCCTCAGGCAGACACTCAGATCGCAGTGTAGGTACACTACTGAGTAATTAATCATTTGGGAGAGACTGATGGTGAAGCTGGCACTCGTTGACAAGGAAGTGGGCAGTAGTGTGATCCCTGCTGGTTCTGCTGCTAACCTGAGGCACCAAAACAAATGCAGAGTATAACCTTAGTGGATTTTTTTTTTTCTTTAAAAGAAATAGCGGAATGTTTAAGGAAAAGCGGTTAAAGTGAGAAAATCCTGCCACATGCCATGGAAGCTGCAGTAATCAATAAACAGTGCACCCTTTTTGTGTCAATATTTTGGATTGGACTGAGCTGAACACTTAAAAAAACAATAAATCATATTAGGTAAATGTCAGTTTTTGTTTTAGGGTGTTGTAAGATTGGTAGTTATGGTATGTAATGTTAATAAGTTTTGCTATAAATTCTGATTTAGCGTCCAGAATATATTCACCAGTGTGCTGATTTTTTAAGCGTTTCCTCAGCTCTTTAGGAGTTATTGAGGTTATTATTTCAAGGTAATTTAAAATGATTTACTGTTTTTTTTTTTCTTCATTTCACTCAGGAGAAATACATTTGAAAAAAAAAAACTGCACATCACTGGTGTAAACATTTTTTTAAGTTTAACAGTCACTCAGACTTTGATATTTTACAGGTTGTCTATTTACAGTATATTGCTGCTTCTCCATATGTGTGGAGTGCACCCAATTTCCATCTATCTGACTGATCCTGGCTCAGAGAGATAACACCATCAACCTACAACAGCCTTCTTTTTATCTAGAATATTTAACTCTTAGAAATGGACCTGCAGCTTCCTGGATTGATGTAAGTTATAGTAAAACTATTTATCTGGTAAAATAAATAAATAAATAAAAATAAACATTCTTTTAAGCAGTGACAGTCTAGCCCTACGTATAATAACAACCCTGGGCCGTGTGGATAAGTGTTACCTGGTAAAAATGTGATACCTGAATTTTTTTAATTATTTTATTCCCCCATCACCAGGTCAGAGATTTGGAAAAATTGAACATTTAAACTTATATTTAATCCAAAGTTTGAATGAGACTGCCTAATAACCTTATTACAAGAAGTCAACAAACACTGATGTTATCAAAGACATCAGAATTCTATCCATCCATCCATTTTCTTGACAGTTTATCCAATTCATTGTGGTGGGGGATTGCCGGAACACAAGAGTTGGAAAAGAACACAAACGCTTATTTCCGGCTTTCCTGTTTACCTGGAGAAAAGACAGCAGGTAGAGTTTGCAAGGTCTGGCTGGATGGTTGGAGACAGGCAACAGGAGGTGACCCCGAGGTTTATCTGACTGTTGTTTGTCTTTAGGTTGATAACCACTCTGAGGTTCCCCTGGGCAGGTACAGCATCGCCAGGCTCTACACCTCTCCCAAGGTCAAGACTCATTTCTGCTGTGTAGTTTCCACTGCCACACAGATCCTCTGAAACTTCTGTTATACTACCAACAAATTGGTGTATTTGCAACATGAATCTTAACATATTTACATCATAAATATCTTTAAAGAAGGGCGGCACCAAAAATGTTATTGTGTAAAGTACTGCATATTACATACTTTATGTTACTGCTAAACATACACACATAAACATACATCTTATTTTGTGATTGATTTCTCAATGTAGACATTCGTTTACATCTATTTTGATTTAGTATAGAAATCAGCTTTAGGACTTGCAGTCACATGAGTATCTCAGGTTGAACAAATACAGCTCTGAAAACTCTTCCCACCTCAGAGTTTTCACAGTTGTGAAGGGTAGTAGTAGTTATGTCTAAGTTATTTTGCTCAGCTAAAATTCCTAATTGTGCTATAAACATTCATTGACTGCAGAAATAAATAAATAAAATGGCATCCTAGTCTGTTTGCCAACTGTGGTTCCTGACTTCTTTTCACAAATTAGGAAGAAAAAAAACGTAAAAGTCATGGGATCATTTCTAGTCAATATTTTAATCATTCAAAATCTCCAGTATGTGTTAACTAATTATAAATAGTAGCATTACCCAGAGAGATACAGATGTGATGAGGTCCTTCCCCTGCGCTTCAGCTTTGGCAGCTCGGACTCAGACTCTGGCAGTAACAGGCTGCGCCCAGACTCTTCTTTAGCCGCGGCACTCACTAACCTGGTGGCATTTTGCGCTTCAAGTACCTCGACATTGCCTGTTCCTCGGTTTAATTGTGTTTTTGTGTTTTTTTCAGAGAGCACCGTCAGCTCAGTAGCCTTTATTTTGGTCTGCAGAAGAGCTGCTTCAGGTTCAGATAAAGTGACCTCTTTAGCAGGAACCTCCTGAGCCTTCGAGGTCTCTCTGTGAAAGCGTCTTTGTGTTGTTTTCCTTACAAAGTGGGGCCTCTCAGGTGTCCAGTGCCTCTCCAAATGAACAGCTTTAGCTGCCACACTCCTGGCCTTTTCTGACATCGTTTCATCAACGCCGTGATCGGATTCACCGATACTGATGAATGCTGAAAGCGTTGCATATTCAAGGTCAGCGGCCTGCGGTGTAGCCTTTCCAGCTACAAGACAGTCAGAGCTGCAATTGCCATTTTCTGGTTTTGCGCCAGCAGTGTCCTCGTCTCTGAAATGATCTCTTTCTGTGACTGCACCCTGTGTTTTATACATTTTCTGACTATGATCAATTTCACCTGGTCCAGTTGTTTTTTCAGTCGTCTTGGTTGACCGAGCACAGCCGATAGTCCTACAGCTGCTTTTATTAATAATGTCTGTGGGCGAGATCCTTGTAGTTGGTGCAGAATCTGCCATAAATCCAGATATCAATTGACTTATTGAAGTCTTTTCATGCGAGGTCTGCCTGTCAGGCTGCTCTGTTCTGTCCTGCGTATATGCTGCAGAAATTTTCTCAAGTAGAGATTGTTTGGCTTCAAAAGCACTCTTTGTAGTCAGAGCTGTTTTGATGTCTTTAATTAATGAATATTCCATTTTTCTAAGCATGGTAGATGTTGGACCATGCAAACCTTCAGCTCTGTGGGATGTCTGCAGCAAGTCTCTTTGGATGTCCTTCTCTGGGTCATTAATATTATGTGTTATTACAAATACAGCAGGAGCAGCATGCTGACTCTGTTCAATAGTCCGTACAGAAATTTTATCCTCAGGCAGCTCGGCACTGTGTGTTTCTGTTGTGTGTTGTCTTTTCACAGCAGGGTTGGGTTTGCCAGTAGTAGGAGTTATGGGACGCCCTATCAATGACAAAGACTCAGTATGACGATTCGAGTGCTCTATGTGCTCAGCAGCAGCGCGAGATGAGTTTTCCACAACTGGCACACTCTCACTAGCCATCAGCAGTGATTCGTGATCTTCTTTGGACACAGTAACCCCACCTATGGTAGGAGTTGGAGCCAGGGACACGGAATCATCAGTTACTGCTGTTATCATTTGAAAGGAAGAAGTAATTAGCTGGTCGTCAGTCTGGTGTGTGGATTTACTGAGGATAATGATATCATTTCTGAAAGTAATATGTGCAGCAGGGAGAGCACTGTTGCTCACTGAATTGTTTTGCTTTCCGGGTGTTTTTTCTGCATGATGCTTCACATCAGAAACAGACATTTTAGTCACATCATCATGCTGGATTTTAGGCATTTCAGGCCAACCTTCTGACTCAACATCTGGAGAGGTGCCAGATGGTGCCACATGTGTGCTAAAGGCAGGTGTTCCAAAATCATACACAAAATTGTCGTCCATAGCCTGCTCAGTCCTGGGCCCAGAATGAACCGCAAGCATGACAGACTTGATGGGAACTGTCACAGTGCTGTTTGCTTCATTTTCGCCATTTACACTGATCAGGTCATTCTCATGAATCATTTTCATTGCTGGTTTATCAGCCTGCATTATAGACAAAGAATTAAGTTCATCTATGTTATCTTTATTGCTGCCGGTCATTGGTGTAATAAAAGGTAAACTGTTCTTTTCAAGTCTCATCTCTGATATTTGCTCTGTGACCAGCTCTAAATGTTTCACTTTCAAGGTCACCATTGTTCGTGCATTATCGTTCTCCTTGATTTGATTTGTCTCATCAGCAGTCCCTAACAAAGACTTGACACGGTCACTTTCACCATTCGCATGTTGAGTGTTGGAATTGGCCCTAAGTAAGTTTAGTAAGACAGGGCTAACCGCTGATCCGGTTAGACCTGTCAGCCTATAGGTGCCAGGTAAAATGTCACCTCCAAACAGGCTGAGATTTAGCAGCGGTGACATGTTGGTATGGGGAAATTGATCGTTTTCCGCTTTAGGACTCGATGATGCCGTTAGGGTATGCACAGATCTCTGCTCGTTACCATCAACAGAGGTATGCAGAGCATCTGGATGGGCTGTCTGCTCTGACAGTTTAAATGAGCATGGCTGGCCTGAAGTCATGTCAAAAGAGGGGGAGGAGGAGGACTCGCTGATCTGAGGGACAGGCTGCGCTTGGCGAGGCTGCAACTGGCCTATGGAGATGTGGGCCTCGGATGACAAGGCTGTGGCCGTGGGTGGCCTAGTAGATGAGTGATTATACATCTTCTGGTGTGGACCGGGATTCACTGATGCTATAATGTATTCTGCTTGCTCGCTCTCATTTGCGGTATGTAAAATTGAATTGGCCTTTGAAACTGAAGCACTAAATTTATGCGTCTGATCTGGGATGTCGTAAATAATTGATATATTGGGAGTAGAACTATTTACTGTAAAGTGGGGCTCAGCTCTCGGGAATCCAGCTGCGGTTGTCAATCGATGGGTGGTGAGTGACAACATATTGCTGATAGTCTTTAGTAAAGGGTGAGTGAATTTAGCTGCACTGCTGTTTGGGGAAACCGATGGCTTTAATACGTCCCCAAACTTTAAAGTGTGATGTCCAAATGTAGCTTCAACAACTTCGTTAGCGAGTGATGACGTAACTTCATGTTTTGGAAAAACGTCCTTGGGGGGAGAGAGATGAGATCTAGTCTGTGTGTATGGCTCTTTGGGAAGAGATGTTGTTTTCGATTGGTTTGGGCTCTGACTTGTTGTTCTGTGATTTTTTGTCACTTTATAGGTAAATGATTTATTTGTGATTTCCACAATTGCTGTAGCATTTTCTCCCAGATGAATGCCCTTGTTCTCAGTGGTTCCCAGCTGTTTAATCAAACTGGGGCAGGGAGACAGGTTCTCAACAACGTGTTCTTTATCTCTGTTAAATTCTTTCGAATTAGTAGGGGGTCCAAAGGGAACATTTGTCATGTCCTTTTTCCCAGTTTCCCCAACACATTTATTGTCTTCTTTCCCCTCTGGCGTTTTCTCACTTCTATCCTCTGCTTCTTCCCTTTTTAAAGACTCACTCTGCTTTTCAGCTGCAACTTTTAGGAAATTCTCTTCATATATTTTAGTCACACTGTCTCTTTCAGCTCCTTCTTCATCACTGATTTGCCCTTTGCTTTGATCCAGGTTTTGTCTCAAGGTTACACCCTCCTCTCCATTAGTCATTTCACCTTTTTCCCTACTCATGTTGGCGGTTTGCGCTGCCATTTCTTCCCCTTCCCTGTCTACATTTTGATTTGTCTTAGCTCTGGTATTGATTATTTTTTCTTGTTCTTCTTCTCTGCTCTCTTTAAATTTTTCTCTTTGATAGTTCAAAGTTGTGTCTTTCCTGTTTTTCTCTCCTTCCTGCAACTTTATTATTGCGTTCATCTCCTCATCGTTTTCTGTCTTGTTCCCATTTTCTACAACTGCATACAACACCTGTTCATTTTCATCTCTTGATTTTGTATCATTATCTCTTAGTGACTCTCTGATTAAATCCCCACTATATGTTGAATAAGACTGACGAGTTGATGCTACATTCTTCCCTCTAGCTACATCATAAGTTCCTACCTGGATGAGTTTAGACTGAGTCCCTGAAAATTTACTTATTGTCAGTTTCTCAGAAAGAGATTTGCTTGATAGTGTTGGTAGTGTCAACACGGGCATGTCATCACCAAAGTCCTGACTCAACTCTGAGAGAAACAACTTCCTGGGCAAAACTTCTGTTGTTGCGGTGGTTGTAGTTTGTGGTTCTCTTATAACTGGTTTATTCATTGGCCCTGGGGGATCAACAGAAGAATGTTTAACAATGCTGTGTACAGCGTTAAATGTCAGAGGATCTTGTTTATCTGTCAAGTGTGTCTTTGTGGTTGCAGATGCAAGCTTTATGGCAGAATCCTTTGGTAATAATGTCAGTATGGGTCCTTTGGTCTGAAAGCTTGGTTTAGCTGGTGTTTGGAGTCTCAGAAGAGAGATCAAAGAATCCACTCTTCCTGTCTGAAAGTGAGACTCAGGATTTTCGACTGGCAAAGCGGTTGGCCTACTCCCGCTGAAGGGTGTTGCTGCACTGTGAGCTTCAATCGAGCTCATTCTTACTGCTGGATGAGATGCAGTGCTGTGATCACTACCCTCTGTAAGAACACTTATGTGAGTGCTGTGGGGAGCTGAACTAATAACAGGCATATTGCTTACCGGCCCACTGCTGATGTCCAAAGACTGTCTTTGAATGAAACTTTTTAAGTTTGTTGAGACACTGTGGGAAGCTGTTTTGTTATTCTTACTGAAATATATCAGGTCTGACTGCGGGACCCCAGTGCTTACTTTTTTTTCATACAGCTCTTTTTCTCCACTTTCTACTGGTTTCCTTGCAATATAAAAGGATTTTGATGAGTGAGAAAATGTTGTAGATGTTGAGACGGGTCTCTCTTTGACAGAAGCTTCACTAGGATAGGTATGCCTCAATTGCTTCTTGGTGTCTTCTTTTGTTTCTGACGACACCTCAGCAAGAGGTCGTGTGTGAAACGCAACCGCTTCTGGAGCTGATGAAAAAAAAATGTTTGGGGAATCATTCAAAACGCTTTGAGTATGACTCTGAGTGTTACTGAAGGAAAAAGAAAGGAAAGTCTGATCGTAAGGTAAACTTCCTCCCTCGCTGAAACTGGAGTGCTTGGTGAGGTTTGCATGACTGACGTCTCTGTTTAACATTTCTTCTTGCACTCGAGCTGACTGTTGATATAAACTGGTTAATGAGGCTGTAAGTTTACTGTTGTCAGGGGAGCCATGAGTTGACAGTGCAGCTTTCCCGGTGGAGCTTGGCCTTTGATCTTTCAGGCAGGTCAAACACAAGTTTGTTATTGTGCTTCCTCTCGGTGAATCTTCTGCTGTAGCATTCTGAAAGATGGATTGCACTGTGCCCAAGCCATACAGGTCTCTTCTCGGGTTTGTGGTTTCCTTGCCTTGAGACTGTTTGTCACTGCTGTCATTACGTGCTGCATCCAGGTTATCAATTACACGAGAATGAGATGCAGATAGCGCTGGAGGTCTCAGGGATCCATCAGCAGATGTGAGCTTAACAGAGTTAGTGTTTCTTTGATTCCTGTAATCAAGAAGAGTGTGAAACCAAGGAGGGGCTTTCACTGCCTCTGCAGTCAAATTGCCCTCTGGGTCAGAGGTGTCATTCATCATTAATTCTATTGCAGATTGCGCAGAAGATGATGAGATCTTTTCATAATTAGAGATCAATAGTTTTTCTGATTCAGTGTCAATCCTCATAGCCGACGGCTCTCTCTTTAATATGAGAGAGCTATTCCCATTTCTGGAGACAAAATGCTTTGAGCTTGGTAGGGAAATTAAAGCTGACGCCTTTGTTATTAGACTTTTCTTATAAGGTTTTGTCAGTCTGGTATCAAGCAAGACCGCCTCTGGAAACTTGGCAGTCAATGCCATTGCGGTATGTTGATGTGTCTTCTCTGTAGGTATTGCTTCTGTGCCATGACCAGTTGTGTTTTCATTTTTCAGAAGCAGATCTTTTGTGACAGTTGTGCCTTTTGTTTGCTCTGTGAAGTAACCTTGGAAATCTTCTTTTTCTGCCCTGACTACGAAGACAAAAGCAAAACATGTCACTCAAATGTCCTCCCTAGAGGCTCTGTTTCTTAAACCTAGCATGAAAAATAGCACAAAAATGAATAAATAAATAAAATAAATGTGTTACTGTTTAGTACTATTGAAGTCTTAAAATCACATTAGTACAAACACCTGGTATTCAAAATAAGACCGAGTGACTGAGTGAGGTTAAAACATTTTAAATCAGCATCACTGTTTTAGTTATTGGAGAGGTTGTCTTGCCCTCATATAACTTGTCCTTGCTGGTGATTTTAAGAAGTTTAAAATAGTGTTAGAAAAAGAGCCTTGCTGCTATAGTACATGTATGCATAAGATAGAAAATGTCTGAGGTTGATGTTTACACTGATAATTGCAGCATTGATATCAGCCAGTTTACAAACTGAATTAATCTTTGCACATTAATATTGTGAGTTATTACTCTACGGCAAACTGAGGAAACAGCAAAAAAAAAAAAAACCTATACCATAACATCATATATTTAAATACAGGGTAACACATACAGGTCACACATAGAATGGATGTGAAAGATAAATCAATTAATATTGATTATATTAAAACATTATCATAAAGCTAAACAAAGTAGTCTTATGAATGTAATACGCCTTAACTTATGAATGTATTCCTCTGATTTAGGTAATTACTTTAAAATTAAAATGTAAGAGCCAGAATATCATTTATGTATCTATCCATCTACCAGGCATGACACACAATTAAATATATATGTGAGGAAAATTCTTTTAATTTATTCAAAGAGCTGCTATTTTATTTTATTATTTTCGGCATCTTTACTCTACTCTGCAGACTACTCTTTGTTGTTTTTATTTTGGTATTTTCTTCTGATGAACAAATAAATAATCATTTCTGTATTTTTTAATGTTGCTTTAATATTTTTTACATTTTAAGCAGTATATTGTATTTTAAGTATTACAACTTTACAGCTCATATATGTGTACTGTATGCAGTTTATATATAGCTGCAAACTGCAAAAAACAAACATATTCTATCTAACATAGAAATAATTTATTAAATTGGCCAATTAATTGATTAATCTGCAGTATACAGGGCTCACCATTAAGTTAAGTTACTTTACTGAGAAAATAAACACAACTGTGAGTACATACCTGGAAGCAGAAAGAGTCCTAGTATAAAACAGTGAAGCATTTTCATTTCTGTTCTGTCTTGTTTGCGATTTATCAGTCCCGCTGATTAAATGCTCTTATTACTGTTTAATCCACCTGAGCAGAAGGTATCAGCTGTTTGCAGTTACTAGCAGATGGTGCCATCCCATGCAGGGAGCTTTTGTCCTCTGAAGTTCATTTATACGTGGATTCGATTTCACAGTAATCCTCCCTCTTTACAGTCACAACTACATGGCCATGGGTTAGAAGATGAACGAATTCAATAAGGAATTTTAAACAATATGTATCAGAAACTCTGACTATAGGGCAACAATACAATTAGTTGTACTGAAAATGCTACATGTTAATGTAAAAAATCAACAACCCAGAAACTGTATCTAAAGGTTTCAAGAAGTATAAACATGTTAATATTTCACTTTTCTAATCAATTTCCCAATAGAAATACCATCACCATGTTAATGTTGCCTTGTCTGGTCAATATCAATCCTTGAAAATACAACAATACAATACAGCTTATTCAACTGTACAAGAAGCAGATATTTGATGTTATAAAACAATGGCATTCAAATCATATAAGTTACAGATAAACAAGGTATAACTGGGTGCACTTATGTGGTGATTCATACATGAAATACCTCCATGAAAAATAAGCACAGAATATTGTAGCTGTTCAGTGTTTAAATACACTGTTCTAATACACTGAACAGTGTATTTAAACACTGTTCAGTGTTTAAATACAAGGAGAACGGAGGAGACTCAAATCCAAATGAAATACAGAAAATATTTAATGAATCTCTAGTCAGACTTGGTTTTCTGTAATAGCAAATCAATATAATCTTAAATGAAATTTAATAAATAGGAAGACTAATAAACAACCAGGACTGGCACGTCTTCATTTTCATTTACTTTCACTTTTACCCAAAGGTAAGCAAGTATCAACGCCTAACACAGAATACAGGAGAAAACAAGACTGGGGTCAAGGAAGGATATTATAAAATGTGTGGTCAGGGGTTCATGAGATGAGCTTTACACACGAGTGCAGAATCTCAAGGCCGTGTAGTTCTCGAAGTTTGCTCATGTGTCTGGAAAAGAAGAAAAAGTTTTGGGGGATTTTTTGCAAAAGAAAGTAGCAGTAATATATTCAGCTGGTTGGCATTCAATTATAACTACACTCGTGTGAGCTCAGGAACTGAATACTAACACATCCTCAACACAGTCACACGCAAGTGCTTCAGCCTGGAGGAATATTTTAGTCTTTCTAGGAATAAAGAGACACGTTGTCGCTGCCGACTCCTATTATAAAGTGTACTATTCCAGTTGTACTTGCATAATCGCAGAGGTTCTATAGTGGATGATGGCCCACAGCGACACATCACTGCTTAGCTAAGAACGTGATCACTTTTTATTTATATCCTCGTGGATTTATGAGTAGATGGATGTTCATACTCAAATTTCACTCTTCAGTGAGAGTCAGAGAAACAATATTTAACCTAACATGTTCCAGATCCTTAGAAGGGCTTTCTTCTCATTTATTTTACAGACTGTTAAAAAAACATTAATTTCTCCCAAATATTTATAAAATCCTCAAATAATGCTACTCCAAAAAAGAGCTCGTTAAACTCATTAAATAATTGATAGCTAAATTTTATGATTTCTTTGCAAAAGTAGTGCTTTAAGCTGCTGGTTTAAAGGTCATTCAAAGATGAAAAAAAAAAATCCAAAGTAGAAAATATTTTTCAGTGTTATCACAGGCTTCCAAAAAGTTATAAAGTTAAGTCATTTTAGTTATTTTTAAACTGAACTGTTAAATAGCCATGTTATATTTTTACCGAAATTTTCAGTGAAAACACTACGTAGGCTACTTTTTTGCTTACGTTTAACTTTTGCTGTGCCGCTGGATATAATGCTGTGACACTACTATTACACTATAATGTTGCTGTTGCTGGGTTCTTGTTTCAGTAGATTTGCACTTCAAATTAGGCTGTGCCTCATCATTACAGCAGGAAAAGAAGGATTTATTTACTTACACTGAAATAAATGCTACTGCCTGCAAGCTGCAAGCATCAGTAACGGAGCCATTATTTTTTTCTGTATCATCAAAAATATACTTTTCATGAATTTCTTGAAATATTGTGATATAATATTTAGGCTATATCTCTTACCTCTACTATCAATGCTCAGTGTTGGGAAGGTTACCCTTAAAACATATTCACTACAGATTACAGAATACATGCCCCAAAATGTATTTTGTAACGAATTCTGTAACGTTACTCAATGTTACTCTGAAAACGTTGGATTACTTAATATATTATCATGTTTTTTACAACTACATGAATGTACTATTGCTGTGTGATTTATTACTATTACTGAAGGCTACTCACCATACCAATACCAACTAGATTTTTAAATCTTAATATAAATGAGTAACAGTAGGGTGGACATTAGGTAAGGCTGCACTTTTTGCAGCGATCTCATATAGAAAACTATTCCGCGGGTATATAAAACAGGTCCGCAGCTCTGAACCATAGTAAAGGGACCTCTGGCTAATGCATCGGGTTCAGTGTCGGGCTCGTAGCCGAAAACTGGCTTCACTTTGTTGTCTGGGTCAACTTTGCTAGCGAGAGACAGAGAGAGGCGTTGAAGGGCTGCTCCAATGGAACTTATTGTTTTGCAGGAAAACACGAACACAGCGTACAGTCGAGTCTTAATCCGGTCTTTAAGTCTGACGTCATTAGCCGTGCCTGGGCCCAAACTCCGCTGTCACACGATCAGTGCGGCAACACTGAGAGTTAAAAACTGTCTAAATCCTTTCATCTGTAATAAAATGATCAGGGTTACTGCTCTACCAGGTGTAACAATTACGTTTAACATCCAGGCATCCATGAAAACCAATTTAACGGGGTTAAAAGTTAGGTCATTTATAAACTATATTGACTAAACTATTACTAATAAACTTTGATATACGTGACTATCAATGAGAGTGAATATGGCTGGTTGACATAAGACCTGCTAGTAAATATATTAAAATGCCACCTAGGAAGCGTGTAATGTCCGGGAGCAACATGGCATCAGCTTCAAAGCAATACGTGGTGAGCGACTTGGTTCTATTGTTTACGTGGCTTTATCGATTAGGGTGAGAGGGTACCTGGGTTCACATCGACACAACTTCCCAAGAGCTATTGCTGCATTTTGCTGCACAGCTGTCCTCTTAGCATCTCCTGCAGCGTGCTGCAGCAGCAACAGCACAATATCAGTGCCCAGCAGGTCACTGGCAACTCCCTCCAAATCAAGGCAGTGGGCCAAGCACAGGGCTGCATTTCCTGAGACCATCTCGTCACAGCTGGAGCTCAGCAAACGACGTATTATAGACAATTCTGTGTGAAATAGTAAATGAAAGGCAATTAGGATGTATATTAAATATATTTAAATACACCTAAAGAATTTTTTTAAAAATCAGTGGATGTAGTATTTACTGTCCTCATATGTGAATCAACACACACATGCACACACTTTATTTGAATATTAGGTCAGCACTCAAATTTTATTCATGGACTAATGAAGGAGCTTGTTAAAACCAACACGTCAATCATTCCTCACTTTTATCAGAGTTCACCAGCTTCTCCCGTGCCAAGTGACTGGCAGCAGTGCACACTGTCAAAGTCTTAATGGCATACTTAGTGGCAGTCTGCCCGGCTCCCTGGGTAGGCAAGCACAAAAATAACAATGACATTAAAACCAGCAGAAAGAATGTGGATAAACATTAAATTTATGGTGACAGTCAGAGGTCACGTGAAATATGAAGAAAAACTGTCTTTTAGTGGAATTACGGCAAATATGTATATATAGAGAAAATTTGGGTCTCTGGCTTTGTTGCATTTTGTGTTGCTTTGATGATACATGATACAAAACATGAATGCACAAGACAAATAACCAAGCTCACAAATAAGCAACGAATTCAGGCCAAGTAGTTGCATGCGCTACTATGAAATGAATATGTGTTATACAATGACATCTTTCAACAAGAAGAAGCAGATAACTATGGTGACATTTGAGCAGTAGATTAGTGTTCACAGTTACCACCTTCAGGAGCCTGCACATGGTTTTGACCATTTCCCTTTGGATAACATGCTGAACGGCTTGTGAGGACTGGGGTAGGACAGTGCTTAGCACACCTGTGGCTCTCTGGAGAACAATGAAGAATTCTGGCATTAGAAAATGAAATAATACAAGACTGAAAAAAGTAGAGGCTTGAAAAACAAAGCAGAGAATTTGGATAGCAGATTATCAAAAAACTGCTATGGGGCAAGGAAAACTAGCAGAAAAAAAACATTTGAAGAAAAAGGGTGTTTTCAGAAAATAATAAAAAATAAGGCTATTACAAACTGGAAACTCATTGCAGGTTAAAATGTCTAAATTGCACTGTATTATCCAGGATTTTGAAAGCACAGTTTAATATTTTGAAGATACAAACTACACAATATGTGGGTGTGCAGTAGACAAAATAGAACAAAAGTGATGAAAAAAATTGTTCCTTCTTTTCTCTTTGTTTGCTGACACAAAGAAGGTTATTCTTAACAACAAATTAGGACCAGACTGGGTTTCAGGCTGCAGTCAGCTTGGTCTAAAGCCACTACTATATCTATATTATTGCTAATATATGTTGTAATATATCTATATCACTAAAGCACTTCTGGATGGATGCAAACTGCATTTCGTTGCCCTGTACCTGTGCATGTGCAATGACGATAAAGTTGAATTCTAATTCTATTCTATTCTACTGGCAATAATGTGAATAATGCATCTTTAAAAACTTTGAAGGGTGTTTTGAAGAAATTATTACTTAATATTTTACCATAAAGACAACTTTCTAATGCTTTAAAGCAAATGTTAACTGTCGTTTCCAACGTATAATTGGAACATACATGCTCATTACAGATCCTCTCAGCAAAGCTAATATATATAATATATAATGTACAAAATAGCAACACAATAATAGTAATAATAAAGGTGGTGCATGACAACATAACACCCGCATGGATGGCTGGACCCAAGGTCTCCCAGCAGAATATTGTCCAAAGTATCACAGTGCTTGCTTTTTTCCCATAGTGCATCCTGGTGCTGGGTGTTCCCAAGGTAAGTGCACCCAGCCATCTACCACGTGATGTAAAAGAAAAAACATGATGCATCAGACCAGGTCACCTTCTTCCACTGCTCCGAGGTCCCGTTCTGATGCTCACAAGCCCAATGTCAGAGCTTTGGCGATGGGCATGAGTCAGCATGGGCCCCCTTACTGGTCTGCTGCAACAAAATGTGATGCGCTGTGTATTCTGACACCTTTCTATCAGAACCAGCATTAACTTGTTCAGTAACAGTAGCTTGTCTGTTGAGCTGAACCCCATGGGCTAGCCTTTGCGCCCCACATGCATTATTGAGCCTTAGCCATGCTTGACTCTGTCACCTGTTCACCAGTGATCCTTAGTTAGACCTTTTGATCGATATTTTTAGAGATGCTGTGATACAGTCGTCAAGCCACAACTTGGCTTTTGTCAAACTCACTCAAATCCTTACGCTTACCCATTTTTCCAGCTTCTAAAACATCAACCTTGACAATAATAGCTGATATATCCCACTCAATATCCCACTCACTAAAAGGAGCCATGATGAAGAAATAATGAGTGCTGTACACTTCACACGTCCATGGTCATAATGTTATGCCTGATCAATCTATATTCTTTGTTAAGGTTAAAGTCTTCAGAGTGCTGGAGCATAAGCTTTACTCACAGTTATGATTCCCTCGTCGTTATGCCTCAGGAGATCCACACAGGAGTCGCAGAGTGAAACAGAAAGCTCCTTCAAACAGCCACAGATGGAAAAGTGGATAATCCAATTTTCACATTCAATTCACCTTTAAATAGGTGTCACAACAAATAATTGCTCTTTCTGCTTCCTTTCCCATTGGCTTTTATTCTTTTCTTTTTTTTGATATAGTCTAATCTATCAATCTTATTTTATTACTATTAATGAATTTTGTAGTAAGAATGTTGTTCCTCAAGTTGTCAGGAAAAAAGTCAGAGAACCTGAGAACTTACCTGGATAACAGGGGAGGTGACGGTTGAAAGGTTCATAATCAAGCCAAGTAAAGGGTAGAGGATCTCTCTGTATTCAGATGCAATGCATGTCCTCTGTGTGGAGAGAGAATAAAACCCTCCACTAAATAATAAGCAGACATCTTTTCTGTCTCATTGTGACAACACTATAGAAGACATTTAATTTCTTTGGCATATGACGTCAACACAATGAATAGCAATTTGCACTTTTCTAAAGAAAGAGACAAATGTGTAACCATTACTAACAACAGCAACCAGAAAGGCCTTCCAACAATCAGGATCATGAGCAAGCTTGTGACGAATGACGTCATCTCTAGCCAGACAGCCGAGACCTGATATCAGTGACGGAAGTATATGTTGATTGGACGTGTTGAAATTTTTCTGAAAAATACAGGAAACACTTGAGTACTTTTTCCACATGCACACAAATTGCATATAAAGTGAACCAGTAATTGCATATATTACCAGTATTGTTGTAACTGGCAGAATGACTGAGTCTGTCAAAACATCTCTCAACTGAATACAAAACCTGCAAGAGAAAATATATATATATATATATATATATATATATATATATATATTAAAAAACATGTCTGCTACAAATGCAAAGCAGGATTTGTCTGAGTATAAATATGGAAAATGACAGAAGGTCTTCTACTGTCACACTGAAGTAGCAAATTGACAATATCCTGTGTGCTGTTTTTACAATGGGAATAAAGTCAAAGGTGAGAGAATGATGTCAGGTTAAGTTATACACAGCCATGCATGACAGAAGAAAGCAAATCAAGAACTTCAAGAAACGAAAACTGTGTATAACCTCAAAGGAGGGGACCTCTTTCCAAGCTGAACAGTTGAGTCCAGTGACTTATCTTCGAACCCTAGAGCCTCACCAATTGTAAATACTCCCCAAATGCACAAAATGTCCAAGTCATACAAGAGATACAGGACAATTCAATTTAGTGGTCAAACTGTCATGTCTCTGAAGACTGTCACTCATCCACATCAAAGGCAGTAAAAGTCGGATGGATTTGCTGTGAGCTTTGTATCTGCACTGCACAGTCATTTTCCCTTTAATTCAATACTAAAGGTTAAGAATGCTGTATGATATCTATACTGCTTATATGTATACTACACTAAAATAGCGTCTTTAAGTTGAAGTCGATCAGAAGCAGAGCAGCCTTGGCTTTAATGAGTGTAGTAATTAAGGCTTGGATAACACATTATTATTTCTCTCTAGACTTCTGCTGATACAGGTAAATCTGTGCTAGGCAAACAGGAGTGTCCTGTAGGCCTTGTTTCTGTTTTATTAGTTTGTAAAGACTGCGTGAAGTGATCATGACTTGAGTATTTTGTTGGGTTAGTAATGAATCATACCGGCTTTCTGTTGCAAAGTTCTGCAGAATGTTGACCGCTGTGTTCTCCTGCTGCTTCTTTGGCTTTGAGACACACACCATGAGGTTCCTCACTAACCTTTACATTCAGATAAGAGCAAAGGCAGATAAACAAAGAGAGAGGGAGAAGATATTACTAAAGGAAATTAATATTTTGTTCCCACATAATGATGGCATTTAGCCTGGGACCAACAACTGGGATAATAATGCCAGAAATACTTTGACAATAAAAATCGCTCTTTTTACATTTTCTGAAAATCTGCTCAGCCGCAGGTATACGGGTAGCAAAACAAATTGTTTGGGCTGCTCAGAGTTAACAGAGCAATGACAGAACAAAAGTTCTTGAAATATCATTAAAATGATGTCGCACCTGGAGTGACAATAACAAACATATTACCCGAGGCTAGACTAAAGTCCCTCCACTGCAGGGAGGAGGTAAAAGAGCATTACTGTTTCTGTCTATATAATATATAATTCCCTGTCCCTGCAAAGCGATTGACTATGGTGGACAATAACTGAATCTTCACTCCAACTGAGTCATCGCTAGTGGAATCTCCCGACAACATAAAGTAATATCTTACATGTTCAAATCAAGGCTCTCAATGGCCAAATGTCTGCCACGTGGTATCTCTGAGTACACCGACAGCAGTGCCAGACATTCTTTCGCCACTTCATCATGCTCCGATGAAGCCAAATGAACAATGGACTGTGTGGCGACCGGACATGTCATCAACAGCTTCTGGTTTTCATCTGAAAGCAGTGGAAAAACAAAGAAGAATAAAGAGACAGATACACTAGACACAGTGGTCCCATTGTCAGTTCCCAGTAAACAACAACCTAGTTTTAATGAATTTAGCATTGTATTATTAATCCTATGTTGATAATGAAGGTATTTATATTACAAATACACAGTGTGTAAAAATGATCAAGGCTTGCACAATCTGTAGTTTGGGCGATTAAGCACAAAAAACATGTTCAACAAAATACTGACAAGATGTGCATAAAGACCACAATACTAATTTAGAGGTCAACAGTATTGTTTTCTTATTTTCCTTCTAAATCGGTGACAGTAAAATGATACATGGACAGACACTGAAGTGTACCTCAGTTGTCAACATACCATTTCCACAACAAACTCTCCTCCATATTTTAAAAACAGACACACACAGCTCACGACTCTCTGGATCATTTGTTTTCTCCAACAGGCAACTGCAGAGAAATTATACAAGCAATGTGAGTATGTCAGTAAACATAAAACCCAGTTGCCAAAGACAACATAGCTGATAATTTTATATGAAACAACCCTACTGCAGAACAGTGTTTATTTTTTTAAAAAGGCACTCACAAAAAAAATATTCATTCATTTTTTAGATTCAGCTATATATGTAAAAGTGAAGAGCTTGAAAGACACCTTGAAATAAAAATACTATATTTAGCATAAAATGTAACTTTGAAGAACTCTAGACCTTTTTTCCTGCTTATCTTTAACTCTCAGAAATGACCAAGAGCACCCAAACTCAGAGTGCCCCTTCAATTTGTGATTAGGACAGGCCACAATGGCACTGGCTTTTCCTGCTTCGTGGCTCACATAGGTGTTAGGTGATTTATCTGGCTCACACCAGCAGCCTTACTGAGTATTTCCATCAAGCTCAGACTGCAGTTTCTTTGCATCCTCTGCTTCCTGGACACTGTGTCCCAGCTTGAAAAAGGATATTGCTAACAATGGACTACATTGAAAGCATGTGACAAGTTAATAATAACCTTACTGATCTGAAACGAGGGAGTCATAATTTGTATCTTGTACAAAAACACAACCTCTTTCTGGGACAGAACGGGGGCCATTGCTTATTTCAGCACTCATCTCAATCTCTAGTGTGATCATCTTTTCTTCTCTGGGCTTTCATAGAAACAGCTGAGGAGGGAGAGGGGGCGGTGAATGATCTCTCGAGTTTATGCCATCATTGTCTCTGTATGCCCCTGCCTCTAAGTCCATCTGTCAAAGCTCCACCGAGGGCTGACTGCTACCTCTCCCTCTGGTCTCCTTACCTTCTCACCGTGACATTGCTGGCGATGATACTAAAGCCATTGTTCAGCCTGAAAAGGGTCTGCCCTGTACCTGTTTGAAGAGAACAATATATGGTGTAAGAAGACGGAAAGCAGTGGAACATCATCAGGCAGCTTAGAGATTTTGCAGACGCACCTTTTTCACTGGCTGATTTACAGTCAAGGGCAGGAATGAAAAATACATAAAACATGTTAAGAGACTAAGGCAAAGTAAGAAACAGTTTATTATCTAATACCAAAGAAGACGAAGTAAAGCAGAGCAGTGAAGGAGTACTTTTAGGGGGAAAAGCTTGTAATGTCAGCCCTGCTGAGATCCTTTCAGTCGTAAGTTATGTAAGTTTTGCCCTTTTCTGTTGAATGGCACTGTAAGACAGGCATTATATCATTTGACATGACACTTTTATTCTTCTAATGAAGAAAAAAGTGAAATTTGATAAGAGATGTTTGCCATTTGGCAGACAATACCCAGGGCAACATAACATCCTATGTTACAAACAGTCATACAAGTTAACAAAAAAAAGAAAGAAGAAGAAGTAGAGAGAGTTACCATTTCATTTTGATGTGCTTTACCTTCTTATGGTTTGCTGAGTGGTGAACTTTAAACATTATTAGTTTCATCAGCCTTGCCCCTGCAGTCATACCTGAAAATTTACAATGCAGGTAGCAGAACACTCGATGCAGTTCATTACCACGTCATTGCCACATGTTTAAAGTATAAGTAGACAAAAAAACAAACTTCAGATGGAGCCACTGACCTTGGCGAGTTATACTGTTACAGTGCTGCTATTGAATAAAAAAAACTGCCATTTTTGCCTTGTGGCAATAACTAAAAAGAGTTACATTAGTAGCATGGACTTTCAAAGTTATTTGGCAGGTCAAAAACATTCACAAAAATATCACCAGCTCAAATAGGAAGGGTGAATCACCCAGTGAAGTTCAATTACTCCCTGTCCACAGTGGCCCCTTTTCAGACTGCAGAGGACTTGGTAAACATATCGGTTATTTTTCAGCCTGAGTGTATCATTGTCAAACAGGAACATGGGGTGAAATAGTGGTTGGCCGCCCAATTCCCTACTTCACCCAAGAAGAAATCAGGCCCATAAGAGTGTGTTCCTGCCTATCTAAAACCTTGAGAAACAAGCTCTGTGCTACCACCAAGCAAAAGGAATTAGATATGTTTCTTTTCAACAGCTCACTTCTTGCACTGAAATGTATATAAACATGCCATTTTGAGGCCCATGTCCATGGAGAGTGCCCGGGGCCAGGCTGTCACAAATCTAGTGTGTCAATGGAGAAGTTCCAACATTCAGTAGTGACCGACAGGACAGAGTGAAATAATGCTGCTGAGCTTAGTAAATGGACAAGTTCTATCGTGGATGCTTTGTTAAATATTGCACTAAAGCTGCTCCACCAGGCACAGTAAAACAAAAAGGAAAAAAAAAACTTCTGTCTGTACTAGACGCTAAAGAAAGTTTCAGAGTGGCAATTCCAGGATTTTTATATAAGGAAATCCTGAAAAGAACCAGTGAAGAAGAAATGAAAGATTTTCACAGAAGTGGCACTGCACAAAAGCCTGAAAATTATTTATTGAATAACAGTTTCACATGTAAAGGTGGATATATCATTTCACTGTTGAGGGACAATAAACAGGAACATTTTTCAGTTTCTAACAAAAGTACTGTTGCTTTATATGTAGAGTTATAAGAAAAATAACGTTTTCACAAGACTCTGCAGACTGGGCAGTCCTGTGAAAAAACAATAATTCAATAGCTTGCATGTTGCTTTCGTTGATTGAGATGAGGTTTTCTCGTGGTAACCCTTCCAGACAGTAAAATTTTTCTAATTTTACTGTCATGAAATTTAACATTTAACATGCTAGTAATGCTCTCGGATGTAGCTATCAAGCTTCTTGCAAGTTACAGGACTGCACAGAGGTCCTGAAAACTTTCTTTTTCGTGACTATATATAGAGGATTTCAGCACTGCTATGATTAATTCTCTTCTATTTTAACTGAGCCAGCATCCTGACAGAATAAATAAACACAAATAACACAAACACAGCAGCAACTGAGGTAGATGTAGTTTTTCAAAGAAAGCAAACCTCTGATCTCTATACCATCAACATCTAAAAGTACAGAACGTTACGAGGCATGTCGAAAAAAATACTTAAGTTTTAAACATACTGTAACGGTGTTTTTAATGAAGCAATTCATTGTTTATTTATAGATTCAAGAACAAAACTGCATCACTCTACAAGCAGGATGAAAAAGGAATATACAGTACTTAAAATTAATGAATTATTTTTTTAATTAACCAATATCTTGATTAGACATGTCTCTGGTAGAAAACACAAAAAATAGCTGGAAATTCAATCATTTAAGAAAATATTTGATTTAAAATAAAAGTGAAAATGCATTTGGACACATGCCCTTGGCCAATATGGAATCTGGATTGATATTAATGCACTGATCATTATTAAATAAACTAAGGAACAATGTCTGGCACGTCTTTCATTTTACATTAACGTCTGCGAAGCTGATACTTAATGGACATCAGCCACCATTTACACACTTGCTCCACTGTCACTGGTACCAAAGACTAATGGTGCAGGACTTCATGGATGGTAAGCATTTAACCTACCATGAAGCAATCCTGCAAAACTTAAAAAAGCATTTTTGTAATTAGCACAAGCTTTTAGAGCATATTATTGTAATCTCTTTTTCTGCTTCAAGTCTTCTTATCCAATCTAGCCTGAAATCCGTTTTTTGTTGTTGTTTGTTTGTTTGTTTGTTTGTTTGTTTGTTTGTTTGTTTGTTTGTTTGTTTGTTTGTTTGTTTGTTTGTTTGTTTGTTTGTTTGTTTGTTTGTTTGTTTGTTTGTTTGTCATAAAACCAACAAATAGGTGCACCGGAGACGCAGTCTACCAAGAAAAAACTGAAAACAGTGATTAAAGGAGAAACACAATTGTTTGAACACTCACAGTCAGTAAGTGCTTGTGACAGAATCTCCAATCCTCCGCAGTAGTAGAGGGCAATCTGACCGGGTTTTGACAGCTTCTCCAACAGCTCCACCACTGTTGTGGCCTTCCTCTTCCCCTTGTCAAACTCTTCCCTTGCCTTTATCTCCTGAGTCTCTTTCTCCTTTCCCAAATCAACCTGGGTCAGGTATTCTGCAAAGGAGAACAAAAGAGAATGGAGAAGCAAGAAGAGAAAGTAAGTTATTCCATAGCAGTAAGTGCAGCTGCCCCTATCTGAGAAGAGTCTCCTGTGGTGCATCTGTCAACCTGGCATGACTACCACACCCACCACCTGCTATTAATATTCACTCAAATAGAAAGAGGTCACTTGCCAATGTATAAGAAATGTATTGGTACATCACATATGACCTAATAGCCCAAATAAGAAAATAGCAAAATCAGTGTAAAACACTGAACTTGATGCATCATATGCATTAAAGTAACAAAGTGCAGGAAGGTTAGGTTCTATCTGGGAATAAAACAAAATAGAGCACAGTGCTAGTTCAGATAAACCAGGTCAGGCCACATAATCCCAGGTCACATCAGCTTAGGTCTCAGCTGGTATCATTATATGAATCTGATTATCAAATCTGGTACAGGTCCCACTACTTAAGTTGCTTTAGTTAGCCTAAAGTCAATTTGCCTCAGGAAGTCACACTGCAACCCACCTCCACTCAAGCTCCTCCTTTTCAAACTATTTCTGATCTAACCAGTGTCTAATCTTTTGTCACTGACAGGATAAGACATGAGGATGTCTCACTGCTGCTCTTCCTGCCTCAGTCATTGTGCACATACCATATGCGTTAGGGGCAGGGACTTCCAATAACGTGTGTAAAAGTAGGGCCCCAAGAAAGGACTCATACTGACTCATACAGTTCAAATCACAAGTTTTTAAACCCTTTCTATTCTTTTACATACAACTCTACTCTTTTGGCCTGGTAAGCATTTTGCCATCTTACCATCAGACTGAGAACAAAGAGTCCTGTATGCTAAAAAATACTGCTTAACCCTTTAATTACCTGATTAATATTTCATGTGGATGGATATTTCATCACTTAAATGTATTTATTTTTTTTTTAATCAAGGATGGCACAGCGGGGCCGTTTTAAGTACTGTCACCTCACAGCAGGAAGGTCCTGAATTCAAATCCACAATCCAGCTGATGCCTTTCTGTGTAGAGTTAGCATGTTCTCTCCCTCTGTGTGAATTCTCTCCAGGTAATCTGGCTTCCTCCCACAGACCAAAGGCATGCATGTTACAGTAGGTTAACTGGTGATTCTAAATTGGCCATAGGTGTGAATGTGAGTGTGAATGGTTGTCTGTCTCTATGTGTTAGCCCTGTGATAGACCGAGATAGACTCCCAGCTGCCACAGGGTGCTACCCTGACAAGTGGAAGAAAATGAACGGATGCATTCTTCCTCTAACTGTCATGTTTTTGAGGAGTATGATGGCTTTATATTGTTAGGAAAACATATGACTCTTTTCACAGAATAATTAAGCAAAGTATAAAAAAAAACAAAATATTGTGGATGTTTTTCAAAGAAAAACGTAAATGTGTGCTGTACCCATCTTAAAACAGTTCTGGATGATACATGACCAAAGATGGTGATTTTCATTAATGGACCTTTTCCTAGCGTAGTCCATGGGAAATAGTTCTTTACCTTTCACTATTTTTTCCTTCCCAGGTTGAATTTCTTCTATCTTTTCAAAACAGCCTCTTGCCTAAAAAAGGAAAAATGTTCTGCATCACTTTCTATATAATGTGTTTCAATCATGTACTAAAGACTCCAGAAGATTCTAGACTCAGCAGAGCTGGTATACAGTTTGCAAAAAGCTACAGTGCACTTTAATGTGATTCATACAATAAATCTTGCTTTACTGGTTATCTGTGTTAGATATAATCCTATTTTGGAATAAATAAATTGAAATAATTTGAAATTAGATTTACAGATGATTCCTGTGAGTCCACATTATCTTAATCAGAAACATATTTATAATTTCTTGAGAATTCTTATTATCTTTCTACTTCAGGCGTACAACTGTAATGAGAGGTATTCTTACTCACCTCGTTATATTTCTTCAATCCCAGATATGCTTTACCCATGTGTAGATAAGCCTTTATGCACCTCTCATTACACTGGCAGAAATGAAATAATCATGGGATTACTTAATAAACCTCTTCATCTACATAATGGTCGTTTAATGACTCCAGCACACTTGCACAGTAAGAAATAAATATTCAACCTGACTTTCAGACACACTGCACTGGAGAAAATTACATGAACAGTTTACAGAGCACATCTCCCACCCAAAAATTGTGTCTTTGACATTCTGGGGAAGCATAAAGAAAACATTATTCTGAGGATATTACCAAATTAAACCAGTTTTTCAAACATCCCAGTTTCTTTAGAGAATATTTCTAAACTGCTGGTGAGCTCACTAGACTTCAGTATAACACATGCGGCAGACCTTACCTTTAGGGCCCATTCACAGTCACTGACGGCCTCATTGTACTTTCCCAGTTTAATATAGGCCTACACAGATGTAAACATTAGACAGGACATTTTGAAAGGGAACATAATGATTTTACAATTTCACTGCAGATGGTAACAAAGATTCTAAATTTAAAATCTCTAAAGTTCTGTTTCACAGATGCCTAATGCACTCTGTGTCCACATAAACACACAAAAGCATCTCTGCTCTGTTTCCCCTTGAGAAAAAAGGGAAGTCTGTGTTTTCATTGTAAAGCATAGATTGAAGATATTTACTTGAGCTCTGTTTGTGTACAGCGGCTGCATATCTTTGATTTCAGCCAAACCATCGCTGTAATACTTTACAGCAGTTTCATAGTCTTCTTGAGCATAAGCTTCATTCCCTTTGTCCTTGAACGCTGCAGGGATGGATACAAGCAGTTACATTTAAAAAGGAAACACTGTCAGCTCAGCAGAGCAATGACTATAGAGAAATGCTCATCTACAACAGGTGAACCCTCTGAAGTCTGATTCATCACAGGTGATAACCCTAATCCTGTATTTTGGAGAAATGCAAACTGCAAAGACACACAAACAATAAAAATACATATATTTTGATTGCTTGGAGTTCGAATTAGACCTCTGAGGGTTTGGTAGCTAAGTTTCACAAACCGATAGCCTTTTTCACATTTGCAGCTTTCCGAACTCTCCTTTCTTCTGCATCCATCTCCATAATCTTCATGAAATTCTCTGATCAAAACAGAAATTTAAAAAATAATCTTAAGCATGAGTACTACAAAGGAGGAAATAATCAAAAAAATGTCATTTTTAATGAGCACAGTATGAAGAGAGTTTGCACACCATTTAAATAAACAAAATCAAACCAACGCTGTCTGAGAAGCTCTGTTATTTTTAAACTGCAGTCGTTTTAGAAAGTCATTATTAGTAACTACACAGATCCAGACAGTGTGCAGAGTGTGTGTTTATAATGCAAAGAGGGTTCACACAAAGCTAGATATTCTCTATAAATAAGAGCCAGAGAAATTTAAAATCTGTTTTGCTTTCTCAGCCCCGAGCACAAGATTATTTTTCTTACTCATCATGAATTCAGTGTATGGTGTGTTAATTTCAATATTAGAAGATTCACGCAAAGAGGTGTGAGTTTTTTTACACATTTGAAGCTTAACTGTTAATGAGTTTTACCCCCGGGCGACTTGAAAAGAAGTGCCGGCTGAAAAGCTGTTTTAAATGGAATATCACATTCAGGGTGCTGGGTTCAGTGGGATGTCATCACAGCGCTTCTCAGTATATAAAAATACTGTACACTAGCCTAGAGATTACTCCTATTTGCATATGTTTAAGCAGTAAAACTGATGATGTAATGCAAGTCCTTGGTGAGCTAAACAGTTAACAAGGCTCCTTGACTAAAGGGCCTCTAGACAAATCAACTCAAAGAACATCACTGATTTCGAGTCATTCATATCCTCTAATGCATGGTAGTTCATGGGAGGAATAAATCATTTATGTTCTTTATTAATTTATCTTTGAAAAATGGATACTAGTTTTTGCTTCTTTGGTTGAAATATTTCATTATTGGGCACAGTATCAGTGTGCTTTCAATCACTGCAACTGACAACCACAGAGACATTTATTTTCATTGTGGCTCACCTGGAGTTTCAGTCTGAGGAGTCTGTAAAAGAAGAAAAAAACAATTTAAAAAACAATAACAGTAGCAAAGAGGTCAAAACCTACTCACTGCTTAATGTACACCGTGTTCTTTTTCTTAAAGAACAAGAGAGAACAAGGTGGATAACACAACAAGAAGCTGTTTGTAGTGTCTGTAGTGTTCCTGCCTGAGGGTCAGAGAGTGGATGAGAGACAGAGAAAGATACAAGGAGTTGTAGACTAAGACACATGCTGTTGACTGCATGCATGTCTTTACTATGGAAGGAGGGAGTGGCGGTGGGTTTGTGTTGACTGTCATCTTGTTGATTTTGGTTCTGCAGGGCTCTGCCAAGGAAGTGATGTAGCAATCAGCTTTTTCCATTGCTTTTTGTTGGGCTTCAGCATCAGAAGACCTTAGGTCCTCCACAAGCTGACCTGAAAAGAATTCAAAGAAATAGAGAGATCTTTTCCAAGAGGCTTTACTTTGGCATTTGAAATAGGGCTAAAAGTAAAGAAATAGCTCAACAATCTACACCTTCAAACCAACAAAGTTCCCAGTAGCACAGAAGTATACACTACATTTGCGTTTTGAGCTCAATATTTATTGAACACAATAGTTTTTTAGCGTTTACAGCTAATTAACTTAGCAAAATGGGTACAAGAGAATAACTTTGTGTTAGCTAATATCGTTAGTAAACTATACTTCTACCATTACTCACTTATTTCATCAACATTCTTCAGAAAACTTTCGATGTCTTCAAGTTTCTCCATTGCGTGTTTGTCCGTTTTAGACAGCTTTTGCTGGATTCTAAGACACGTGGCTCCGTTTTATCTCAGCTAGACGCTGAATGTACTTCTCCCTCAGGTTTCAGCGTTGAGTTACCATAGCAACGTGATGCCTTCAGGCCCGCCCGTAAACTACACAAATAAGCTATGTCATAAGAATGCCAAGAAGAAGCCGGAACAAACAGCGAAAGTAAATAACTGGGGCTTTTTAACTACACTACTTTTAGCTAACTACTCTGGGTTATAAATGAGGGACAAATTTTAAAGAAAAAAAAAAGGGTAATTCTTAACTAAATCAAAACTGAATCAAAATAGCACTGAGACGTGTTTGATTCATTGTGAATGTAAGTTAGTTCCGTCATGGTTATGAATGCGGTATTTAACATATTTTTTATCACTAAAATAAGTGCATTGTGTTACATAATTATGTTTATGTTTCTTTAATCGCCGATTAGAGGAAGTATCTGAAGGCAGCACTCACTACCATAGAAATTAGTAGTCTTTTTAATTAATTATTATTATTATTATTTCAATGAAAAGAAAAATAAAATATTTATTCTTATTATACCAGCAGCTGTTGTAGTACTACTAGTGATGAGTTCGTGCCATTACTCCTTTAAGGAGTAAATATTATGCTGTAAATTGCCCCTCATACATTACATATAACGACAGAGGGCTGTGAATTCTGCAGAGACCTTGTATATTATCGCAATAGGAAACCCCGTCGTCCATTTTTCTCTACAGTGGAGCTAAACTGCCTCCTTGTGGTTGAAAACACATCTATCCAAATATGTTGTCCGTCTAGCTGTCCATTTATAGTGCTGTGGGTCTTTTATTATTCCTTTGTATGTACTGCATTCTTTTCATCTTTAATTAACTACAGAATATTCAAAATAGTCGTAATGAAGAGACTAAATCCGTTCTTAAGTTTCATCCTTCAACCAGTGAAAATAGTCAGGGATAACAAAATGTTTAAAAAAAAAAAAAAGAAAAACAGTGCCCCCCTTCTTGAATTTTTTATATATATATATATGTCACACTTACATGTGTCAAAGACATTTTAATATTAGACAAAGTTTAACCCAAATAATACGAAAGAACAGTTTTTAAATGAGGATTTTAAACAAGTCACAGTGAGAGCCAGAGCAGAACAGCATCTAAAAACTGCATTCCTGAATTTCCTCACTTGAGTTGAGAGTTCAAAATTCAATAATAAGAAATAAATTGAATAAAATAGCATGTATGGGATAGTTCCGATAAGAAAACCACTGCTGACCGGAAAGAGTCAAAGGCTCATCTCACATTTGACAAAAAAACATCTTGATGAGGTTTGGACATGTTTTCCCCCATAAGAAATGAAATTATCATTTTAAAAAAACTGCATTTTTTTATTTCCTAGGGTTATCTTTGTTTAATATTAACATTTGTTTGGTGATCTGAAACAAGCACGAGAGACAAAAATGCAAAACAATAAGAAATCAGGAAGGGCTTTGTACCAAGCTGCTTGTGCAAAATAGGAATTCTCACTGTCTATTACAAGAAGACTCCACATGAAGTATGGTACTACAGGAAAGCTCGCTGCCTCCCTCCTCACAGGCTGTCTGTGTTCACAGCTTGACATTTAATACAGATCCAAATCATCACACACAGTGAGGCTCATTGTCCACATCTGCACAAAGAAAACGAAGATAGAGTTGCAATTATATCACTTACGGTCTCAAATTGAATTAGATTTTTTTGGTATAATGTTCTGTGTAATATCCTACACAAGTCTTAAACTAGGAAGCTGAAAATATTTCCAGAAAAGAGGCTTCAAAGGTTAAGAGCACAGCGAGACACAGAAAACAATCACATAAAATTAATTTGATCAAACAAAAGCAATTTTAAGAAATTATAGTTGTTTTCAGACTAAAGTTGTCGTGTCTAATCTGGTGTCCAGCTACTGCTTATGAATTTCCGTGTCAGAATATTTACTATAGTTTGTGAACTTCCATGGTAGAGTGTATGCACTGGAGCAGGACAGAATGCATATTGTGTGAGTTACAGACAGGGGCTTGTGTATGGCCGGATCTAGCTCCTGCAGTTCCGTGCCTCAGTGGACAACAGATACTGACAGCACAGAGCAGTCATTCATTAAATACGCTCCACTTTATCTTTCTTTGTGCACTAACTCTCCACAAGATTCCACGTCTTCTTCTTCTTGATCTGTAAAGATCAGTGTGAATGTTTCTACTTTTTAAAACATTTAACACCAGTAAATTTATTGTAATTCATGCCATTTTTCTCACAAAACTGAACACTGTGTGCTTTCTGCTACTTCTATTACATGCATATATATTGTTAGTGCTTCAAAATGAAGCTTTAATCCATCTATTTGATCTTGTTTGTTTATAAATATTCAGGCACATCTTCCACTTATCCTGTAGTTTTGAATTGATGCAGAATAACAGAGGCCATCCTGTATCCCAAATTTGATCTGAGGTTAGGGAACATTTTTGAAGCACTTAGACCAATGCTTACAGCGAATATGCAAATTGCATGGCAAGAATTCAATTGCACTACAGAAAGACACTGAATCATCATTTTCACTCCAAAGAGGGATTGCTATAGCAGTATTGCATTCATGGATTGATCTAAAACCAGACCACAGGTGGGCCACAAGCTAGTGTACTCTGAGTGCAAGAAAAATAGAGAACATTGGGTCAGGAAGGGCATCCAGCTTAAAATCTTGGCCAGATCAAACGTGTGACTCATAAAGAATGAGATTTCCATACTAGGCTTGTGGGGGCTCAGGTTAACAACAACCACTTCTAGTGCTGTTGGCCAACAGTTAAAGTGCAAATGTGATGGATAAGAAATCTGATTCCTTACTGAGGTATTTAATTCTGTTTCTTATAACATAACAGAATTTCATAACAGAATTTCATTGTTTTTTTGACTGTGTTGCTGTAGGGAATATGCAGTGAGAATGTAAAGAGCAGAAATGGGTGTTGCCTGGGTTCATTGTGCTTTGATCCACTGGTTGAGTCTTACATGAGTTAATAAAATACATTTACTTCATGTTATGGTTCATACGGTTAATATATTCCTCAGTTAGAAAAGAAAAGAAGGATAATTTAGTTTGGGAATGGTGTCCTAAGGCCGAGTTTATCTATGTAGAGAAAATGTGATTTGGTTTTGTGAGCTAAAGGCGAGAGTAGCGTGTCAATCTCTTCTATTTACCCTGTTTAAGGGCAGAACAAACGGTGGCTACAACTACTGCTGGCCAAAGACAAAGAAAGAGGAAAGAAAGAAGGCACACTGAAAAGGAGCAGGAGAGAAGAAAAAGCCAGAGTGTGGATATGACAGTCATGGGTCTGATAAAGGGGGATATCTAGACAGTCAGTGTGACAGAAGAGGAGACTAGGAAAAGGGTGAAATCACTTTGTTGACCCTAAAAGGAACAACGGAAAGAAGAAGAAGACATGAGGTGTGACGGAAAGGTTTTGTGACGATGTCTATGAAAATAAAAACAAAATTGATTTGACCATCTGCTCATGTCCATCTAAAATGTTATTATTGAGCCCAAATTTTATCATGGACCCCTAGTGACCTAAGCTCGGCTTCCCTGTCTGATAGATAATGACCACCACTAGTGAGCATGACCAGAATTATGCTTGTTTTATCAGTATGCACAGATTTGTAAACTTTGACAGATTCAAAGTGTGCCATTGGCCACTGTACTCTCCAAAACCTCGTGCTCTTAACCAAAATCAATGTTGCTTGTGTTTCCTCTTTTACTTTGATAGTCTTGTGTCATGTGTTCAGTGTTTTGAGTTTTGCTTTCCCTCTGTCTCATTATATCTGATAAGTCCCAGCTGTGTTTCCACCTGTGACACCCAGTTCCCTCCTACTGTTCGTGTTTTTTTCCAGTGTTTCAGCTCTCACATTCTGGTTTAGTGTATTTTTTCGTGAGTTTATTTTCTGAACATCTGCACAGTACAATAGAGCTTCTCTAAGTTCACCCTTCTGTGTCCGTGACTCCTGCGTTTTGGTCCTCATCCTGCCCTCCACAGCACCAAACCGTGATAGTAATTGCATCTTGTAATCATGCTCAGCACAGTTACAACGATTTGGTACAAATTTAACTTTTGAACGTGCCATCTCATAAAAAAGCTACTTCAAAGAAGGAGGCAGATTTAATTATCTACCAAAACTTATTTTTCCTTAATCCTGTTAATTATACAATGAGTTAAGTCTCAGAAGTAAAAACAAACAAAAAAAATTAATTTCTGTTGCAATGTTCTGATTAGATAGAAAACCAAAAGTAAAACAATTTAACCAATGACACATTGTGTTGGGTGTCATAAATCAATGTGAGCTACAGAATAAAACTGTTGTAATTAATTAATTACATTTACACAAGCAGATTTTGCTTCCAGACTCAACCAGGGAGGAGGCTCTTTACAGTGGGAAGTTTCTTGGCTTCATTTGAATCTTTCTTGAATTTCAGTCCTATAGAAGTGCATGGAGGGGGTTTTCCCCTTCTCTGTTCCACACATACATGCAGCTGTTAGCTATTAAACTCCAAAACCACACCCCTGAAGTATAAAAGGTTTTGGGTCACAACACCCACCACCCACTGGATCCAGACACTGACCAATAAACCATAAAGTACAAGAGATTGACACAATGGAAGAAGGCGCGACCCACGCTGTTGCTCCATCCTATCTTGGTTGGTCCATCTTTAACACTTTATGCTGCTGTCTGCCACTTGGGATTCCTGCTATTATCTTTTCCTGCAAGGTAGGAAACATTCCCTGAGAATCAAGATTTTTTTTCCCCTGCTCAAACTTTTGCTCTTCTGTACCTGCTTTCAGAAACACACCGAAAGATCAGAGCAACAATCATCCAAAGCCTTTCAGTTTTTTAGAACATCATTGCTGTTTTTTTTTTTTTTTTTTAAATAACCAGATAAATCACTTAAAAGTAAAATTCAAAGTAATATATTTGAATTTTTATTTTTAGGTTTTCTCCAGGCTGATTTGTAATGATTTGTGCTTATTATAAGGTAGCCAGTCAGATTTCATTGACGCATCATTTTTTCCATCACACATATACACATATTTTCTCTAAGCAAGTTAAATGTAAAAGAAAAAAAAAGATTTTTTTTTCTTAAAGGCACAAAATGCAAACACTCTGGGAGAATCAGCTATTGCTGAGGAAGCATCAAGGACGGCCAAGACCCTGAACATCCTCGGAACAGTCTTTGGAATAATCATCATCATCGTCTGGATTACAGCTACATTTATGTAAGATAGAGAAGGCCAAATTTTGCCAGAAAATAAAGAGTAAAAATCAAAAAAGTTTTTATAATTATGTGCTACACCTCCTCTACATGGATCATTAATTAGGAATATATGTCAGGTCCTTGTTCGCATGTGTTTGCAGACTATGTGTCATGGTCCGGAGTCTGCGACTCCGTGTTTATGTTTAGTCTATTAGTATTCTGTGGTTTTGGTTACCTTGGGTGTTTGTATTCTTCTGTTCATGTTCCTATGTTCTGTGTCCCCCAGTCTGTGTTTAGTTGGTGTGTTATGTCATTGCGTGTATGTGTTTCCTGTTTTATTGTGAAGGTCTGCGTCTTATGTGAGTGTTTTCAGTTTGCCTCCCTAGTCTCGTCATGATAACCACTCCCAGCTGTGTTCCCCACCTGCGTGTAATCTCCCTGTGTTCTCTGGGTGTATTTAAGTTGTGTCTTCTGTCATGGTAGTTGCTGGTTCGTCTGTGTTATTTCCCTTCCACCCTTCTGTGTTGATTCTCTGGTCATTCTCCCTGCATGTCACGTTTGTATTCCGGTTAGTGTTTTATTTAGTTTTCCCAGTTTAGAGTTTTCACCGTTTTGTTCCTCGCCACCCTGTCTGTTGTACCTTTTAGTTGCAAATAAACTCACCCTCCACCTGCAGTTGGATCCATTATTATTCACACGGCTTGCCCCGGCAAACCGTGACACTATGTTTAATTGGCTTTTTCCATTTAAAAAAAAACAAAAACAAAATGATATGATATGATATGAAAATTATAGGAAGAACAATGAGTGCATGTCAGCATCAGAGTACTGCACGAGTGTGCCATTTACTAAAAGGAAGAAAACAAAGGCATATTATTGTAAAAAATATTGTTTTTATTTGTCTTATTTACAGTTATGTTGGCATGGGCCGTGATGAAAGAAGAAAATATATAAAAATTGTAACAAAGGGTGTGTGTTATAATAAAAGTACTTCTTTTAATTTGATAGTGAAAATTGTCTGTAGCTTATTTTAAACATTTCTGTTTGTAAAACATCTATCAGCTATATTGTATTATTGGGTTTATGATACTTGACACCTTTGCTTTGGCACCTGGTGGCCATGTGGTAAATTTTGCCTCTGTTTTTCTTTTTTTCCGTTTCTTTCACTGACTTGGATTTTATAACCTTCTGTAAATATAATATAAATATAAAACATCTATATTAAACATCAATATAGATGCATAAAAGATGTACCATATGTTTATTCAGTCTTGTCTTCACCTTCAGAGAATTCTCTTTTCCCAAAATTCCTTCAAGATGAGAAAACAGAAGCATTTCCCTGGGTCCACTGAAGTTTTTCAACTTACTGTCTGTATGATCATAAACAGACTCAAGAAGCAATCAAGGTCGTGGTGCTTACTTGAAATATATTCTATATTTTTATGTGGTGTAAATAAATACAATACTCTGGAAAAATAGGAACAATAATTTGAAACATCAAATGAAGTTAAAATTATGTTTTACATGTGACCCATCCTGCAGTAAATTATTATAAATGAAAATACAGAAATTTAAATATTCCAGAGGGCAGTCTGGGCAATGAGCTTCCACAACTTTTGCTGTAATTTTACATATTTATTTCTTGCAACTTTAGCCTAAAGGTGACAGATTCCTTTCTGTAGCTGCAGCAGTATATTGCAACATGTTCATCTATGTTGAAATCCTCCAACTTGTTCTTATATTGAGATAGCTCAAGGATTAAATGTGCAGTTAAACTATACTTTGACAAAAAAGCTATTTTTACTAGTCAGGACCACTTACAATCAAAGTGAACCCACTTGTTGTATGAGGCCCTTGATGTAAAGTACATTTCACATCCCTGACTTAAAGGATATATAGCCTTTATAACATAGAATAATAACAGATAAGAACAGGCTTATAAAATCATTTACAGCCTATAGAAAGCATTTTAAATGTTGAAATTTCATTGAGCTTTGAAGGTTAAGACAGAAAGAGTGGGATGAACCATGCAACAAGTGCTTAACTGTAGAGATTAAACACACTAAATACTTCTACCGAATCAAAAGATAGAACTTAAGCAGTAATTATAGTGTGAAATAGATATTATTCATAGAAATCTCCATCAGGGAAGAAATCAGAGCCCAACTTGTTTGGTTATTCCTCTGAAACCTTAAGAAATAAGCACTGTGCTACAACCAATATGTAGAAATTAGATATGACCTGTGTTCTGTAACCATTTCTGCCATCATGTGGCAGTATAGGATTTAACATCTCATTCTGCTCATTCTATTGGCTTACAGTATAGGAGCCACACCTTTGAATCCATGCATACATGCTCATTCATGTGGTCCTGTCCCCTACCTCAATTCTAACCCTATGTCAAGATTTGCCTCCAAACACTATCAGTACAAGGTTTTTAAATGTAGTCATTTTTTGATTTAACTAGCAGCGCAGACCTGGCATGCACATAGATTACATCAGGGATAGCAGCCCAGCTGTGAAATAGAGCAGGACTGTAATATTATATTATATTATATTATATTATATTATATTATATTGTATTATATTATATTATATTGGTCAGGCATAGATGGCTTACAAATAAATCAGCATAACACAATTTTTTTGTGTATGTGAGCACCCATGTTCACACCTGTGTGCATGAGCGCGCTTGAGTTCAAAAGGCTTCTCCATGTAACGATCTGCTAGAGGGTGTGGTGAGCCATAGCCCTCCCCCCCATAGCATGAAGCAGGGGCAGAGGAGACCCGAGCCCGTACTTCCATAGGCTCCTCAGAGTGCCAAAAACCCAAGCAGGACCACCGGAGAGGTAAGATGTTCCCAAAGAGGCAGAGGTGGGGACTTGACCTGACACATAGACAAACTGGCACACACAGACACAACCATATGTTCCCACCCTCATTCACAAAAAAACAAATACTCAGCACTTGCCCAACGAAGAGACAAACAGAAATGAACACTATACACCCATTCACACTCCACAGACATACTCTATACTCCCAAGTCCAGGTATCACCACCCCCAGGGGGGCAATCGACCCCCAGACCCGAGAGATGTTACCTTTTTCCCTGTGGTGGGGGCAAGCAGACGACCCCCAGCCCAGCAGTCACAGGGAAGCCCAGCGTCACAGACCCCAACCAGACTGCCAACTCATCCCAGCCCCCCCTGCCCTGAAGACCCCATACCTCACTCCACCCGCTCATATGTCGTGATGCTGCATGCTGTTCTATTTTTATTTTTTTTCCCCGCATGTCCCGTTTGGTTCTTTTGCATTCAGAATTATTGTCTAAAGGCAAAGAAAGATGCCCAACGGATTTACTTTACCAAATTGACCACCCCGACCTTGCCATATTGGTCTATTTAGTTCACCTTTGCTTTTATTGTTTATTTTATTTTATTTTCACTTGCTACACACGGGACAGACATGACTGGATTTCCCCCAGAAAAGGAAGAAAGAAAGAGGGAAAGAGAAACAGCAGGGAAGAGGAACGGTGATAAAGAGGAAAAAAACAAAAACCAACAAAACAAACACACAAAAAATGTTGAGAAAGAAAAAAGAGAAAACAAGCAAAAAAAGCAATATAATAAACAACATCATGGCAATAATCTATGTGAATATAACAGTAAATACTAAATATTAAATATTATCGTGCAGCACGTAAGATCGACAGCACACAGTGTGCTTTGAGGTAGGAGCCAAAAAGGGTGTAGTTTGTGTCTGTGAGCACCCGTTTGTACACCTGTGAGCATGAGCGCACTTGTATTTAAAAGGTTCCTTCATGTAATGATCTGTTAGAGGGCCATAGCCCCATCCTCCAGGGCATGAAGCAGGTATGGAGGAGATCCAGGCTCCAGACATCCAGAGGCCCTCAGAGCACAAGAGACCAAGAAGAACCAACGGAGGGGCAGCCGCGCCACTCTCCCGGAAAGAGCTGAGGAGAGTCCCAGATGAGAGGTCACTCAGCAGCCGCGGAGCAGAAGCCAGGGGGGGTTGCAGTGACGTGCCCGTGAGCTCCGCCAGCAGCCAGCTGTGCCAGAGTGACCGAGCCCCAGGCCGAGGGCACCCCACCCCCAAAGGGGCCCGAGCGAGCCCCAGGCTCCAGGCCCCGACAAGCAGCCACCAGGAGTGACCCGGTGCGTACCTGGACGCCCCCGGACACAAAGAACCACCAATGCACCGATGTCTGAGGGCGTCTGCCACTGGCAGGGAGAGTGGTGGGGGAGATAGGCCTCCATACCATGGAGGGCCTGATATGTCCCTAGAGAGGTGGCGTCTGATACCCGACCTGACATATAGACACAGACATGACATACAGGCACACACAGATACAAACATCCATTCCCACCCTCATGCTCTCATATGCAAATACTCAGCACTCACTCAACGTGGAGACAGACATAAATAGACACTGTACACACAATCACACTCCCCAAGCGTACTCTATACCCCAGGTCTTGGTACCCTTGCCCCTAGAGGGGGAACTCACCCGCTGACCCCAATAGGCACCCCCACCAAGGCCCATCCAGACCGGGGCCAACAGCAGCAGCACCGCCAAGCCAGGCGTGACCCACCCAACCCCACCGCAGAGGAAACTACACCCACCCTATCATCCAATCATTCACCATTCTACATAAGACAGGTTGAGTTCATTCTCCACCTCTCCTCTCCTCCCCTACCTGCAGGGTAGACTCCTGTGGAGCAGAGGCCTCCTGCAAGGATGTGACAAACTAACCGCCAGTTGAAGAGACTCCCATCTCCGCCGGCGCATCAGAGGCCCCAGACCACCCAGGGGCAGCTAGGCCACCAGGAGTTACCAGAGTCCTCACTAGAACATGACCTACTCTTAAGATATACATCACAACTCACATCACATTAAATTACTGAAAACATTTACTTCACCTCTCACTATCATTTATTTATTTCTTTATTTGACAAAAATATATTTCATGACAAGCTTCACTGATTCATACTAAACCCATAAAGAAAATGTAGCCACAACAAAACACTGCAGCATCCCAGCAGGAGCTGATAAGATAAGATAAGACGAGACAAAATGAAAACGGGCGAGATGAGATGAGATGACATGAGGTGAGATAAGACAGCCTCTATTAATCCAACAAATTAAAAATTTACAATATATTATGTATTATATATATATTATAAAGATGTCACAACTATGTTAATCTGAAAAAAGTTTGAATTGCTCCATCTGAAAACATAAATCGAACGCTGGACAATATGAACAAGTGTGAGACAAGTGAGAGCTCTGGTTAGGAGTGAAGCAAGTGTACAAACACAATGAGAAAGGCAGTGTGGGTGGGGAAATGCATTCCTGATGTGAGAACTGCATCAAAGGAATGAAGAAAAACTGTGACACTTGAGTGAACTCGTGGTTAGACGATCTACTTGGCTGCAAAGAAAACACACTGATGCAAACTTGTCAGAGCCACCAGTTTATTGAAGGTGAAGTTTAAGAAGTTGTGTAAAAAAAAGTTTCAAATCTTTTAGTGTCTAAGTCTTAAAACACTGGTGAAATTATTTTATTCACTGGGCACAGCTGAAGTGATTTACTGACTTTGCATGTATTGACAAGTGATAAGGGTTTTGTTGTTCAACTGTTTGAGTGACAAATTCCTTAACTGTTTTGAGAACTGCTTTAAGAGTGGTGAGAGTAACGTTCCCAATGTGAGAGCAACGGGTTATGGCAGATGGCTTTCCTCATTCTGCCAGAGCTTTCTTTCTTTCTTTTAAAAGAGAGTTTTTCAAAATTGAACTGAATTAAAAAATAATCATGTTTTTGACAGAAAGACCTATATGCAGGATTTTCAGTCAAAAATTAGAAAAACAAAACTTTTATTTAGGTTGAAAGAACTGAAGTCGATAAAACCCAAAAAGAAAATTAGAGAAATAGAGATCAAAATCTTCCTTTAGCTCCAGAAGCACAAATTAGTGTAAGATAAATAGATTAAAGGGACCTTAGTAAATGAATTCAGAGTTCAAAAAGCCCAACGCTGATGGTTCTGAATGCAGCATGTTAAACCACAATCTAGTAAATTTTCCCTTTATATCATTTTGAAAGACTTATTTGTGGGTTTTTAGGTTATTTTATTCCCAGCTACTCGGTTCCACTGTAATTATTCCTGCACTAGAGTTTCTCTTGCTTCTTTGGGATATGATAGATTTTTATACACCATGTTTTGATGTAAAACACTTTGAAACCCTGTTTTTGATATCTCAGATCAGGTTGTCATATCTTTAAAAAACATTTTAAATTAATGAAATAAATTAAAAAAAAATAACAAAATAACATACAATGTTCCAGGGCTCAGTCTGATGATCTGGTGAAATGTGTACATATTGTTTGTAAATACAATTGTTCTTCTTATTTACCTCATTTTTGGAAATTCTTTAAAAATGTGTTGACCTACATTCATATCACAAAGAGGTCAGCTCTATGTAAGCAGTTAAACCACACCCCGACACAATAAAACGATGTGAGTCATAACTCCCACCAGCCACTCGATCCAGACACTTGCCAATAATTCATAATTCTCATCTACTACAAGTTGGCAAAGAGGACCAAATGGAAATTGGCCAAACTCGTGCTCCTCCTCCATCCTATCTTGGATGGTCTTACTTCAGTGCTCTTTGTTGCTGTCTGCCTCTTGGGGCTTTTGCCATTCGTTACTCTAAGAAGGTAACATTTGCTGAACTTGTTTTTCTCATTGATTCTCTTTATTCTGATGCACAGCTTAAAAACACATTTTGTGTTTTACAAAGATGATTTTTATTTAGATTAAACTGTCAATGTAAAATCATTAAAATATACAGCAAATTCTAAGAAATCCAGTCAGATTCATGAGTATTCAATTAATGTTTTCTGAGTAGATAATAAGAAGTTCTAAACAGGTCTACTGTATGTTACACTTTAATCATGTCCTACAAGTGAAATTGAAAAACTTGAATTGCTTATAGCAAACATTTCACTGATGATTTTCATACACTCTTCTTCTCACATCTTTAATTGCATGTAAAATGAAACTGAGCTTTGATTATTAAAAACTTTAAAGGTGAAGGCTGCAAACGAACAGGGAGAAATAGCTCTAGCTGAGGATGCATCACGAACTGCCATGGCCTTGAACATCGCTTCAGTCATCCTGGGAAGCATTTGCATCACCATCTTTGTTATTTACAAAGTCCAAGAAATTCAGGAATTAAAAAAACAACATTGAAGGTCCTTGCTTTGGGAAGAAGACATGCCGCAATTTTACTGTCTGCGTTCTCTCTTCAGCATCCATCTCTAAATACAAAGTAATACCTTTACATGCTTGTTCACCTCTGTGTATTGCATTAATTGGTTGTCAATACAAATAACAAAAGAATGCCTTGACCTCAACATGGTACATGCCAAAAATATGTATGAGTTGTTAAATGAAATATGTCTCTGGATTTATGTATTCTGTGTTGTAGGTTATATAAAACTAATTGAATGATTTTTGCTTTGTTTTATTTTGTAATGAGTGATCGGAACCTAATATGACAGTTATGATATGTTTTATGATCAGCGACTCACTTTCACATTATTAAAATGACATAAAGACTCTAATTAGTTTAGTTTAGTTTATTGGCTGCAGCAGTGCAGCAGCTACTATTCCTGGGGTAGCACATATTTACATTTTGACAATGCATTGTAAGACAGACTAATATACAATATAACATTCTGACATGACAAACTTCATATACACACCAACAAAACAGTTCTGTACAACACAAATAAGGTCTCCTATGAGGGTAAGGATTGATAACCTCACATTTGCACAACATTATATTCATAATTCACTACATTGCTTTAATGAAGACATTTACTAACCTAACCTTAAGAGAGAAAAATTCACTATCACCTTCTTTCTTTGCCAAGAAAAGGAGGAAACTTTTCTTCATGATGATTTACTTCACTAATCTCTACTAAACCAAATAAGAGATGATTATAGCCACACCCCGCAGGAAGAGCAGATACTGAATCAACAAAATTGATTTACCAAAATTTGATTAATCCACAGACGATCGACAAATGTTGCTGCAGAAACCATTTTTCTTTATCTTAATAATAAATTCCTCTTTTAAATCATCTTTGAAAATAACAATAGATAGATTTTCTCTAAAATACCAGTTTTTCCTAGTGCACACAGCATAGCAAAACACAACTACCAAAACTCACCTGCTCACCCGAACTTTTATTTTGTGTATGAAAAGTGACTGAAAGAGTAAAAACAAAGAAATCCTCACCAAGTCGCTGCTTAATGTAAACCACTCTCTCCTTCAGAGGAGAGCAACAGGGTGCAAGGTAGACAACACAATAAGGTGATAGTAGTTTTTGTTACACAGAGACAAAGATAGTGGGAAGTGGCAGACACAGAAAGAAACAACAACGGTGAGAAAGACTGTGTGCATGTGTTTATCTGGAAAGTGTTGTGGGTTTGCTGATGGCAGGCTCTAAAGACTGTATGTAATTTTAACACCTAAGTGAGCACGTGGTTAGACAATCTACTGTGCCTGCCAGTGTTAAAAACACAATGCTGCAAACTTGTCAGAACCACTGCTTTTGACTCATTTATAGAAAAGTAATCAATGTTATTATAACCACAGGAAGGAGTGAGAAATTACCAGCACAAAAAGAGAAAAAGTGTGAGGCCTTTTCTCTTTTTGGCCGAGCAGCATGACTTTATCATCTGATCCTCCCACACTTTCCTGCTCAGTGTGTCAAATGTTTAGCTACTCCTCAGTCTTTACTCAATCAGTTGAAGATCTGGCTCTGCAACCTTGAAAATTCTGAAAAACAAGCCCTCTGTAGTTGGTGTGAAGGCCGCGTAGCCACAGTTAGCTAGAGAGTTAGAGTTAGAGACACCTGAAACCAATGTGGACTGTTGTCCAGGGGCCTTGGTAGGACACTGAATGAACCCTGAAAATGCTTGCCAACGATAATGTTGACTTAGTAAAATAATCATTTGTGTCAGCACCAATCCATGATGAATATGAAATTCATATTGGTGGGTAAATTTGTCCAACAATGTCAGACTCTGTACTTTACTCTGGTCCCCTCCCAAATCAGGCTGGGAGTGGCATGTTTAGTCGCATGTTTTCCTTAAATTGCTGATGTCCATTAAAACAGTGTGGGGTTTTTAGATAATTGGGAAACTTTTGGGGAAAAACCTGGTCTTGTTAGGAGTGATGGCTTCTCAGTTTGGATGGAACAGCTCTCATTTCTACAAATCTACTTCTATTGAGGTTGATTATCTTGTTAACAATGTTACATCTTCACTGCACACTGCCCTGGATGCTGTGGTTCAAGCCAAGCCTCAAACCAAAAGTTCTTGGCTCCCTGGTAAAACTCTCAAATGCATGCCTTAAAGCAAATAACCTATAAGCTGAAGAGGAAATTGTCATGGTTCCCCCTGTCTCCCCAGCGAGTGATCTCATCTAAGATCGCAGTGTTGTTGTTTTTCTTCCTCTCTCTCTCTCGCCAGTGCGGAACTCATTGCGGGTTCTCACCTGCAAACAATCACGCACCTGCTGCTCATTGTCCTGACACCATTTACTACTTAAGGCGACAGCTCAGTGTTTCTCATCACTGGATCGTTGTGCGACAGTCAGCGTAGCCTTGGCTCTTTCCTGTGTATTCTCATTCCTAGCGTTTTTCCTGGCTTCTAATTTTGCTTTCATGTACATGGATCATCCTGGCCTGTCCCAATTTCCACCCTTGGAGTGACCTGTGAGCATGAGTGTTTTTGCTCAGTGTCATGTGTGTGACTGAACTGGAGCGTGGTGTGTGTGACCGAAGAAGAGTGTGGTTTTCCCTCTGGATTTCCTGAAGCCCCTTTTCCGGTCGCACTTTGTGATTGTGTAAATAAACTATCATTGTTGCAACATCAACAGAGTCCTGCACTTGAGTCTGCTCATTCTTATGACATAAATTACTTTGGTTTTCTCCTCATTAAGTTGAAGAACATTCAACCTCTAATGGAGTCTATGCGCCTATGCAAAATTCTGTAGTTTCGAAACACCTTGGGGCTTAAAGGAGATATACAACTGAATATCATCTGAATATCATCTGTATAGTAGTGATAAGAAATGTCCTTAAGAGTGCTCAGAAGGTGCTGAAGAGGAAGTAATTACAAAAAAAACAATAAAGATCCCAAACAGAACCCTGTGGCACACCTGGCTGTAGCCCAGGCAGGTAGAGCAGGTCATACAGGTCATACTGATCGGAAGGTTGGTGGTTCGATTCCTGGTTTCCCACTAGTCTACGTGCCAAATATCCTTGGGCAAGAAACTAACCCATCGCGTTTTCGCGACACAAATCTGCTTCTGAATTTTCGTGGGACCCCAAGACGCACTTCATCGCCCTCCTCCATTGACTTTACACGTAAACCTGACGCTCTGGTCGTGTCTATCGCGTTCGGTGTGAACGCACCGAAACAGCTTAGGAAAGAGTGCTTGTGTGATTGAGTGAATGAATTAGTTGTATAAAGCACTTTGAGTGCTCACATAGAGTAGAAAAGCGCTACATAAGAACCAGTCCATTTACCATAGGTAAGAGAAGTCGAAAAGGACCTATGTATTTAGAGATGTGAACTAATCCAAAGCAGACCCAGATACACCCACCCAGTGTCTCAGCCTATCTAGCAACATGTATAGTAAAAAAACCACACACACACACACATATCGCTTTAGGCCTAAACTGACAGTGTCAATACACTGGAAAAAAGGGATTGGCCATCTCTTGGATTTATGTAAGCATCTTGCGTGTATTTAATGCTGGGCTTACACTGTGCGATTTTTGGCCCATTTTGAGCAGATTTTTGAGTCGTACGACAGTTTTGGTGATCGGCCCGAATTTGGCGTTCATCGTGCGTCGTGCATCGTGTAGTATACGTGGGGTAACGAGAAGCGATTAACACCTCACGACCAGCTCCCGATCATCAATCGCTTGGTCTGGAGGATTTAAAACCTGTTTGAAATCCTCACGACCGTCGTGAGGGTGTCACCGCAGCCGCTCACACTGCGCACGCGCAAACACATAAACGTCGGTGAAAAAGACGGCGCAGCACGGCAGTGCAGCGTGTGATCTGGACACAAGCGATGGAGGCACAACTTGTAGAACTTTGGAAAGCTCATCCGAGCCTTTTCGATGTGGCCTCACAAAATTATCACGACCACAACAACCGTGAAAATAGTTGGATCTACACTGCTGCTCAATCACAGCTGCCTGATCAATGTTTTTCATTAGCAATTTAGCAAAGTTGATGGTGGTGGTGTGTCTGTGTGAGTGAAAGACAGAGAGAGAGAGAGAGCGACAGATTTTCTGTTATAACCTTCATTTTATGGACGCACAGTGTGAGCACTCAGGTCGCATCAGAGCATCGGCCGTATAGTGTGAGACCCTGCATCGTGACCTACGAACTTCTAACCCCTGCGAGTCAATCGTACAGTTTGAGCAGGAGCTGAATCGCGCAACAGAAAAAAAATTGCACAGTGTGTGCCCAGCTTAACACAACTGCCTCATGCTTTAAAGTTAAGTGCAACCAGAGATGGGCAGTAACGCGTAATCTGATTACTTTTTTCAAGTAACGAGTAAAGTAAGGGATTACTATTGCAAAAACGGTAATTAGATTATCGTTACTTTCCCGTAGGAACGCTGCGTTACTGCGTTACTAAAACCGTGATTTTTTTGCGAGAATGTCTCACGACAGTGACGCAAGCGAGTGCGCCGTTGGTGACAACAGCTGTGTGCAGATCAACAGTGGATCATATATCGATTGTGGGAGAGAGTATGAGCGTGCAGCGTTTAAAGCGTGGAAGTACTGACCTTACTTTGAGTTTGATTCCATAAAAAGTGACAAAAACATTAGCGTCCATCGTGCGTGGGAAGAAAACTTCTTTTTACACCGAAAAAAAACCCTAAACTTCCAAGCAAGCACCGAGTGCACAATGACGTAATGGGAAACTCACAGAGAAACTCGCGGATTCTTCAACTGACCGCGGCACACCTGCACCAGGGTAAACCTCCGCCTACCCTAGTCCTGCTTTACAGGTGAAAATAGAGCAACAGGACCGCTGAGTCTTTGACTTTATTTATTTTCTGCTGTGTTTTACTTGCATCTATTTGAAAGAGTGAGTGTAAACACAAAAAATATTTTATTTTATGTGCTGGAATGTGCAGAAAATAGGTTTCAATGTTAAACTAATTTATTCAAGTCAGAGAATGTTGCATATAATTAAATTTTTGCTTGATGCATAAAGTTAAAAGATTAAAACTGATAAAACAAGTTAAAAAAAGAGACCTTTCCATTTGATTACATTTTGTATGATGGATTATGTAGGAAAAGTAGAATTGGGCTGAAAGATCTATCGCTTTATCACCTCTTCAGGTTGTAAATCGTGTTTTTAAAAAGTAACTAAGTAACTAAGTAATTAATTACTTTTGAAAATAAGTAATCAGTAAAGTAACGGGATTACTTTTTGGGGGAAGTAATCAGTAATTAGTTACTGATTACTTTTTTCAAGTAACTTGACCAACACTGAGTGCAACTATATAGTGTAGAAACTACATGATATGCAGAACGGGAAGATTAAATTGTTCATATCATGTTCAAGTGAAGTAAGTCAATAATATAGCAATGTTAACTCTCACGACACCGCACGGTATTTCAGTCTTGTGCGCTTTGGGTCGTGGTTTGAGGAAGGCATCCATCTCAGTCGAGTCGAGCAGCCACCCGTACTTTTTTCAGTATACCGAACAAAGTAAATTGGGTGGTTGTTACATTAAAAAAGTCTACCTTGTAATTTGAACACAAAAATGTCATGTTTCTATCTTGAACGTAATTAAATCATGTAGGATCTGTATGAAATTCAACAACTTAATTTGTTCTTGTTGAGATGACCTGATACAATCTAGTAAGAGTGGTTAGTTTGTGGACTCGTGAAATTCACAAGATCGCATGAGATTTCAAACTGCAAGAAAATCACTGTGAGTGTGAGGTTGTTTGTTTGTTTGTCTCTATGTGACAGACTGGTGAGCTGTCCAGGGTGTACCCTGCCTCTTACCCCATCATTTCTGGATTATGCCCCAGCCCCCCTGCAACCCGGATAAAGATAGGAGGATAGTTGTTCAATAGATCCATTCAATTTTTGTGGTAACCAGACTCTAAACTTTGTTGAACATTATGTTATATGAAGACAACATGTAGTATTCAAGTGACCAAGCAGTACTGGACTAAACGTTATTGAATAGCGTTGAAGTAAAATGACAACATTGCGAAGGATTAAAATATTCCAAGAGCTCCCCTTACTTCATCTAAACATGTTTCAATCATGTTTTATCAACACAAAATGCACAGGTTTATTGAATGTGAATAAGTTGTGTTGATTTAACTCAGTTGTTTAAGTTTCTGCCAAAGCAAAACAGTTGTGTGCAAACAATGTAAATCCAACATGGCCTTTTTTTCAGTGTACCACACATTCAGACACAGTAGTAGATGGTGTTTTAATACTGTATGTGCTATTCTAATTTGGTTGTATGAAGTGTACATTGACCTTTTGTGTCGTAGGTTATAATGGTTGCACAGCCAATACAGCTTCTGAATACTTTTATGGTTTTTCTCCCTCTGCTTGCTTCTTAGTGTTTTTGAGGCTCGGGACCAGCACTCCACACATTACATCAAATTCTTACAAGTCTAGAAAAGGAGTTGTTGGACAGAAAGACATCAAGTGAGTGGTAAGGATTTTGGTTTTCCAATATATTAGCAACTGTCAGTGACATTTATATTAATCAGGCTGAACTTTAATCATACTTTAAATCAACCTGTTTTACTTATCGTTTCATTTGTACTTTGGTTTGGGGAAGTTGTTTCTTTACTGATCTTTTCCTGTCTTCTGTTATTAGACTTGAGATATGACTAATTCTACAAGACACGCTGTATAAGTAAACAAACAACGACAGCTTGGTCTGCATTTCTTGAAACATCATATCCCACAAACTGTCATGGTCCTGGGTCAGTGATCCAGCGCTTTAAGTTTATTATTATCATTTTCTAGTTTATTCTGATTTTGTATTAGTTCTTTGGGTTTGGTCATCGTGTTTATTATCCCTACCTGTGTCTTCCCTCTGTGCTCCGTTCGGGTCCCCGTTTGTGTTGTAAAATAGTTTGTGTTTCCTGTTTTACTTTGTAGGTCTGTGTCTCGTTATGTCCATGAGTCCCAACTGTGTGCCCACCTGTTCCTCGTTTCCTAATGTGCCTGCCAGTGTATTTTAGTCCCTGTCAGTTAGTTCTTGTTGTCGCGTCGTTAACGTTGGTTCCCCTCTCGTGCTGTGTTTTCTCTCGTGAGTTATATTCTTGGATTTCCCAGTGTAGTTTCTTATTGTTTTATATTCCTTCCAAGCCTGCATTAAAGCAGAGTTTTTGAGTTCACGTTTTTTTCCTCTGAGTCCTGCATTTTGGGTCCAATTCCTGCCTGCCACACTGCACATCATGACACAAACTTAGTTTAGAGGGTCCACACTGTCTGCACTGTATATAGTGAAGTCTGCAAGTTTTTGAACAGTTAAATTTGTTTTGTGCCCAAATCATTTTGCGCATCATCAGAATGAAAGTTATTGGCCTTTTTAAAATGATGCATTAATGACATTATTGTATGTTGGGTGGAAGTCAGGGCTATCCAGACTGACAAGTGGGACATTGAATGTCACCTCTCCAGCAGGGAGGGAGCCTGAGATTGTCTAAATTTGGGTCTGTTCTATAGTAAATGCAGAAAAAAATGTTTTAAGAAAGCAAATATGTTGGTTTTCTAAAAATATGATTGTTTGCTTGCAGGACACCAGGAGAGATGAGTCCTCCGTCACAGATGGTGTGGTCAGTGAAGATGGTCACCAGCAGGTTCAGGTTCAAAGATTTTCTTCTGCACTTACATTTGGATCACCTAAGTCCATGACAGTCATAGGCAGTACTACTACCAGGACTGGAAGCAAGCCATCCTTAAAATATTACAACATACCAAGCTCCTATTTGAATGCAAAACAAATGTGTTATTTAATCTAGAGACTGCAGTTGTGACTGAACAATAAATACATTTTATTTTGATTATATAAGTAATGTAAGTACAAAAAAAGTTGTGGTAAGCCTAAAATTAGTTTCAGAATCATTAAATCTGAGACTTTGTTTCATTGTAAGATTATAACAATGATGGCAGTATAATTGTTTGTTGTTCAGCAGAACAGTGTCCAGTATGTTGGCTGTTATACTTTTTTTGCATTTGAAAATAAAAGTTGTGCTGATTTTAACATCATTTCAAAAAGTGTTGTTAATTATTTATTAATCATGATTCATATTCAGGTTACCACCAATTGTTCTTTTTAATTTAGTTGAACTTGAAATGTTTATCAGTGGGTAAACAATTAGTATTGTACAGTCAGAAACATCAAGTTATTCTTAATACTGCAGACTTGCAATGAATAAGTTGTCCTAACAATCATCTTAAGTAAGCTTTACTTCGTTTTTTTGAGGCAACGAGTTTGCATAGATTTTTTTGAGTTCTGGGAACTAAAGAGGTTGTACAGTGTACTCAAAATGAAAATGAATAAGTTGCCCTAACTTAGTCTTAAGTAAACTTTACTCAATTTTTTGAGGCAATGAGTTTGCATAGTTTTTTGAGTTCTGTGAACTAATTAGATTTTACAGTGTACAGTGTTTTCGGTTTGGCACCAACATTCTGTCCAACTTTCCAGCTGACTCCCCTGTCCCATCACCAGCTCCCAGTGTCACTAAAACGGGAGAGACCTGATTACACAAATAAGCTACCCCATCAGCCTTCCTGCCACTTAACCCCTATGAGAGTCTGTGTCTGTGTCTTCAGTCATGTCTTTATCTCCACCCATGTCTCGTCTCCCTTGTCAGTCCCTATGTTCCCCTCCTTGTGTTTCATTTCAGGTCCCCCCGTTTGTCATGTGCATCCATGTGTGTTCTCCCCAGCCCCCCCAGTCCATCTCCTCAGTCTGTTTGTCCTCATGTTAAACATGATATATAAGTCACTTAGATAACCTAAAATTGTTAATGTTTGACTTTTTTCAGTGTTTTATTTGTTCCTGAGTAAATTGGTTTGGCTGAGATTAAAGTTATTAGATTAAATAAAACTTTATTAATCCCTCGGGAGGGTTCCTCCGGGGTTTTCACACAGCTGAATAAACATCAAACAGAAAGCCGATTAAACAGAAGAAGGTCGAGAATTTACGCCAGTGTCCTGTTATATTTAGATAGCAAGGAGCAGACGGGAGAGTTTCACTCCACCGAGAGAGCTCGTGACGTAATTTTTTTTTTTTTTTTTTTTTGCCTGTCCCGTTTGGCAAAAGAGCCAAACGGGACAGAATTGTTGTCTAAAGGCAAAGAAAGATGCCCAACGGATTTACTTTACCAAATTGACCATCCCAGCCTTGCCGTAATGGTCCATTTGATTCACCTTTTATTGTTTATTTTATTTTCACTTACTGAATACGGGACAGACTTGACTGGGGGAAAGAAAGAGGGAAAGAGAAACAGCTGAGAAGAGGGACGGGGGAGAAGGGCAAAAAACAAAAACCAACAAAACGGGCAGAAAAAAAACAAAAAAAGAAAAAAAATGCATATATCGATCACCTGGATCACCTGCTGAGAAAGAAAAAAGAAAACAAGCAGAAGAGAACAAGAGTAATAGAATAAACAACATCACAATGATATATGGGAATATGACAGTAAATACTAAATGTTAAACATTATTGTGCAGCACATAAGATCAACAGAACACAGTGTGCTTTGAGGTAGGAGCCAAAAAGGGTGTAGTTTGTGGGTGTGATCACCCGTGTGTACACCTGTGAGCATGGACGCGCTTGTTTTGTTTTTTAAAAGGTTCCTTCATGTAATGATCTGCTAGAGGGTGTGGGGGGGCCACAGCCCCGTCCTCCAGGGCGTGAAGCAGGTATGGAGGAGATCAAAACTCCAGACATCCAGAGGCCCCCAGAACACAAGAGACCAAGGAAGACTAACAGAGGGGCAGCCGCGCCACTGTCCCAGAAAGAGCTGAGGAGAGTCCCAGATAGGGATGGGTATTGATAAGATTTTCACGATTCCGATTCCATTTTCGATTCTGTTTAACGATTCGATTCTCTTATCGATTCTCTTTAAAAAAGGAGAACACTAAGGTCGATTAGCTTAGAACTTTGTTTTATATCTTCTCTTTGAACAAGATAGAAATTTAGGAGTAACATGGCCTTACAAGCCCAACAGTGAGATCTTAAGAGATCCACAGCCTACGGCTCTTCAATGGGGTGTCAAAGGGACCCCAGGAAAAAAAATTGTAAATGTAAAATAATAAAATAAATATTCTTCTGTAGCAATAACAAAGTATAACATAAATTATTCTGTAGCAATTACACAAGAATATCCAGTAATGTCCCTGCCTACAATTAAACACATTCACTTACCGAAAATCGGGGGCATCTGCTGTGGCAAATGGGTGCAAGGCTTTTACCACAAACTTAGTCACTGCTCGGTGACATTCATCTATCCTGGCCTGAAAGGAGACGCTAACGGTAGACTGCAGCGAGAGCTGCCAGCATCTGAGCCAGCCAGACTCTGTCTCTCTCATCATGGTCACCTAAATGCACAGTAATGGCAGGTTTTGTAATGAGGCAGATCGCGCTAACATAATATGCACTGTTAGTTGATTATTTACCTGCCGCATTAACGGGAGAGGACGTGCAAACGTTACCGCTGCTGCTGGGTTGAGATTCACGAGTCCGGAGCGGAATTAAAAACACGACATTTATTTAAGGTTATCGCGTTGTTTTGTGAGCAAATGCTTTTGCATATTCGTAGTGTTTCCTCCCTTAAATGAAATATCTACTTTGCAAGTATTGCAAGTTGCCCTGTTGTCATCCGTTCTCGTAAAGTATAACCAAACTTTTGAGCGTTTGAGCCGCTTACGCGCCGTGTTTCCTGCAAGGTAAATGACGCTCCGCAACGTGATGATGTCATTCGGGGCGACTGGAATCGATAAGGGAATCGTTTGCAAAAATGGCAAACAATTCCAAGGAATTGAAACAGTGGGAACCGGTTCTCAACAAGAACCGGTTTTCGATACCCATCCCTAATCCCAGATGAGGGCTCACTCAGCAGCCGCGGAGCAGAAGCCAGGGGGAGTTGCAGTGACGCGCCCGTGAGCTCCGCCGGCAGCCAGCCGTGCCTGAGTGACCGAGCCCCAGGCCTCTCACTCACTTCCGGCCTACCTGGCTTTTGGAGGCCCACTTAGACCATGAAGGCTGGGTCCTCAGGTGTTTGTATCAGTTTTTGTATATTTGTATGTATATATATTCCTAACCCCCACCCTAACCCAGGGGCGGAGCGTGGGGGTGGCTTACTGGGCTTAAGCCCGGGTTGTTTTGTCAGAAGCCCGGGGTCTTTTGGAGTGTAATTTTTTCATAGTTAGATGCCTGGCTGACAACTGTATAAAACAAAAAGTACACACAATATTTGAAGCACATAGTGCACACTGTGGGAATTTACGACTGTGCGTGAATCCCCCCTGATATTGGTATGATCCGAGCTCAGGCACTAAGCGACTGAGCGAGAGGGCAGGGCAGCTGCTGCCCGTGAGTGCGCTGTTGGAGAAAGGGAGCTAGCCATACTAAGGAGAGCTTAAGTTTGACCAGGTACCAAAGCAAATCATTCGTACCGTACAAATAATGTAAATATGACGGTGTATCACGAAAGATTGATATCAAACTGATCACTTGACCAATATTACGTTACTTGCTCTTCAAGTGAATCAACAAATGGCAAAATGAAAAGCCAAACAAATGCTATTTTTTTAGAGAGTCTTAGCTTACATGTGTTTATTTCATATTTTCAGTTCTTACCCTCCCCGACTAATTCGGTTTCAGTTATGTACTGAAATATAAGAATGGACATTAGAGGGTTCTTTCAAAGAAAAAACTCAGGTAAATGTTATTTTATATATTATGCTTTGTATGTTGTTCAGTATATTTCTATGCAAAACAAGAGGGATTTCAGTACACAGCAGGATATTCACATTTGTAACCAGATATTTACACTTTAGGGAGAAAACATAAAACGTTTTTACTGTACAACATCAATTTAGAGTAAACTTTTGTTTTAGATAAATATTGAAATATCTTTTGAATTAGTTAAATGTCAGAATAAAGAGAGACAGAGCTGTCTATTTTTATCACTTTCATCCAATTTAGGAGTACATATACACTAAGTTTATTGTTAATTAATAAGAAAACTGCAGACGATTCCATTCTGAGCTGAAGAAGCTTCTGATAGGTTAGTAGAGTCCATGTGAGTAAAGTGGTGGCACACCTGTGGATGCATATAAGGCAAAACACAGAGCCTGTTTCTTTGAAATGGGAAAATTAAGAGATGTCAACAAAAACACCAGGAAAAGAACTGTGGAGCTCCATAAGTGTGGCTCAGTTTTGAATACAATTTGGTGCCATTTACAATTAAGAAATACAGATAGTTTCTCTCTTTACTCTTAAAGTTAACAAATATGTTTTTTATATTTATCAATCTAAAAAAATAAACATTTAGTCTGATTTGATGTTACAATTAAAAAAGTGTTTTGATCTGAAGAGTTTGTAAATATCTGGTTTCAACGGTATATTTGATGGTTGTCAGCACAAAGAGGGAGAGAGAGGAACAGAGAGGGAGATGGAGAATGAGGACAGAACAGAGATGAACAAGAGCAGGTGAGACAAACATGTTAGTCAAATGGTCGTTTACCAAAAGTATCACCGTATCATAGGTACTTATGTATCTAGTACCTAGTGTTTCTTTTTAGGTTTGTTATTTTTCAAATTCTATATTTATTAAGTTGTGCAGGCTTGTTTGCACAACAAGGCTAAATAATTCTATAAACTTTTCTCAATCTAAATAGTGGACTTTGGTAGAATTAAAAAAATAAGTGTAGTGCAGGTATATGATGATTTTTAGTGCTACTATCATCTAGTTCTGATTGTGGTTCTGTCTTGGTTAAATCCCAAGTAGTCCTGATTTTGAACTGTTGTAGTCCTGTTTTAATTCTGGATCAGTTCTGGGTCTGGTTGAATTGGGGTTTAGTCCTCGTGTCTTGATACAGCCCTGACCTTGTTCTGCCTTGCTGCTTAATTAAAAAACTAGTTTAAGGTGTCCTGCACATGTGATATATATCTTTCCCTATTTGAAGTCATTCTTTTTTGAACAAAACTCAAAACAGAGCCTATTAATCTTTCAGTCATTTCTACCCCCCCCCCCCCCATACCACCCTTTTGGGCTAAGCCCCGGGTGTTTCAAATGTCTGGCTCCGCCTCTGCCCTAACCCCCCAGAATCAAAACAATTAATAGAAAAATCTGCCACGTTTTGCTTCCCGTACCTGAGAATAAATAGCCTATGAGCTGCACCGCCAGGTTTAGAGCTCCTGTCACTTCCGAATTTTATTTAAAACTCCTCAAAACAGATCTGGGTGTGACTTCAACCAGGTCCTCGGCAGCTCTGTCATGACAGCACTCTTTGAACAATCTAAGAAGAAACTCAGGCCGAGTCCTGCTTCTGACCGAAAACCAAATCTCACACACACACACAAGATAGACAGAGATGTACAGCGGGACAGAGGCCCATGAAGGACCCCCGTTCTGCGGGAGTTTTCTTCCAGTTAAAAGGGAGTTTTTCGTTGCAACTGTGCCATCTTATTGACGTAAGATCGTTACCTTAGAGCACAAAGCGCTTTGAGGCGACTGCTGTTGTGATTTGAAATTTTATAAATAAAACTGAACTGAACTGAAATCACTGAATGTGGGACAGGACCATTTGAATTATCTTTATTCGTGGTTTGATCAACTTAAAGAGTGGACTCAGGCGCGGAGCTCAGAAATAATGACAGTGCATTTATTTACAGTGCAGCAAGGTGACAACAGTTCAAATGTGCAACAATGGTGATAGTGCGTCCCTCCTTCCGTGTAAGCCCGTGCGTGGTAGTGAGTGCCCGTCTCTCCTCCAAGTGCTTCCTTAGTGTCCGTGAATCCTCCGTCAATCCCACCCAGGCTTAGTGCAATACTCCAGCGCTGTCTGTCGCTCAGCCACACCATTAAGTAGCCCTGCTGAAGATGGTAGTTGATTGGCAGCAGCTGGTGGATTGACCGCGGGTGCGGCAGCTCCGGGCGAAAGCACTTCCGGGTCGGTACATTGTAAATAGCTGTACTTTGTGTGAAGTTGTTTTAATAAAACAAAAAAGAATAGTATATTTGTTTGTTTTTCTTTATTATAGATCTATTCACATGTACACAGCAATCACATAAAAATGAAATGCAAACTATTTACATCGCACCACACAGCTGTCATCAATCTTTAACCACAACATGAAACATTACAGGCTATTTAGAGCAGCACGTTGTTTCCAGAAGTATTTCCCAACAAGTTCAGGAAGGCACACTTTACGAAAGAAGTCTTGTGCTTGCTTTAAGCGCGGTTTCCAGAAATCCACAGCAGGGAAGACGCGAGTCACAGCAAGGTCTCTCTGTGTCCACACAACGAGGTCACAGTGGCTGGCGCCCGTAACAAAGACTCAGCGTCTCTGTTGTGTAAACACGCCAGTGATTGGGGTAATGTGGGTGAGTGTGTAGTGTAGTTGGTGTAATAGTTTTCGACTCCACACAGTCACTGCTTTGCTGTGCTTCTGCAGCGTATCCAGTAATGGTGACAAATCCTCCAGCGTTGCAATAGGAAGCTGCTCTTAAGCGCAGAAAGAATTGTTTCCAGGGATTTCTATTTGTATCCAGCTTGGCGTGCAGGATCCTTTGTGTAATCTATGCTTACATATGTATTTTACACACAGACAATGTGAAAAATACAACACATTGCTATGGATTGATGCTGAAAGTGCTAATTGCACTAAAAAATTTAGCTGAAAAAAAAAAACACCAACTAAATAGATAAGCATGTCTGTTAACAAAAAAACCCAAACGCTTTACCCAACTGGGGTTTTTCAACTACCTCAGGGACAAAGCTTTACCAAAATCTTCCAACTCAGACCCTGTGACAAGGTCTGTGAAAACCACGTTTTTATGCCTGAAATACTACAGTACTACACTCCCACCAGATGAGCTCATGCAGCCTGTCACGAACCGGGACATACAACCATGACAAAACAGGAGATGCACACACAATTTATTGTGTTATTAATTTAGATGAACTGTGCTAATATAGTATACCAAAATGAAAACAATAACTCAAATTTCCGATATTTGAGGTAGTGCTGAAAATAATGGTGCCAAATAAGGCAAGAAAAACATATTTTAAAGGTGAAATATAGAGGTAAAATCAAAAATAGTCAAGAACGGCCAATTATACCCTGGACCACAGAGGGTTAAATTTGAAAACGGTTTAAAAACAAACAAACATCCCCATTCTAAAATGTCATGTGACAATCTGATTCATAAAGAGTGATGATGTCACAAGGACATGTGATGATGTCACAAGGACATGCCTTTGATCCTTTGAAGTTTTTCTATAAATAGGGGTCAGGAGCAGCAAGTTTTAGTCAGTTTGTTCGCAGCCTTCAAACGTTCGACCAGAGATACATTTGAAAGTATTTGTAAACCTCTTCAGAGTCACTGTGCACAGGATTAAAAATGTATCCACGAAAACACCAACAAAGAATAAACAATCTTGCTGCCTCTCCTTCGAGGTCTGGCCGGCCACTCACTGCAAGAGGTAAGCCTGATATGACACGATCCATTGGTGCCTCATCAGTCCAAAGGACATTACAGGAAAACTCCGACCTACATGCAAAAATTAAACAAATTGAAGAAGAGAAGCTTCAACTGGAGGAGAAGTGCAGACAATTGGAAGCACGAAATCAAGAGCTGGAAAAACAACAGCAACGCCAGCCTTACACAAAAATTATTAGTGAGGCCTGGGAAGGAAAGTTTGGTGAAGCACGAGAGAGGATTTTGGTCCTGATGAAGGAAAACAAGACAAAGAGTGCTGAATTAAAAGAAACGTCTGCCCAGCTTCAATGCGCGAATGCTACTATTGGGCAGATGCAAAGGGATCTCCAAAACATGGAGCAAAAGAATCAGGCGCTCCAAGGAACGCTTGATGAAGCTATGGAACAAACTGCACAAATCCTCGGACAGAAAAAGGAAGGGGTCACACAAATGCAGGACCAACTCAAAGGCATAAAGAAAAAATACGAAGTGCTGAAAGTCAGGCTGGATGAAACAGAGTGCAAAAATAAAGAGCTTCTTCAAGAGAAAGAGCAACAGGAAGAAGAAAAAAAACGTATTCTCCAGGACTTGGAGAGAAGAAATGAGCAGTTAGAAAAGATGCACAAGGAAAAACAACAGCAAAATACAGATAAGTGCAATCTATTAAAAGAAATGGAGCAAAGATGCCAGAAACTTGAGAAGGAAGTTGAAGAAACAACCGATCAGCTGAGAACCCTCATCCTAGAGAAAAAAGTGGTCGTGGAAAAGCTCATGGAAAAGAAGAAAAAACGTTTCCGCTTCTTCTGGAGGAGGGACACTCCTGCTTTTTCTACTTTTTCTATTTTTTCTACTGCAGATGTCACCTCGTCTCCCTCCACCTCTGTTCCATCTTAATTTTCACCTCTCCTCTCCCCTTCTCTCCTAACACTTCTTCCCTCTCTCCTTCATCTTTTTTCACCCCAACCAGTCCCGGCAGTTGACTGCCCCTCGTGAGCCTGGTTCTGCCGGAAGTTTCTGCCCGTTTAAAGGCAGTTTTTCTTCCCCACTGTCGCCTAGTGCTTGCTCAGAGGGGATTGTTGGGGTTTTCTCTTTTCTTTTTTTTCCCTTCTTATTACCATTTTCCTTTATTTACCGATTTGTTTTGTTTACTTTTCTTTTACGTTGTTTCTTTATTTACTTGTTTAACTTTTTTTCAACTTATGTAATAAACTAATAAACCAATTGAATTTATCCTCTGCGTATTTTACATCTAATCTTTAAAGAATATTTCCAAAACATTTTCAAACATCACGATCTGTCTTTTGTTTGCTTGTTAAAACCCCGTAAATGGTGAAGTAAAAACCCTGTGATATGGTTTAAAACATCAAAATAGACTAAACAACTAGTCTAAAACTAAGAGACACAGGATAAAGTTGGTGTGAAGGTTTCAGTCTGTGAATGAATCTAAGCACCATCACCTTAACTTTAAATTCATCTCTGTTACCCTCTTTGTGACTGAACTCTGACCGTGAGCACCACAGCCACTGCGCACCAGTCACACGCACTTTAAATCCATCACAGTAAACACTTGGACTTAACGCTACAAGCGCCACTTCAACGACCACATGGGATCTGTACAAGACACAAACTGAAAGCATTGGAGGATATATTACACCACAGGTGCCGTATTTGTGGGGGTAGTTACAGAGGTTGTAATTTTTGCAACGAGACTTTGGCTTTAACCGAAGATGGGGCTCCAAGTTCTGCTTTACTGGCCGAATATTGTTGGTGAGAAACACTCAGTTGTGTTACACTGCTGTGTGTTTGTATAACGAGTCACTTAACTGGTGCTGTGAACATAAAGCAGCTTGTTGCCTGCTGGAGCATTTTGGTGTGTTGGGAAGCTGCTGAAGCAGAATGACCACACTTGAAAAATGTGTAGAAATTGTGAGCTGGCCTTAAGTGTATCAAGTACTGTGTGAGTCTCAGTTTGTCATGTCTCTGTGTTTTTCAGGATACATCAGGATTGGCTGGTGTTTGCTGCATGGGCTGCTTACCAGTAGTGTTTCTCCCTCTTTACTCACTGCGTGTATCTCTTGATGGTAATGCACCCTCTGCTTAGCTCGCTGGATCTGTGAGCACAACTTTTGAATGACTTTGCTGAAAATAACTTGAATAATTTCTGCATTTCTCCTAAGCAGGTATATGCAGTTGATCATACATGTACCATATGTGAAGAGGGGCATTTCAAGACTATTTAAAATACTTTTTTTTAGGTCTTACTGACCACATAAGGCACTTTAGACTCAAAGTTACCTTTAACCATACAGCGCTTTATTCTGTAAACTTCAAGCACTTTATCTGCCTCAGTTTAATAATAAATTAACCCACAATGCTTCACATACTCTGGACTATTTAAAAGGATCCTTCTATGGCCTCTGACAGTGGACTCATGTCTGTGCTTGTCCTGCTAGACCTTAGTGCAGCGTTCGATACTGTCGACCATAATATCCTATTAGAGCGATTAGAACATGCTGTAGGTATTACAGGTACTGCACTGCAGTGGTTTGTATCATATCTATCTAATAGACTCCAGTTTGTGCATGTAAATGGAGAGTCCTCTTCACACACTGAGGTTAATTATGGAGTTCCACAGGGTTCAGTGCTAGGACCAATTCTGTTTACATTATACATGCTTCCCTTAGGCAGCATCATTAGAAGACATAGCATACATTTACACTGCTATGCAGATGACACCCAGCTCTATCTGTCCATGAAGCCAGATAACACACACCAATGAGTTAAACTGCAGGAATGTCTTAAAGACATAAAGACCTGGATGGCCGCTAACTTTCTGCTTCTTAATTCAGATCAAACTGAGGTTATTGTACTCGGCCCTGAAAAGCCTAGAAATATGGTATCTAAGCAGATTCTTACTCTGGATGGCATTACCTTGGCCTCCAGTAACGCTGTGAGGAACCTTGGAGTCATTTTTGACCAGGACATGTCCTTCAATGCACATATTAAACAAATATGTAAGACTACTTTCTTCCATTTGCGCAACATCTCTAAAGTTAGAAATATCCTGTCTCAGAGTGACGCTGAAAAACTAGTTCATGCATTTATTACTTCCAGGCTGGACGACTGTAATTCATTATTATCAGGATGTCCTAAAAACTCACTGAAAAGCCTTCAGCTGATCCAAAATGCTGCAGCAAGAGTCCTGACAGGGACTAGAAAGAGAGAGCAGATTTCTCCTGTATTGGCTTCCTGTTAAATCCAGAATTCAAAATCCTGCTCCTCACATACAAGGTCTTAAACAATCAGGCCTGATTTGTCCTCCTTCTTTTCTCACAGAGCATGGAAGCTCCTATTTTAATCCTAAAACTGTACTAAGAGACTTTGCTAAGTTTTCCTTTAATTTGTCACCCATCCGTAAACCCTGAACAGATCTTTATAAATAACTGAAGAAACAGATTTTTGTCGATTTTGCACAGATAATGTAACAACGTAACTGTGCAGGTAGTGCTGAAATAACCAAAGAAGGAAGGGAGTAACGTAGAAATGAATTAGCTACAGTGAGTTATATATGATAGTATAAATGGTCTGTTTGAATATAATGTTGACAGTGATGTGTGACTAATGTAAACGTTCAGGAAATAAGTGTAGCACTTTATAACAATGCTGCACTATTAAGCATTATTAAGGTATTAGTAAGGTGCTGGTCTTTGTGAGTCCATGTTTTGTCCTGATGTACATTGCGGGTGAATTCAGGGTCCTGGTGATGATGTTTTGACACCAGCTTTTTATCTATAAGCAATAATATATTATGGCGGAGTCCATTAAGCTTTGATGAAGTTTTTATCACTTGTGTTTTCCATATGACAAGTAAGAACTGTCTGCATGGGCTGCTTGAATATGAGCTTCACACTGTTCTTAGTGCAGATAAGAACTGTTTAATCCCATCTAAGCCCCACTGTTCTCTGTGCAGCAGTGGACGGCTGGCTGGCAAGGAGGCTGGGCCTGACCTCCAGGTTTGCAGCATGGCTGGATGTAGCGGTCGATAACCTGGGCAGAGGCATGCTGTGGAGTCTGCTGCTTAAGGTCTTACGTTTGAAGCACATCATCACACATGCACAAGGCGATGAAAACGAGGCTGTACTTAAATACCAGCAAAAAATGTTGTGCAGAAGTCAGGAAAGACTTGAGATGAGGTATTGGTGACTAAAGCCGTAATCAACCTGCTGAGGAGGTGTTCGGGGCAGCCTCTGCACAGAGGAAATGGAACAAGGAGGCTTGGTGGTGGGATGAGGAAGTATTCAAAAGTAAAGTGGGATAAGCAGCGAGGTGAAGTAAAGGCGTATTATGAGTTGTGAAGGTGGAGACTGAGGAAGGAGAAAACAACCAACAGAGACATTAAGCTGAAAAGGACGTGCAGAAGGACAGAGAGGGAGAGAGTATTTTGAAGATGGGAGGAGTACTTGGAGGAGGAGCTTATGAATGGGGGGAAATGAGAGGGGGGGGGGCAGATGAATCACAAAAACACGAGAGGAATCAGAAAAACTCTGCAGTTCTTTGCCGCCTTAACATTTGTGCCACACTAACAGCGGTGGTGCGTTGAATTGCTGTGGGGTTGGATGGTGTCTGCACTGGAGTGGTGTGTGTTCATGGATAACCACAACACCCGGGGGCGCAGTGGAAGAACAGCTTCGGCAGCAGCCCCCCACTCGTACAGGCTGTCATGGCAAACGGTAATCCTCCTGCCAACGTGTTTGAGCTAGTGCTGGTACACAGCTCCACATAAATGTCTTGCTGCCGGGGTTTCGGACACCTCTGGGAGTTTGGGTGGTGGGCGGCTTGCCTCCCTGTGTGGCTGTAACCAGTGGGGGGGCTGTCCCACTGGTTGGAGCTGCCTTTGTGGATCCAGCATGTGGGGATGTTGCTGCTGGTTGCAGGCCGAGTGCTGGCTCTGTCAGCTGAGGTTATGTGGCAAACGCTCATGTGTCTGAAACATGAACCCAAACGGTCCACTGGAGAACTCTCTCACAGATGTTTTCTCTGCAGGTGTGGTGCATATGGACACACATCGAGCACCTGGAAGAAACTAAGAGCTCGATTTCTCTTTTTAAATCACATTTGATTTTGCATTTGGCAGATGAGGCTCATCCTGTTACCTTGACACTGTGGAATAATGCTTTTGTCATTTAGAGGGGACAGGAAGTCTTTGGAATGTCAGCAGTACTTGAACACCTGCATTGTCATTGCTGTTATTCCCCCAGAAAGAGTTTACCAAAGGGAAATCTGTGAGACTTAAGACTTTGATGGTTAGATAAAATGCATTTGAAATATATTTATATACTTTATTTGACCATTTAAAAGGCTTAAAATGCAACGTTACTGTAAAAATCTAATAAAGCAAATGTGTGCAGTGTTTACTGTAAATGTGTTGTGTGTGCAAAGTGTTTAGTGGCCGTTACATCCCGAGAAAAGGAAATTATCTGCTAATGTAACTGTATTGGAAAGGCAGCATGGTGCTGCAGTGGCTGGCACTTTGTTCGTCGTTCTTCACGTGGGAACTTCTCCACTGTTCAAACGTCCGCTCGGACAGCTGCGTGCTGCTGCAGGAAAAACAGCAGAGCCTTCTAGAGAAATGTGGCATATACCATTTATTCCTTTGTTATCTTAACTGTGTGCTTAGCATCACTGTCCTGTTATAGTGCCCTTGAGCAAGTTATCATCAAGGATGTTTACGTATGGTGCTGCATTGCTCTTTCCCTCATCCTTGAGTCATTTCCCAGTTCCTGCTGCCGAAAACATCCCTACAGTGCAATGTTCCCTCTAAGCTGCACACGTGCGCAATTGCGCACTGCTGGCACGGTCTCTGCGCACAGAAAATTTGCGTTGCGCACGGAAAAAAATTCTGACCTGAATTGAAATTAAAATTAATACTTTAACAATTCTATTTTGCAGTGTTAGTCAGTGAGTGGCTGGCTGCTCCCGTATGGGATCAGAACGAGGCCACCTTATCCCACAGTCCAGCCAATGATGCGATTCACATTCGTATATACGCAGCTAATCAACGTAGCTGACAGGCTGACAGCGTCCTTATGTGCTGACACCGGTGTTTTAGCAAAGCGGCTGATGTGGAGTGAAGCCACGTTAATGACAACGTGTACAACCATTGGAGATGTGAGGAGTCGAACATTAACTCTGCTCTTCCAGGGCACCCTGCAGACTTGGCTGCTGGCAGTGGCGAGGGAGTGCGGCCGCCACTGGGATGACGTGAACGCCAATCATAGGTCGACTGCAGGTATGCGAGTCAGACCTTCTCAGGAGGTTTCACTTTTCGCTCTTCTTTATAATTGACCCTTGTTTTCTCTCTCTCAGCTCCTGGTCTCAGAGTGGGAGGGATTTGAAGCACAGAGGGAGGAGCTTGTCGTTTGGTTGGCTGATATGGATGTCCACCTGAGTGAGGTTGACCGGCTGACAGGAAACACCTGTGAAAAACTGAAACAACTGCAGGTGTGGGGTTGTTTTGATATGACATATATTTGATATGATACATACGTCAGAGACATTGTCCTAAACTGGACTAACAAAGAACCATGAGTCCAACATGAAACTTACCCTTCGGGCAGGCACTCTTCAGTTTTTGGTAGCCCAAAATAAATTTAAGTAGCCCAAATAAAAAAAAGAAAAGAAAAAGAGGACAGTTTTTTGATTGATGTTTTGTTTCCTTTACAATATTGTAAAGGAAACAAAACATCAATCTAAAAACATTTAAAACACAAATTACAACAACAATTTCAACCATCAACTCAAATATTTGGTTCTAATTGAACAGAAATTTCTATGAACTTGCAAGAACTGTGTAGGACATGAAACAGTGTGTGTCAGATCCTGAATTTGAAATTTCCACTGAAATCACGGGTAAGAGGCAAGTGGAACCAAGCTGGCTTCTGCTAAATGGGTCAAACTGGGCAGAAAGTACACAAACACATAACATCCTTATAGAATATGATGTAACACTATCGATCAACTTACCTCAGAATATATAAAGCATATAAACAATTACAGCAATATGATGCAACAAACACAGCAGTGCTACTAATCCAAAATACTCAAAACTTCATAGAACTGAAACCAACATTTATTTTTAGGCCTTCGTCGCGTCGCTGTGACGTAATCGGCCTTAAAATGCGGCCTTTAAGGCTGCAGACCCTGAATTGGGATACAGCCTCTGAATCGGTGCATCTTGTAGCTGTGTCGTCTTAAATTGGTCATGTGATTTTGACGCGCCGACGCGTCCGGCGACCCCAGAGGTGTAACTTAATATTTAAGTGTCTCTTGGTTTTAGACTAGTTGTTTAGTCTAATTTGATGTTTTAAACCAGAAAAGGAAGAAGAGGGCTTAGAATTACAGGTAAGAACTGCTCAGTGGTATGTGATAAACTGTAAATGTAAAGCTTACAGGTCAGTCCTCATGTTTTTAAATCAGATTTTGAGTCTGTACATGGCACATTATGCTTTTGCATGTTGTGAAATGTGCTGCAAAACAAACTGAGGTAAACTAACTGGTTTACTGTGATGGATTTAAAGTGCGTGTGACTGGTGCGCAGTGGCTGTGGTGCTCACGGTCAGAGTTCAGTCACAAAGAGGGTAACAGAGATGAATTTAAAGTTAAGGTGATGGTGCTTAGATTCATTCACAGACTGAAACCTTCACACCAACTTTATCCTGTGTCTCTTAGTTTTAGACTAGTTGTTTAGTCTATTTTGATGTTTTAAACCATATCACAGGGTTTTTACTTCACCATTTACGGGGTTTTAACAAGCAAACAAAAGACAGATCGTGATGTTTGAAAATGTTTTGGAAATATTCTTTAAAGATTAGATGTAAAATACGCAGAGGATAAATTCAATTGGTTTATTAGTTTATTACATAAGTTGAAAAAAAGTTAAACAAGTAAATAAAGAAACAACGTAAAAGAAAAGTAAACAAAACAAATCGGTAAATAAAGGAAAATGGTAATAAGAAGGGAAAAAAAAGAAAAGAGAAAACCCCAACAATCCCCTCTGAGCAAGCACTAGGCGACAGTGGGGAAGAAAAACTGCCTTTAAACGGGCAGAAACTTCCGGCAGAACCAGGCTCACGAGGGGCAGTCAACTGCCGGGACTGGTTGGGGTGAAAAAAGATGAAGGAGAGAGGGAAGAAGTGTTAGGAGAGAAGGGGAGAGGAGAGGTGAAAATTAAGATGGAACAGAGGTGGAGGGAGACGAGGTGACATCTGCAGTAGAAAAAATAGAAAAAGTAGAAAAAGCAGGAGTGTCCCTCCTCCAGAAGAAGCGGAAACGTTTTTTCTTCTTTTCCATGAGCTTTTCCACGACCACTTTTTTCTCTAGGATGAGGGTTCTCAGCTGATCGGTTGTTTCTTCAACTTCCTTCTCAAGTTTCTGGCATCTTTGCTCCATTTCTTTTAATAGATTGCACTTATCTGTATTTTGCTGTTGTTTTTCCTTGTGCATCTTTTCTAACTGCTCATTTCTTCTCTCCAAGTCCTGGAGAATACGTTTTTTTTCTTCTTCCTGTTGCTCTTTCTCTTGAAGAAGCTCTTTATTTTTGCACTCTGTTTCATCCAGCCTGACTTTCAGCACTTCGTATTTTTTCTTTATGCCTTTGAGTTGGTCCTGCATTTGTGTGACCCCTTCCTTTTTCTGTCCGAGGATTTGTGCAGTTTGTTCCATAGCTTCATCAAGCGTTCCTTGGAGCGCCTGATTCTTTTGCTCCATGTTTTGGAGATCCCTTTGCATCTGCCCAATAGTAGCATTCGCGCATTGAAGCTGGGCAGACGTTTCTTTTAATTCAGCACTCTTTGTCTTGTTTTCCTTCATCAGGACCAAAATCCTCTCTCGTGCTTCACCAAACTTTCCTTCCCAGGCCTCACTAATAATTTTTGTGTAAGGCTGGCGTTGCTGTTGTTTTTCCAGCTCTTGATTTCGTGCTTCCAATTGTCTGCACTTCTCCTCCAGTTGAAGCTTCTCTTCTTCAATTTGTTTAATTTTTGCATGTAGGTCGGAGTTTTCCTGTAATGTCCTTTGGACTGATGAGGCACCAATGGATCGTGTCATATCAGGCTTACCTCTTGCAGTGAGTGGCCGGCCAGACCTCGAAGGAGAGGCAGCAAGATTGTTTATTCTTTGTTGGTGTTTTCGTGGATACATTTTTAATCCTGTGCACAGTGACTCTGAAGAGGTTTACAAATACTTTCAAATGTATCTCTGGTCGAACGTTTGAAGGCTGCGAACAAACTGACTAAAACTTGCTGCTCCTGACCCCTATTTATAGAAAAACTTCAAAGGATCAAAGGCATGTCCTTGTGACATCATCACATGTCCTTGTGACATCATCACTCTTTATGAATCAGATTGTCACATGACATTTTAGAATGGGGATGTTTGTTTGTTTTTAAACCGTTTTCAAATTTAACCCTCTGTGGTCCAGGGTATAATTGGCCGTTCTTGACTATTTTTGATTTTACCTCTATATTTCACCTTTAAAATATGTTTTTCTTGCCTTATTTGGCACCATTATTTTCAGCACTACCTCAAATATCGGAAATTTGAGTTATTGTTTTCATTTTGGTATACTATATTAGCACAGTTCATCTAAATTAATAACACAATAAATTGTGTGTGCATCTCCTGTTTTGTCATGGTTGTATGTCCCGGTTCGTGACAGGCTGCATGAGCTCATCTGGTGGGAGTGTAGTACTGTAGTATTTCAGGCATAAAAACGTGGTTTTCACAGACCTTGTCACAGGGTCTGAGTTGGAAGATTTTGGTAAAGCTTTGTCCCTGAGGTAGTTGAAAAACCCCAGTTGGGTAAAGCGTTTGGGTTTTTTTGTTAACAGACATGCTTATCTATTTAGTTGGTGTTTTTTTTTTTCAGCTAAATTTTTTAGTGCAATTAGCACTTTCAGCATCAATCCATAGCAATGTGTTGTATTTTTCACATTGTCTGTGTGTAAAATACATATGTAAGCATAGATTACACAAAGGATCCTGCACGCCAAGCTGGATACAAATAGAAATCCCTGGAAACAATTCTTTCTGCGCTTAAGAGCAGCTTCCTATTGCAACGCTGGAGGATTTGTCACCATTACTGGATACGCTGCAGAAGCACAGCAAAGCAGTGACTGTGTGGAGTCGAAAACTATTACACCAACTACACTACACACTCACCCACATTACCCCAATCACTGGCGTGTTTACACAACAGAGACGCTGAGTCTTTGTTACGGGCGCCAGCCACTGTGACCTCGTTGTGTGGACACAGAGAGACCTTGCTGTGACTCGCGTCTTCCCTGCTGTGGATTTCTGGAAACCGCGCTTAAAGCAAGCACAAGACTTCTTTCGTAAAGTGTGCCTTCCTGAACTTGTTGGGAAATACTTCTGGAAACAACGTGCTGCTCTAAATAGCCTGTAATGTTTCATGTTGTGGTTAAAGATTGATGACAGCTGTGTGGTGCGATGTAAATAGTTTGCATTTCATTTTTATGTGATTGCTGTGTACATGTGAATAGATCTATAATAAAGAAAAACAAACAAATATACTATTCTTTTTTGTTTTATTAAAACAACTTCACACAAAGTACAGCTATTTACAATGTACCGACCCGGAAGTGCTTTCGCCCGGAGCTGCCGCACCCGCGGTCAATCCACCAGCTGCTGCCAATCAACTACCATCTTCAGCAGGGCTACTTAATGGTGTGGCTGAGCGACAGACAGCGCTGGAGTATTGCACTAAGCCTGGGATTGACGGAGGATTCACGGACACTAAGGAAGCACTTGGAGGAGAGACGGGCACTCACTACCACGCACGGGCTTACACGGAAGGAGGGACGCACTATCACCATTGTTGCACATTTGAACTGTTGTCACCTTGCTGCACTGTAAATAAATGCACTGTCATTATTTCTGAGCTCCGCGCCTGAGTCCACTCTTTAACAACCGTGACAGCCTGATTCTTTTGCTCCATGTTTTGGAGATCCCTTTGCATCTCCCTAATAGTAGCATTCGCGCGTTGAAGCTGGGCAGACGGTTCTTTTAATTCAGCACTCTTTGTCTTGTTTTCCTTCATCAGGAACAAAATCTTCTGTCGTGCTTCACCAAACTTTCCTCTACCAACAGGCAGGATTAATCCATGCATTTATGTTGTTCACATTAAATTCTGATCCTGCCGTTCAAATGTCCTGCTGAAATCAAGACTTGCCAGACAAGGCAGCATTGTCCACACTTCTCGTGTCCAATTCTGGTGTGATACATTCTTTAATTAAAAATTATCAGCTATGGATATAAAATTATACCAGTTGGAGGGAGAGGGGTTCAGTTGGACATCAGTGAGCACCTTACCAAAGCTGAAAGAAGATGGTTTATGCAGCAAAAAAGTATATAGTGGCGCTATATTCACACTGAAAAAAATGCAATAGGGTGGTTGTTGAATTTGCATAGAATTACTTCATATATCCAGCATGACTAATTTAAATTTCACATCTAAACATATTTTTGTCTTTTAATTTTCACATATTCTTTAAGAATATTGATTCTTTTAGAACAAATCATGTTGAAAAGAAACAAGTTAGTCGTGTTTTATCCTCAAGCTCCGCCCCCTGGAAAGGAAAAATCGGCTGCGCTGTCCGCCATTTTTGTCTCTCGCTTTGGAAAATCTACTACCATCTGGAGTTTTACACTTGAAGGTAAATAAGATTTTAAAGCTAACACACCAGTGAGAACGAGTGTAGACCCTTTATATATGTGGACTTTTACTGGGTGTTGTTATTTTACAGGTATGTGGGCTGTTTATCGAAAACCATGAAAGGCCAATGTTAGGCTCCAGTTAGCTAATGGTAACCGAAATTATGCGATAAGCAAATTAGTAATTAACATATATAATGTGAGTTAATATTGTTTCTATATTCTTTCAGTCTAAATTAACAGACTATTACAAACTTGCATCGGTGTCTGTAGTAAGTGGTGGTACCTGCAGTGTCTTAACCATTAAACAAGCTAATGTAGGGCCGGGATATGACTAGTTTGTTGAAACATGTCTGCTGCCAATGTGACTGCTCACACACGGTAACATTACCAGCACAGCCACAGCCGCTATAAACATGCTGAAAGGTCAATCTAGCTTCTGTAGTCAGCAGCTGGAAGACTCAACACAGACCCAAGATTCAGTGTAACGGTTATCTAAATGTTGTGTGTCCTGTTTGTAAGCCCAGAAAAAGAAATTAAATAAAATGACGACCTTGAGCTTCAAGCTAATGTAAGCGTAATGCTATAGCATAAAGCGACTAATGCAATGATGAGGTTGTTAAATTAGTAAAAATACAGTAAATATATCCAACATGAATCATTTATATTTTTGGTCTAAACATAATTAAGTCTCACGCCTTTCACTTGTTTTAGAAGGATGTTCAGTCTTTTAAAACCAGTCATATCAAAATAACAGAAAATAGTTATGTTTTCTGTTGAAACTCCACCCCCAGGGTGTGTTTTGCGAGGGAAAATTCACTGTGGCGGTCCGCCATTTTTTGTCTTCGCTTCGTTTACGTTTGGTGCTGAGCTTTACTTTGTCAAGGTAAACTGAAAACTACATGTTTGAGAGGAAACGAAGAGAACATCCATTAGATGGGGAAGTTTTTCTCATGAATTGCTGTTGAGCAACATAATGTAAAAAACAAGTCATTCCTTAAGTTAACTAACGATAATGCTAGCTTAAGCTGCGAGACAATATTATGTGCATTAGCTTTTTTTCAGTGTGTGCCCAGTCACATCCGCTTGTTTTTTCTCAGTGAATACAGACTAACAAACTCGTGTCCATTTAGTTAACTGGTTGTACCTAAAATGTTTTAGTTATACAGTTAAATAAGCTAGTTTGCCATGGGGTGGGCTCTGTGTGTGTTGGGGGGGGTGTCTTCACTAAAGTCGGTTTATTTAGGGCATGACACCTATGCAGTACTCATTAGGAGAGGAAGTGCATGACGTGGGGCTTTATTTCATGTTCTGGGGCAGTGAATGTAATCTACTGATAACATGTTAAAGACACACAAAAACCCAACAAATTATTTTAACTGATTTATAGAGAGACTGAGAGGAGGGCTTAAAAGATAAAAAATAATGACAATATAAATATGTTAAATTTATTTTTTCTGTATCGATATATGGTGCTTATCCCTGCTGAAGGGCAGATTGGTGTTGCTTCAGAACAATTGTCTAGCGCTGTTATGTAGAGGTGTTACTGTTAAGGTTTTAATAACATTATTTTATTTACTAGTGAAGATTTGCATATCTTATCTCACATTCTGTAAGGTAAATTTTCTGGAAAGGTCAAATTAACTAATTTAACTAAGTATTAATGAAAGACCTTGATGTGTATATGACAATAATAGATGTCGTTTCTGGGTCATTTGGCAGAACTGCAAAATGGCCAGAAGGAGGCAACTGCTGTGGTTGCAAACAGGCTTTGGGTGGTTTGGAAGTAAGGGCAACTATGGAACTGCTCAGCAACATGGGACCCATAGCTAATAAATAGTAATATAACTTTGTGTGGATGTAACCTTGTGAGATTTGAGATTTTGACAGCATTTTTATGTGACAACTTCTCTTTTTAGATAAATGCAGAGTTTAAGCGCATTACCACCATGCCACTGCAGTCCAGATTACTCTCGCAGATAGATGTGCTATCTGACAAACTAATAAAGGTCTTCAAAAGGCGAGGAGGACAAATAGGAAGAAGACTTCAGAACATTCTGGAGCCCACGGCCCAGGTAAGAAAAAAATTAATTTGTGTATACACTTTAGGGAAAATAATAATTTTAACAAAATGCTGCTTGTCACTCTATGCCAGGAGTATGTTGAAAATCACCTGGGATTTTCACAATTTACCATGGGTGCGTTTTTTTTCTTTTTCTTTTACCTGCATTTTTCTATGTGTGGAGTTGATAGTTGAACACCTCTCTATGCTCTGACCGTATTCTGCTTCTTTGCATGGAGATTTCACTTCATTACCTTTTTAAGCATTCTGAGGACTCAAATCACATGCTGTAATGAATCCATTTTTGTTCACCTAATGTGTTAATGTTAACATTTTTTGGAATAGTGACACAGATTAAAATAAGATTTGGTATAATGTTCTTTGACCAGTGTTCTGTTTAATTAAATTTTGGAATTCTGCATTTTCTAGGCCACAGATGAAGCCATTATCCAACGATCTAATAAGGAAACAACCATGGGAATTTACATCATAAAGTCAAGAGATGCCAATGGCAGCCCTGAGGACATCGGGATAGTCCTTGAAGGCCAGAGAGTCTGGCAGGATTTGGATAACTATACCCTAGCAGCTGCAATGCTGTTTGGACTAATGTACACTTTGAACCTCACCTACCCACTGGAAAAGTATACCTTCGAGGTATTATAGAAACTGGTTATGGAGCTCAAAAGGAACAGCCTTTCAAAGAAGGCCCAGGTTTTCAGGACCAGACTGTACGATTGAACAGTTTTCCAGTTATGATGTGGGAACAACATGTTTACCTCTTCAAATATGTACCATCCTTTCTTTTAAGCCAGCACTGGTAAAGTTGCAGGACATAGTGAAACTTATTTTTCTGGCACTTTTCAACTTGGGGCCTTTATTACTGCAGTTTTCACTTTTCAAGCCATGACTCTTTTAAAAAAAAATTCAAACTTTGAATGTCCATTTTTCTCAATGGTAATGGTGCCTTGCACCAATTTCACCAGTTTGCAATTTTTTTCCCAAGGTGCACCACTACAAACAGATTGCATCGTCTAGTATTAGTGATTGTGATGTTTAGTGATAGAAGCAAGCCAATACTAATCAGTTTAGGTCTCTTGGTTGTGTGCCTGTGGGTTATAATGTTATTTTAAGTCTCTTCTTTGTGTCATTTTAATAATTACACCCCTGTTGCCATATTACCTTATGGCTCTTACATTTAAAAAACTATTTTTTACATAAGCGCGATGTCATAAGGCCCCACAATGTTGAATTCAGGTTACAGCAGATAACTTTGAGGAATGTTATGGAATGTTTTTCAAGAGATGCATTGTACAAATATGACTCATGTATATTTTGGAAGCCTGAATTGAAAGTCCATTGTTACAACTGTGTAGTATTTTCAAAAATACAGGTCATTGTTCAAAAATGTTTTGCTTATTTCTTTGATTGAAGAGAAAGTGTACAGTACATACAGTAAGATCAGCCTTAATTTAGTTTTATTTATTGAACACTCAATTATATACTATATTATATTATATATTATATATTAGAAATTTGTTATAAAATAAAATAAGCTTACCATAAAATAATCTTGTCAATATAACACATAGTAGTCCAATACAATTAACACAAAAAGTTCATGTCTGATAAACAAGTGGTTTCTATAAATATTTGACCGGAATGAAAAACATAACAACATAAAAAAGTCATGTTTGTGTTACCAGAAAAATGTGTGCAGGTATAACATAAAAAACTAAGGTTAACCAAACATAACTTAATTTCGTGCAACCGATTACAATAATTTTTTTACGTTTATACCACTGATTATTTTTTTCAGTGCAGGCTATATTCAATTTGGATTCTTGCCCTATGGTTATGTGATGTGCTGGGGGTGAAGGAAGCCTAAACATTTCGAGAACCACTGTATTATATGGGACACACACAGTGTTGGGGAGTAACGGAATACATGTACCGCCGTTACGTATTTAAAATACAAAATATGAGTAACTGTATTCCGTTACAGTTACCGTTTAAAAAGGTGGTATTCAGGATACAGTTACTTTGTTGAAATAAATGGATTACACTGCGGTACTTTCCTGTTTCATGTTGTCGCGGGTCAGGACTGTTTGGTTTTGTTTGACAGCTACGTGCTGTTGTTCCAGGCGGCAGCGTTACGGTTGCCATGGTTACAGGGCGACGCGCTCTCTCTCTCTCTGCGCCTGCGTGTTTCTTGGGTGACAGAGCGCCTTTTCGTTAAGTAAAGCAGAACTTGGAGCCCCATCTTCGGTTAAAGCCAAAGTCTCGTTGCAAAAATTACAACCTCTGTAACTACCCCCACAAATACGGCACCTGTGGTGTAATATATCCCCCAATGCTTTCAGTTTGTGTCTTGTACAGATCCCATGTGGTCGTTGAAATGGCGCTTGTAGCGTTAAGTCCAAGTGCTAACTTCAGTTTCACACAAATTGTTACGTGCTTAAATTACACAAAATGTCAGAAATCTGCACCGTCGTGAACAAAAATCCAAACCTAACTTTTCATGATTTGTTAGGCTGACCCTCTGATGTCCAAAATATAACTGGACATTTTTGACTCCTGTTGATTTTACATTTGTATTTCACCCTCAGATTGTTTCATTTTTATTTTCTTCCTGCCTTGTTTGGTATCATTCTTTTCAGCTCAACCTCATGTGTCTGAATTTAGTTGGTTTTTTCACTGACTTACTGTATTAACACAACTGATCTGAAATCACACAAAAAAACCCCATAAAATCCTAGTAGTTAGGTTTTTTTTACTGTCAAAACCACAGACATGTTGAGTAAATTATTTTTATAACTTGAAATGCAAATATAAATTGTACATTTTTAAAAGTTGTGCACACATTTTATAAACATATACAACTATTTATCTGAAAATGCAACCAATACATCTGGCATTTTTAAAATTTGGTACAACCATTTAAAAATACTACTATAACTAAAATGAAAGAACAATCAGGTGTCACAATAAGATGCCCCACAAACTACTTGTGCCAGTAAAAAAAATGTCCACCACAAGAGGACAACAGGTGTAGCACTGCTCCTGTTTTCACCTGGTGACAGTGTTTACATTGCAATGTGCCTTTGTGACAGTCATTAGTGGCCTCACTGACACACAAAGCAAAACTATGACTACACAACACACTAACTATACACTCCACGCTAAACATCACAAATCTCCCACATCTCAAAACCGGCTATCGATCTCTGTCTCTCTCTCGCTGTCTTGCTTTCCCCTCTTCCTAAACAACCAAATCCCAGATGCTGACTTTTTTTAAAAAATTGGTCGACATGGTGCATTTTTCCATCGAGAGGAAAGAGGTCTCTTTTTTTCTTTCTTTACTGTTTTTGCACTCTCATTAGAAGATGCTTAATTTAAAAATAAAAAAAAAAAACAAGAAAGAAGAAAAAAACCAAACGTGACGATATGATTTAGTTTAGTTGAAATCAGGCACCTTCTGTTTAAATGTGTTCTTGTGAATTGATTGTGTATTGCATACATTTGATTTGACTTTCTGCGAGACAACAGTCGTCCGCTGGCCAAAAAAAGTTTTCCAAATACCTCCACGTGATCAAGCCTGGATTTAGAAAACAATAGCAAAAAAATCTGCACCTCCTGCTTCACATGCAATTTGTATTTGTGTGTTCAGAGGCGGCGGCGAGAGGGGAGACCTCGGCTCATCCACGGAACAACTGAGGGAAAAGTGTGGACTTTATACCAGTTTTTAAATTGTGTTGATCGGCCATGTAAAACCAGAGTTATGATAAAAATATCTGCAATGTTTCTTTGTTTTTTACTGAATACTGTCGTTGTTTATATTTACTGTGGGAAGAAACGGTAAAAACAGGAGTGACAGCGTGTTTTTGAGATGTGAGAGATTTGCGACGTTTATGTATGATCAACTGCATATACCTGCTTAGGAGAAATGCAGAAATTATTCAAGTTATTTTCAGCAAAGTCATTCAAAAGTTGTGCTCACAGATCCAGCGAGCTAAGCAGAGGGTGCATTACCATCAAGAGATACACGCAACGCAGTGAGTAAAGAGGGAGAAACACTACTGGTAAGCAGCCCATGCAGCAAACACCAGCCAATCCTGATGTATCCTGAAAAACACAGAGACATGACAAACTGAGACTCACACAGTACTTGATACACTTAAGGCCAGCTCACAATTTCTACACATTTTTCAAGTGTGGTCATTCTGCTTCAGCAGCTTCCCAACACACCAAAATGCTCCAGCAGGCAACAAGCTGCTTTATGTTCACAGCACCAGTTAAGTGACTCGTTATACAAACACACAGCAATGTAACACAACTGAGTGTTTCTCACCAACAATATTCGGCCAGTAAAGCAGAACTTGGAGCCCCATCTTCGGTTAAAGCCAAAGTCTCGTTGCAAAAATTACAACCTCTGTAACTACCCCCACAAATACGGCACCTGTGGTGTAATATATCCCCCAATGCTTTCAGTTTGTGTCTTGTACAGATCCCATGTGGTCGTTGAAGTGGCGCTTGTAGCGTTAAGTCCAAGTGTTTACTGTGATGGATTTAAAGTGCGTGTGACTGGTGCGCAGTGGCTGTGGTGCTCACGGTCAGAGTTCAGTCACAAAGAGGGTAACAGAGATGAATTTAAAGTTAAGGTGATGGTGCTTAGATTCATTCACAGACTGAAACCTTCACACCAACTTTATCCTGTGTCTCTTAGTTTTAGACTAGTTGTTTAGTCTATTTTGATGTTTTAAACCATATCACAGGGTTTTTACTTCACCATTTACGGGGTTTTAACAAGCAAACAAAAGACAGATCGTGATGTTTGAAAATGTTTTGGAAATATTCTTTAAAGATTAGATGTAAAATACGCAGAGGATAAATTCAATTGGTTTATTAGTTTATTACATAAGTTGAAAAAAAGTTAAACAAGTAAATAAAGAAACAACGTAAAAGAAAAGTAAACAAAACAAATCGGTAAATAAAGGAAAATGGTAATAAGAAGGGAAAAAAAAGAAAAGAGAAAACCCCAACAATCCCCTCTGAGCAAGCACTAGGCGACAGTGGGGAAGAAAAACTGCCTTTAAACGGGCAGAAACTTCCGGCAGAACCAGGCTCACGAGGGGCAGTCAACTGCCGGGACTGGTTGGGGTGAAAAAAGATGAAGGAGAGAGGGAAGAAGTGTTAGGAGAGAAGGGGAGAGGAGAGGTGAAAATTAAGATGGAACAGAGGTGGAGGGAGACGAGGTGACATCTGCAGTAGAAAAAATAGAAAAAGTAGAAAAAGCAGGAGTGTCCCTCCTCCAGAAGAAGCGGAAACGTTTTTTCTTCTTTTCCATGAGCTTTTCCACGACCACTTTTTTCTCTAGGATGAGGGTTCTCAGCTGATCGGTTGTTTCTTCAACTTCCTTCTCAAGTTTCTGGCATCTTTGCTCCATTTCTTTTAATAGATTGCACTTATCTGTATTTTGCTGTTGTTTTTCCTTGTGCATCTTTTCTAACTGCTCATTTCTTCTCTCCAAGTCCTGGAGAATACGTTTTTTTTCTTCTTCCTGTTGCTCTTTCTCTTGAAGAAGCTCTTTATTTTTGCACTCTGTTTCATCCAGCCTGACTTTCAGCACTTCGTATTTTTTCTTTATGCCTTTGAGTTGGTCCTGCATTTGTGTGACCCCTTCCTTTTTCTGTCCGAGGATTTGTGCAGTTTGTTCCATAGCTTCATCAAGCGTTCCTTGGAGCGCCTGATTCTTTTGCTCCATGTTTTGGAGATCCCTTTGCATCTGCCCAATAGTAGCATTCGCGCATTGAAGCTGGGCAGACGTTTCTTTTAATTCAGCACTCTTTGTCTTGTTTTCCTTCATCAGGACCAAAATCCTCTCTCGTGCTTCACCAAACTTTCCTTCCCAGGCCTCACTAATAATTTTTGTGTAAGGCTGGCGTTGCTGTTGTTTTTCCAGCTCTTGATTTCGTGCTTCCAATTGTCTGCACTTCTCCTCCAGTTGAAGCTTCTCTTCTTCAATTTGTTTAATTTTTGCATGTAGGTCGGAGTTTTCCTGTAATGTCCTTTGGACTGATGAGGCACCAATGGATCGTGTCATATCAGGCTTACCTCTTGCAGTGAGTGGCCGGCCAGACCTCGAAGGAGAGGCAGCAAGATTGTTTATTCTTTGTTGGTGTTTTCGTGGATACATTTTTAATCCTGTGCACAGTGACTCTGAAGAGGTTTACAAATACTTTCAAATGTATCTCTGGTCGAACGTTTGAAGGCTGCGAACAAACTGACTAAAACTTGCTGCTCCTGACCCCTATTTATAGAAAAACTTCAAAGGATCAAAGGCATGTCCTTGTGACATCATCACATGTCCTTGTGACATCATCACTCTTTATGAATCAGATTGTCACATGACATTTTAGAATGGGGATGTTTGTTTGTTTTTAAACCGTTTTCAAATTTAACCCTCTGTGGTCCAGGGTATAATTGGCCGTTCTTGACTATTTTTGATTTTACCTCTATATTTCACCTTTAAAATATGTTTTTCTTGCCTTATTTGGCACCATTATTTTCAGCACTACCTCAAATATCGGAAATTTGAGTTATTATTTTCATTTTGGTATACTATATTAGCACAGTTCATCTAAATTAATAACACAATAAATTGTGTGTGCATCTCCTGTTTTGTCATGGTTGTATGTCCCGGTTCGTGACAGGCTGCATGAGCTCATCTGGTGGGAGTGTAGTACTGTAGTATTTCAGGCATAAAAACGTGGTTTTCACAGACCTTGTCACAGGGTCTGAGTTGGAAGATTTTGGTAAAGCTTTGTCCCTGAGGTAGTTGAAAAACCCCAGTTGGGTAAAGCGTTTGGGTTTTTTTGTTAACAGACATGCTTATCTATTTAGTTGGTGTTTTTTTTTTCAGCTAAATTTTTTAGTGCAATTAGCACTTTCAGCATCAATCCATAGCAATGTGTTGTATTTTTCACATTGTCTGTGTGTAAAATACATATGTAAGCATAGATTACACAAAGGATCCTGCACGCCAAGCTGGATACAAATAGAAATCCCTGGAAACAATTCTTTCTGCGCTTAAGAGCAGCTTCCTATTGCAACGCTGGAGGATTTGTCACCATTACTGGATACGCTGCAGAAGCACAGCAAAGCAGTGACTGTGTGGAGTCGAAAACTATTACACCAACTACACTACACACTCACCCACATTACCCCAATCACTGGCGTGTTTACACAACAGAGACGCTGAGTCTTTGTTACGGGCGCCAGCCACTGTGACCTCGTTGTGTGGACACAGAGAGACCTTGCTGTGACTCGCGTCTTCCCTGCTGTGGATTTCTGGAAACCGCGCTTAAAGCAAGCACAAGACTTCTTTCGTAAAGTGTGCCTTCCTGAACTTGTTGGGAAATACTTCTGGAAACAACGTGCTGCTCTAAATAGCCTGTAATGTTTCATGTTGTGGTTAAAGATTGATGACAGCTGTGTGGTGCGATGTAAATAGTTTGCATTTCATTTTTATGTGATTGCTGTGTACATGTGAATAGATCTATAATAAAGAAAAACAAACAAATATACTATTCTTTTTTGTTTTATTAAGACAACTTCACACAAAGTACAGCTATTTACAATGTACCGACCCGGAAGTGCTTTCGCCCGGAGCTGCCGCACCCGCGGTCAATCCACCAGCTGCTGCCAATCAACTACCATCTTCAGCAGGGCTACTTAATGGTGTGGCTGAGCGACAGACAGCGCTGGAGTATTGCACTAAGCCTGGGATTGACGGAGGATTCACGGACACTAAGGAAGCACTTGGAGGAGAGACGGGCACTCACTACCACGCACGGGCTTACACGGAAGGAGGGACGCACTATCACCATTGTTGCACATTTGAACTGTTGTCACCTTGCTGCACTGTAAATAAATGCACTGTCATTATTTCTGAGCTCCGCGCCTGAGTCCACTCTTTAACAACCGTGACAGCCTGATTCTTTTGCTCCATGTTTTGGAGATCCCTTTGCATCTCCCTAATAGTAGCATTCGCGCGTTGAAGCTGGGCAGACGGTTCTTTTAATTCAGCACTCTTTGTCTTGTTTTCCTTCATCAGGAACAAAATCTTCTGTCGTGCTTCACCAAACTTTCCTCTACCAACAGGCAGGATTAATCCATGCATTTATGTTGTTCACATTAAATTCTGATCCTGCCGTTCAAATGTCCTGCTGAAATCAAGACTTGCCAGACAAGGCAGCATTGTCCACACTTCTCGTGTCCAATTCTGGTGTGATACATTCTTTAATTAAAAATTATCAGCTATGGATATAAAATTATACCAGTTGGAGGGAGAGGGGTTCAGTTGGACATCAGTGAGCACCTTACCAAAGCTGAAAGAAGATGGTTTATGCAGCAAAAAAGTATATAGTGGCGCTATATTCAGGCTATATTCAATTTGGATTCTTGCCCTATGGTTATGTGATGTGCTGGGGGTGAAGGAAGCCTAAACATTTCGAGAACCACTGTATTATATGGGACACACACAGTGTTGGGGAGTAACGGAATACATGTACCGCCGTTACGTATTTAAAATACAAAATATGAGTAACTGTATTCCGTTACAGTTACCGTTTAAAAAGGTGGTATTCAGGATACAGTTACTTTGTTGAAATAAATGGATTACACTGCGGTACTTTCCTGTTTCATGTTGTCGCGGGTCAGGACTGTTTGGTTTTGTTTGACAGCTACGTGCTGTTGTTCCAGGCGGCAGCGTTACGGTTGCCATGGTTACAGGGCGACGCGCTCTCTCTCTCTCTGCGCCTGCGTGTTTCTTGGGTGACAGAGCGCCTTTTCGTTAAGTAAAGCAGAACTTGGAGCCCCATCTTCGGTTAAAGCCAAAGTCTCGTTGCAAAAATTACAACCTCTGTAACTACCCCCACAAATACGGCACCTGTGGTGTAATATATCCCCCAATGCTTTCAGTTTGTGTCTTGTACAGATCCCATGTGGTCGTTGAAGTGGCGCTTGTAGCGTTAAGTCCAAGTGCTAACTTCAGTTTCACACAAATTGTTACGTGCTTAAATTACACAAAATGTCAGAAATCTGCACCGTCGTGAACAAAAATCCAAACCTAACTTTTCATGATTTGTTAGGCTGACCCTCTGAGGTCCAAAATATAACTGGACATTTTTGACTCCTGTTGATTTTACATTTGTATTTCACCCTCAGATTGTTTCATTTTTATTTTCTTCCTGCCTTGTTTGGTATCATTCTTTTCAGCTCAACCTCATGTGTCTGAATTTAGTTGGTTTTTTCACTGACTTACTGTATTAACACAACTGATCTGAAATCACACAAAAAAACCCCATAAAATCCTAGTAGTTAGGTTTTTTTTACTGTCAAAACCACAGACATGTTGAGTAAATTATTTTTATAACTTGAAATGCAAATATAAATTGTACATTTTTAAAAGTTGTGCACACATTTTATAAACATATACAACTATTTATCTGAAAATGCAACCAATACATCTGGCATTTTTAAAATTTGGTACAACCATTTAAAAATACTACTATAACTAAAATGAAAGAACAATCAGGTGTCACAATAAGATGCCCCACAAACTACTTGTGCCAGTAAAAAAAATGTCCACCACAAGAGGACAACAGGTGTAGCACTGCTCCTGTTTTCACCTGGTGACAGTGTTTACATTGCAATGTGCCTTTGTGACAGTCATTAGTGGCCTCACTGACACACAAAGCAAAACTATGACTACACAACACACTAACTATACACTCCACGCTAAACATCACAAATCTCCCACATCTCAAAACCGGCTATCGATCTCTGTCTCTCTCTCGCTGTCTTGCTTTCCCCTCTTCCTAAACAACCAAATCCCAGATGCTGACTTTTTTTAAAAAATTGGTCGACATGGTGCATTTTTCCATCGAGAGGAAAGAGGTCTCTTTTTTTCTTTCTTTACTGTTTTTGCACTCTCATTAGAAGATGCTTAATTTAAAAATAAAATAAAAAAACAAGAAAGAAGAAAAAAACCAAACGTGACGATATGATTTAGTAGACCGATTACGTCACAGCGACGCGCGGCTGTCCAAATTACTACCATATCCCAGAATTCACAGCCAAACTCCAGTTTCCAGCAATGGCGGCCGCTACTAAGTTTTAAAATTACTCATACTAATCTTTCTGGGTCACAAAATAAACTTTTAACATATTTTCAGGCGAGAAAGTAGTTGTGTAAACATCAAATATCTGCTCGGTTTATCAAGATATCCCATATTTGCAAAAGTGCTTCGACGTTTTCAGAGGCGTCTGCTACCCACCAGCTCGACAGCTAGCCGGGAGCTCGAGGGTTACTGATGCGGCCGAGAACGGCACAACTCCCGGCACATCATTTTCAGATCACCGCGGAGTTTCGCTGCTCGGGTTAAACGTAATATATAAGTCACTTAGACAACCTAAAAATGTTATTGTTGGGCTTTTTTTCAGTGATTTGTTTGTTCGTGAGTAAATCGGTTTGGCTGAGATTAAAGTTATTCGATTAGATAAAATAAAACTTTATTAATCCCCCGGATGGGTTCCTCCTTGGTTTTCACACAGCTGACTAAACGTCAAACAGAAAACTTATTAAACAGAAGTATGAGACAGTCGAGAATTTACACCAGTGTCTGGTTATATTTTAGATAGTGTAAAGTGTAGAAGTAAATTTAAATCTACTTTGATATACAAAGAGGTGTTTACAAAGGTTATAAAGCTAGTTATGTAGCTATTTGGTGGTTACGTGTTTTGATATTTACATGTTTACATGTTTGAATGTTTAGACATGCATGTTCAAACCAGTAATAAGTATGTGTTATATCTACCTGGTTGTTTTCCCTGTTTTGATCTGAGTATAAGATTTCCTGGCTTCTGAGAGGCCAGTGAAGTATTCATGAGGGCGGCACACAGGAAGTGTGGGTTGTTGTTGCGGGGTGCTAAAAGTAAAGAGGCTGCTAAAAAGTTATCCGTCTCCGTCTTGCTGTTCCTAATTATTCAGAGAGATTCCCAACCATCTAGTGAACCCTCACGTTACATCTGGTGGCAGCGGTGGGATTTATTTTCTTGATGGATCTGTGTATTTGGTGAGTTTTACTCCCAAGCTGCGGATAAGATCGTTTTTTTTCCCCGCTGGGATTTATCCCTCTCTGTGAACAGCTGATGAACTGAAAATAATAATAGTAATAATTTTTGGAGATAGGAAGGATTGTTGCAGCTTTTCTCTCTGTTTTTGTGATTTTTTTTTTTTTGAGCTGGATATTTGTTGGGAACATGTCGGCTGACGAGAGTGAATCTGTGCATGAGCTGCGCTCTTCTCCTGTGCCACATTCGAGGTCAGTGGATGCAATGCGGACTGTTGCTGCTCCCGCCCACCATACCGTTTCCAGTGCCCTGACAATAGATCTTCCACCTGTTTTTAAAGGAGATGGGACTGAATCTTTTACTAGTTGGTCTCGTCGCTTTGAAGTGGCAGTGCAAGCTATGACTCCACCTGAGGTAGATTTGCCAACTGTGATGTCCTCTGTTCTGCCTACTCGTCTAGCAGATGCTGCATTTTTGTACTGGGACAGTTTGCCTTCATCAGCCCAGAAAGACTATGATCTAGTGAAGGATAAGCTGAAAGAGGTTTTCGGTCCAAAATATTCTCTGCCATTCTTCCAGACACATGTGAATGCTCGCCCCCGGAAACCAGGTGAAAGTTTAGATGTGTACAGCGCGGATATTACCCGTCTTGTGCTTGAAGCTTTCCCTAACTATGACTACAATGCCTTGGAAGGTGAAAAATTTCGCCGTTTTGTTGCTGGGTTGGACCCCACCTTGCAATCTAAGATTCATGAGATGGGTGCAGAGGATCTCGACGGAGCCCTGCGCATTGCCAGCCGTTGTGAGAGAGCACGGGCAGCATTGCAACTTACAGCTGCAGGATCCTCTCATATTCCGTCTTCAGAACAGGTTGCTATGATACGTCCTCAGCCTACTGATGCTAAACTTCTTCAAGCGGTTGAGGAGCTCACGCTTACTGTAACCAGCCTGAAACATGAAGTACAGCAGTTACGGGAGAAACAGAGTTACCTTGCCCAACGTTTGGACTCCAGTCGTGATAGATCCTCCTCTTCCAATGTTCAGTACAGCACCCGCAGTGCGTCCCCGTCGCCTTATCATGCCAGACAACATTCCAGAGACTATTGCTCGCCTGAGAGGCGTTATCATCGTGATCCAGAGTCTCACCGTGAACGTCCTTCTTCCCCTGTTCCCCAGAGGTTCAATGAGTGGGACAAATGTGAGAAACACGATCAACGCACATACCCTTCCCAACAGCCCCCCCAGTATTCCAGGTACAATTACCCTGACAATAACAGATACCGACGCAGTCCCAGTCCTGCTCCACGTAGAGTTAGAGATGCTGCGTCCTACAGTAGGACCGGTGTTCGTTTCCAGTCCCCGGAAAGGCCTGCACATTTCACCTCCGGCCCACAGGGAAACTTTCATTAGCTGCTGTTGAGGGGCAAACATCAGCTACAGTATCAGGGCCCCAAAACCACATCCCCCAGTTCCCCTCAGAATCTGATGGATCAGTCTCCTCTAACGTCTTGGCTATTGTCGAGGGCATTGAAGTGTGTGCTCTAATTGACTCTGGTTCCTTTGTCTCCCTTGTGAGTGAAGATTTTCGAAACGCTCATCCAGCTTTGAAAAAACGGCCTATGGTAGCATCCTCTGTGCCAGCTCGTTCGGTCAATGGAGAACGTCTGGAAATCTTAGGCAAGTTAACCGTTGGTATTAGGCTTGGGACTCAGGTATGGCAGCAGGACTTTGAAGTCCTCAGAGGTGCTTACCAGCCAGTCATTCTAGGTTGGGATTTTCTGCAGAGGCACCATGCTCTTCTCGACCTCAAAAACAAAGTGCTGCAACTGTGGGACATGAAAATTCCCCTGTTGCCCAAAGGACATGAGGTGGCTGCCTGCTGTAATGTTTCCGTGTTAGCGCCAACCAAAATTCCAGCTATGAGCGAAACTCTGATCACAGCCTGTGTGTCAGCAGCCACACCGGCTTCTCCTGTTCCAACAGACTACTATGGTGTCTTGATCCCTAATCCAACATGTGACATTGTTGTGGCTCACACTCTCAGTGAAGTTCAGAATGGTACTACAGTGGTTCGAATGCTTAATCCCTCCAGTGATGAAATCGAACTGTACCCTGGACAGCATCTTGGTGAGTTTCATTCAGGCTCATCTGTTGATATCATTCCACTGGAGCAGACATGTTGTGCTACTTCACCTGTGTATGATTCGACTCTGCCGGTAGAAATAGATGAAACAAACTTGTCACACTCCCAGGTTCAGTCCCTGAAATCACTTCTCCAGAAGTATTCAGGAATCTTCAGTAAGCACTCAGAGGACAGAGGTCACACAGGCATAATTAAACATCATATTCGCACAGGTGATGCTACACCGATTAAACAAAGAGCCTATAGAGTGACACCTGAACAGAGAGCTGAAATACAGACTCAAGTTGACAACCTTTTAAAGGCAGGTGTCATCGAAGAAAGCTACAGCCCATGGGCCGCCCCAGTTGTTCTGGTGCGAAAGAAAAATGGTACGTGGCGTTTCTGTCTCGACTATAGGAAACTCAATGCAGTGACAATCAAAGACTCTCATCCTCTTCCAAGGGTTGATGATGCACTGGATGCGCTGTCAGGTTCTGCCTGGTTCTCCACAATGGACCTTCAACATGGCTATTGGCAGGTTGAACTGGAAGAGAAGGATCGTGAGAAAACTGCTTTCACAACCGGCAGTGGACTTTACCACTTCACTGTTATGCCCATGGGACTCACAAACGCTCCAGCCACATGTCAGCGGTTAATGGAGATGGTACTTCGTGGCCTTCCCTGGAAAACCTGCTTGGTGTATTTGGATGATGTCCTCATTTACAGCCGCTCTTTCGCAGAACATCTCCAGCATCTGGAAGAAATTTTCGGCAGATTCCAGGCAAGTGGCTTGAAGCTAAACCCCTCAAAATGCTGTTTTGCCAAAGATCAGGTACAATTTCTGGGCCACATTGTATCAAAACATGGCATCCAGCCTGACCCCAGAAATGTGAACAGTGTGCAAGCCTGGCCTATTCCACAAACAGCGACAGAAGTAAGGTCATTCCTTGGACTTTGTTCATATTATCGCAAGTTTATTCAAAACTTTGCGCACCACAGTGTCCCCCTACATGCTCTCACTGAGAAGCATGCAACTTTTCAATGGACTTCTCAGTGCCAGGATGCATTCATGTATCTGAAACATGCCCTCTCAAACCCTCCAGTGGTTTCATTCCCTGACTTCACATTGCCATTTTCTCTGTATACTGATGCTTCTAGCACAGCTATTGGCAGTGTACTAGCTCAAAAACAGGGACAGCAAGAGAAAGTCATTGCCTATGCTAGCCATGCGCTTACAAAGGCAGAAAGAAAGTGGTCGACTTATGATCGAGAACTCTGGGCCATTGTTTGGGCAGTTAGACATTTTCGGCACTACCTCTACAAGCAGCCATTTGTTATTGTCACGGATCACAAGCCCCTCCTGGGTCTTCGGAAAATACCCATTGACAGTGATAGAACTGGTCGCCGTGCTCGCTGGGCTCTTGAACTTGATCCTTTTGAGTGGACTGTGATTCATAAAGATGGCCACCGCCACCTCAATGCGGACGCACTGTCACGTCGCCCTGTCACTGGTGAAACCGTAGAGCAGGACACAGTCTGCACTGCTTCTGCTACCTTGAAACCTGAAGAGAGGTGCGTGGGTCCTGCAGGCCCGCCCAACCATAGTCCCTGCAGTACTGACCAAAAACACATTCCATGCAATGACCTTCCTGATCCACGACTGCAGTGTGCAGCGCTATCTGTTTCATCCACATTTGTGCTTGAGCTGCCTGAAGATGATCTCAAAAGTGAACAACAAAAAGATCCTGTACTGTCAGAAGTCATTGGCTGGAAAGCTAAGGGTCAGAAACCACCCTACTGGCGTATGAAAAAATGCCCACCTCAGGAAAAAGTGCTATGGCATGAGTACTCTAGACTTACCTTTCACAATGGCTTACTCTGTCGTAAAGCTTTCAACCCGTCCCAAAAGTCAGTGTTGCATCAGTTGGTTGTTCCTGAATCTTTAAAAGACACTGTCCTACAGCTGCTGCATGGCAACCCAGTGTCCGGTCACCTATCAGCAGATAAGGTCCTGAAACGTGCTCAGCAGCTATATTACTGGCCATTCATGTCACGTGACATCAGAATATGGTGCACACAATGCACTCCATGTGATGCCAGACGGAATCCCACACCTCATCACAGAGCTCCAATGAAAACAGTTGTTGCTGCGGAGCCATTTCAAAAGGTGGCAGCTGACATACTTGAACTCCCCATTACGAGTCGTGGCAACAGGTACGTGCTCGTTGTTCAAGACTATTTCTCGAAATATGTCAATCTCTATGCTATCGCAGACCAACGTGCCACAACAGTTGCAAAATGCCTGTTTGACAACTTCATCTGTCAGCACGGCATCCCTGAAATGCTACACACGGACCAAGGACGTCAGTTTGAATCTGACCTGGTGAAACATCTGTGTCAGCTGCTAGGCATCCAGAAGACACGGACCAGCCCATATCACCCTCAATGCGACGGGATGGTCGAGAGGTTCAATCGAACACTTATTGACCAGTTAGCTAAGTTACTCCTTCAGCAGCCTGGCGAATGGGATGACTGCCTCAATCAAGTTGCTTTGGCTTACAACACCAGTCCTCACTCTACCACGGGGTTTACGCCATTTTTTCTCACACATGGACATGAGGCACGGATGCCTGCTAATATGCTGTTGCCTACCAACATGTCAGCATCATCTACTTCTGTTTCTCCTGCTGACTACGTCACCCAGTTGACTCAGAGACTTCAGTCTGCCTTCAGCACTGCTGCATGGAACAGAGATTGTGCCCACAACCAGCAGAAACAATTGTACGATAGGGGCATCAAACACACTCCTTATGTTCCGGGTGACTTGGTGTGGTTAAATGACCCCACTACAGCAAAGCAGAAACTTGCTCCACATTGGAAGGGCCCCTTTGAGATATTGGAGTGCCTTGGAACAGATGGAGAAAACCCTGGTGTCACGTACAGGATTCGCTACCTCCTGGACCAATCAGACAAGACTCAAATTGTTCACTACAATCGTCTCAGGCCGTACAAAGCACCTGTTCCTAAAGGTGGAACCAACTCACCTGCTGGTGACATACCTGTACAGCCCCAGATTCCACAGTTGACTGCATTATCAGGTGCGTTGCCCTTCACAGCTTCAAAATCTGCAGCTGAAGGGAGCTGGAATGTTCAGGGCCGCAGCCCTGCAACCTCATCAGACCCTCAGGTTTGTCAGCCACCACCTCTAAACCAGTCACGACCCCATTCCCACTCTCCTTTGTCCCCTTCTCCTCGGTCTGAGACTGTAACGACTTCTCCCTCTGGCCATGTGGTGATACACCAATCAGACATTGTCCCTTCAACTCCTCATCGAGTATCTGGTGTTTCACGGCGATGTGGGAGACGTCAAGTTGTGCCTCCCAGATACCTCAAGGACTATGTTTTGAACTGAACTTGTTTTTGGTTTTGCTGTTGTGTTATTGTTGTCCCCTTTGCTTGCAGCATGTTGGGGTTTTTTTTTCTCTTCCTTTTCTGTAGGGAAACGGGGACGTTTCTTATGTGAGGGGGGGAGGAAAATGTAAAGTGTAGAAGTAAATTTAAATCTACTTTGATATACAAAGAGGTGTTTACAAAGGTTATAAAGCTAGTTATGTAGCTATTTGGTGGTTACGTGTTTTGATATTTACATGTTTACATGTTTGAATGTTTAGACATGCATGTTCAAACCAGTAATAAGTATGTGTTATATCTACCTGGTTGTTTTCCCTGTTTTGATCTGAGTATAAGATTTCCTGGCTTCTGAGAGGCCAGTGAAGTATTCATGAGGGCGGCACACAGGAAGTGTGGGTTGTTGTTGCGGGGTGCTAAAAGTAAAGAGGCTGCTAAAAAGTTATCCGTCTCCGTCTTGCTGTTCCTAATTATTCAGAGAGATTCCCAACCATCTAGTGAACCCTCACGTTACAATAGCAAGAAGCAGACGGCCGAGTTTATTAAACTCCACCGAGACAGCGGTGACGCTAATCAGAACTAGACCGTCCAATTTCACGCCTTTAAACTTTAAATAACGATAGAACACGCATGAAGAAACAGTCGAAAGAGACAGAAAGTAACAATATACTCATAACGCGTGTTTGGTAAACTCAAAGCCAGGTGCTATGAAATAGAGCTTATACGAGGTTTGAGGAACACCCTGTAATAAATCTGATGTATCAAGGGCTCAGTGTAATGGGTCATATGTGTGCATATTAAATGTGGGGGGAAAATATCCTTCGGGCTGTCTTCACTGTGATATGTTCATATCACAATGATGAAGATAATACAGTTCATTCGTCAACACTGAATATTCACTCAAACCACACCCTGCACCTTCCCCGATAAAATGATGCGAGTCACAACCCCCACCTGCCACTTACATTTGCCAGTGAATCATAGTTCTCATCAACTTGAAGTTGACAGAGGGATACAATGGAAGTACGCCAAACTCCTCCTTCATCCTATCTTGGATGGTCCATCTTTAATACTTTTTGCTGTTGTCTGCCTCTCGGGATTGCAGCTATTATCTATTCTAGCAAGGTAGGTAAAATATACTGAACACTAAACTTTTTTATATGTACTCCTGCACACATTCAAACCAATTTTTAGTATTCTGCAGCATAATATATTTTCTGATAAAAATATATTGAAAGTGGACGGGAAAATAATTTACATTTTATTTTAAAATAATATTACTGGGGCATCGATTAAAAAAGAAAAGTCTGGTTTGCTGGGATTAAACAACTGTTACTTTAGTTGTGTCCCAAAAGTAAAACTGAATTGCTCAGCAGCAGAAATTTTACTTTAATTTTTTTACTTCAAGTAAACTCTCTTCTAGAAAACTGAAATTAAATTGAATCGTTTTGATTGCTGTCTTTCAAAGGTAGAGTCGGCAAATGGACGCGGAGACATCGACAGAGCTGAAGATGCATCAAAAACAGCCAAGACGCTGAACATCGCCGGACTCATCTGTGGAATAATTATTATCATCATTTATGTCTCCATCAAATTTACTGAACAAAAGTGAAGCTTCTGGTATTTCCCACTGCAATTCCAGCCATTTTATGCCCTCTGCTTTCGCTCTTCAACGTTCACCACTAGATATGGACTGACGTCTTTATGTGTGGCGTTTACGTTACCAGTAAAAAGCAAAACAATTCTTTGCTTTCATGGTGCAAGCCAAAAGTTGTTGTCAAATGAGAAGCCTCAATTAAGTTTTGATTTTCATGTGCATAAACTTGATTTTTTTTTTTTATTGCTTAATTTGCTTAGATTTTTTTTTCAAGTAATCTCTTAAAGAAAACTGAGAAGGAAAAAAATAAATATTTAGCCCCCCATAAATTTGGCATAATAAAACACAATATGAACTTTTTAAAGTTTTATTGTCGATACTGTTATTGTTGGTCTCATTGCATTTACCGTTTATAATCTTATTTCAGAGATTTGTTTTTCTGTTTGTACAACTCCTTCAGACTGCATTATAATAAATGCACAGTTTGTCAGACACATAGTAAATTTAGCCTTTATTGTATTTATTTCTTAAATAGATTTGAGATTTTCCTATATATTTAACATTATCATGAAAATGTGAAACGCATGCACTATGTTCAACCAGGCTGGTCTTCAGCTTTTTCTGTGGCTTCAGAACTCTTCTCTCTCAGAAGTTCTTCAAGATGAGAGAATAAAGATGTTTCTCTGTGCTTCCTCTGAAGTTTCTCAATTTCCTGTTTGTATAAATCAAAATCAGACACAAAAAAACAGTCAAAGTCCCTCACTCACTCACTCACTCACTCACTCACTCACTCACTCTCTCAGACAAATAGATTAGATACTTACATCTTCAGAGAGCAATCCTCTGCTTGGTTTGTGAAGTCTCTGAAGCAGTGAGGCAGCATGAGAACCACACCAAGTCTCATTCATGTTCCTTGTTGAAGCATCTTGGTTCTGATACCAAACACACAAACTGGCATCCTGTTCAGATGAAGAGGCACCCAGTCTAGCCTGAAAGAGCTCACCCAGACATTCCTGGAGTACCTATGACATGGCATGAAGTAAATTAAATTAGTTTAATTAATTACAACAAACACTGCCATAGAGCAAAAGTCATCCAACCTAGAATCAAACAATAGGTAACCTGAAATGTAAAGTTTGGCTTTAAAGCAAAATCAAAGCTCATTAAAGGCCTATTTTATATCAAAAAGAAAAAAAATAATTTAATTCATGCACACTTAGTGTGTTTGCACCTTGAAAAAAAGTCTCTGGAAGGCAGAACTGGAGTCAGAGCTCATGTCTTTAATTTTGATATGGGACAGACAATGGAGTAGCAGGAGAGAGAAGCCTCCAACTGAGAGCAACCTCTGGCGACGGACAAAGAGAGTTTCTGCGGCTTCCTGTCAACATACATCAGAGATTTACACTCTAAACTAGATTTAATTGGAACATTTAATATATATATATATATATATATATATATATATATATATATATATATATATATATATATATTATAAGTTTACCTGATAAAAGAAGGAATTTCTGAAGACATTGTTGAAATAGGTGTTGTTTGGGAGACTAGATGCTATCTCGATTGAAATGACTGGAGTCTGTTAAAAAAGAACAATTTTATTTTCCTATAACATTCCAGCTTAAGTTCAAGCCATGCTAATATTAAAAAAGAAATTCAGACAAATGTATGCATGGATTCAAATATATCCAGTATATAATTAATAACTGAACATGTAATAGATAAATAGCTATATTTAGGCGAAAGGAAAAGATATGGAAAAAAAACAAAAAACAAAACAGCAAGGTTGAGATTTCTAGACAACAGTCACTGATTAGGAAAATCACAATGTCTAGCCCACGTAGGATACAGCTTCTGTCTGCTGCCTTGAGCTTTTTCTCCTGTATTATAGATAGGATAAAAATTATGAGGATAAGATGGTGCATTTTCCCAGCACACCTTCAAACCATGCTCTTTTTAATACCCAGTTGGTGAATTGAGTTGAGTTATATTCAAAAACACACATTTTATAAGGTCCCAGTGACCCTGACCTTAAACCAATATTTTTTTAATCCTTTCATCCACAAGAAAACATTTGTGGGATTTTTAAGGAAATCCCGGTGTGATTTTCCTGACATATCAAATGGTATAGACATGATTTCACATAACAAAGGGCCAAAGACTACAGCTTTTAGTTGTTTCACAGTACGCAACAGAGTGAGAGTGAAGCTTTGACACTAACCAGTTTTAGCTTATGCAGAGTGTGCATCAGGAACAGTCCATGCTGATAGACAAGAAACTCTCTGGGCTTCAGGACTGACAGCTCCAAAGGAATCAGCTCACCTTCACATTGCCACTGAGCATCGAGGACATCGACAAAACCTTTGCCTCTGTCTAGGCAACACACAAAAAACAGTACATTGCATTTTAGTGGATATAGTCAGAAAACAAGAACAACCAAGGTTGTGTTTACCCCCAGATTCATTCTGCAAGTGACACATGGTAAGGGAAAGGAAAAGAAATTCATTACCCCAAACCCCAAATTGAAAGCTATCTCAAAATATTGTTTTGTATGTGTGACTTCTTGATGTCAATTAGAAAACTTTTTTTTTTTATTGGTTAGGTTTAATTTAGTTCTATCTGTGAATTTCGATAAGCACATTCAGTGGTTAGCAGATCATCTGCACGTTTGTTTGTTTGTCAGGTCTTGGAATCTTCCGCTTAACCTCAACAAAACCACACGTGCAAAATTTCCCGTATATGTCATATTGTGAATGCAGACTGCATGCACATCAAAGAACACATCTCAAATACCTTTATGTATGAAGATAATTTAATCAAACTGTTCAAATGTAACTCTGATTCAGGAGGTCTTTCTTCTGGGGTTTTTTTTTTTATTTTTTATTTTTTTACATTGAATGAACATTGTCAAAATAACAAAATAATCTTGCCTGATGTACATGGATTTTATGCAACTTGCCAGTAAAACATGCTAATGAAATTTTGAGCCATCGAGATCTTTCAATCAGACTTTAATTCAAACAAATTTTTATTTATTGAAGTCATCACATTATACTTGAATAGAAAACAGAATAATTTTGAAATGAGTTTAATATGTATGGTGCTTAAAACACATCATTTGTAGTCAATCTTTGATGAAGGAACAACTCAAAGTAAGTTCAAATGAATAGATGAAATTATAACCCCTAAAATATAAGACTGTATATTTGTACATGTTATATTTTTTTTGTCTAAATACTGTTCATAACTGTTCATAACTGACAGTTAAAGTCAGTCATGATCACTAATGTGACGCTTGTCAAGTTAAACACACTGTAGAATCTTCAGCATCACTTATTAAAAGTTTTAAGTGAGTTTATCTATATATTTGAACCTTGATCCATACTTTCTTGATTAGAGAAAATCCTAAATGAATTCAGACTTGTGAACCCAATTCCGGGTTTTTTACTTTGTTTGTTTGTTTTGTTTTGTTTTTCCTCTGCTGAAACACAGGACAAGAGGAGGTAACAGCAAGGTTGAGACTTCTGAGATGTATGATGCTCACAAGGCAATCAAAGAGGGGAAGAAAAGCCCATTGCCAGACAATGGATGGTACAGCTTTGGCGCACCACAATTTAATGTAGACTGTGATGGTTTTGTCTTTTTGTTAGTAGTATAAAAATAATAAGTGAAGCTTTGACAGCAACCAGGTTTAGTCTATGTAATGTTTGTAAAAGTCCATGTTGGAAGTCCTGAAAATCTGTGGGTGTCAGAACTGACAGGTCCAATAGGAATTTTTCCTTCTCTTTGAATACAACACAAGAATTTTAGTAACTATAGTTTGAAGACAAGAAGGAACAAGCTGGTACTTTCCCTATACTCATTCTGCAAGAAACCAGACTGGGAGGGAAAAGACACGAAGACTGAGAGAGAAAATAAACATTTTCTTCCAAGGACTGAACTGATGCCTAAAACATAATTGAATGTGTTTAAACTGTCTTATCTCATTTAGAATACCTTTTTTTTTTGGTTTGGTTCAAGCTCAACACTGTACATACATTGTGCTGCAGACTGTATTTTTAGCACAAGACATCAATAGGTGTTACTTGTCAGTTATTGGAATCTTCTGCTAAACCCCAAAAACCACATCTGCAGTTTCGTGTATCATTTTGTGTCGTGCGAAAATGTGTGTTGTTTCAGCAATGGAAAAAAAATCAACCAGAATGTATATGACATCAGTGTTTGTTCAATGAATAAACATTCGTGCTTGGTTTACAGATGGATTTTACTATTCTAATAACATAAGAATTACTTTATCAACTACTGGTACAAGTGTGAAAATGTGGGACAATGCTGTGGAAAGTCCCAAGCAAGCAAAAAAAAAAGGAAATGGATGGAAGGGAAGTTCCTAAACGGAAAAATCAGTAAATGCTTCCTTATCTTATAGTATTGCTATGATGTATTCAGTTAACGGTGTGTGGAGCGTATCAGTATTTTCTCAACAGCAATGCAAAATACAGTTTGCATGTGTGTAGTTGAGGCCGATGCATGATCGCTCTTACTGCTCAGTGTACAGTTATTAAAATTAACATTGTCTTAGCAGAAAAAGTATACTTCTATCTTTAAAAGTATACTTTTAAAGATAGATTTTTATACTTTTAAAGATAGATTTAGCTCTTAATTTCTGAGTATACTCAGAAATTAAGAGCTATTAAGACTTAAAGGGAAGCTATCATTAACCAAAGCATTTTCCTTGGGAATTCTTTAGGTTGGTCAGTAGCAGTGCTAATGAAAAGGGAGTGCGGAAGGATATGAAAATACACTTGGCAGTTGGAAGAACATCCATCTTTTGTATTTTTTTTTTAAAATAAAATAACTAGCATTTGTTCTAATAAGTTATCAGCCAGAAAAATGTACCACCGTAAAAGCGAGCTCTCAACTAGCTTCCTGTATTGTGGTTAGAGTGTAATGGTCAGTGGTTTTGTGGACTCATTTCGAGTTTTCTCACGATTACTATGAAGAGTTTTCAGTTTGTCCGTCATTTTTATTTTTTAAGTTTTGTAACAATAATAATAATAGTATCTAATCCCACTAACTGCATGTCTTTGGGCTGGGGAGGAAGCCAGAGTACCCAGAGAGAATGGGGAGAACATGCAAACTCCAGCTAAACCCCAGTTAGGTGGATTGCATTGGTGGATCTAAATTGTGATATTGTGATATGCGTGAATGTGAGTGTGAATGTCTGTCTGCGTCGTTGTGTTGACTGGCAACCTGTTCAGATACCCTGCCTGTAACCCTATGGTAGTTGGGATAGGCTCCAGCACTCCAAACACACTATTAGGGATAAGTGGAGGAGAATGAATGGATGGATAATAAGAATAAGAATAAGAATAATAACTTACATTTGTATAGCACCTTTCAAGAAGGATGCTTTTCAAAAGAATATAAATAAACAAAAGTATAGAAATAAAGAAAAAAAAAGGACTAGTTTAATAGTTTTGTTTGTTGGTTGATGATTTTTTTGCTCTCTGAGCTCCATTACTTTCTTACTGTTCCTCGCTTTATATTCTGGTAAAGTCTCTGTATTAGGTGTTTTCCTGTTTAGTTGGTTCCTATTTTAAGTAGTTGATAGTCGTTTGTGTCGTGTGCCTACAATTTACTTTCACTTTTGTTTATGGACTTTTCTACAACCATATTATTAAAAGCATGTTTTTTAGTTCAATTAAGGCTGTTTTTTTTATCTGCATTTGGATTCAAATTCTTTGGAACTGGGTTGGATTAAGGATATGCAGCAAGGATATTAAGGATATGCTCAAACATCTGCAGCAAATATGTGCTGTTGTCATGTGAATATGAATGGACTAAAATCTCTGAGAAATGTTTCCAGCATCTTTCTGAATCTATCTCATAAAGAGTTATGGAAGCAAAAGGGGATCCAACAAGGCATAGAGTTTTAAAAGACTTAAATAAAAAAATTTCCATCTGTGATGGAGCATGATTTAATTGTGAATCTGTGATTGTGCAACAGCTGAGCGCATGGTCTGAGGTGCTCTTGACTAAACCTGTCTCTGTTGTTACACTTTCTGCCAATCAAATAAAGGTACATAACTGCATCTAAGAGTAGGGGGGTGTGGGGTAGGGTGGGGGTGTGGGTCTGTCTTCTTTGGGCTATTACTGCCAGAAGAAGAGGCCAAAAGCTGTGCCAGCAGAGCAAAACACTCCATCTGTTCCCCAGTGACATCCTAATGATACCCAGTCCAAATTTATTCTCTCGGTTAGTTTAACTGCTAAACTGGCCGTATTTCTGGGCTACTCTAACAAGCTTACCAGCTCACAGCAGTAGACACCTATTTATATTTATCAAGAGAATTAAAGTCGACAGATGTCAACACAGTCACTATGCAAGAAACACCTCCTGGATGCACTGTCACGCATTTTCACTCATGTATCCTGGGGTCATCAGGTGTTTCGGGTCTCGCAACTTGATACACCCTCACCCAGGCGACCAGGTCGGCGGTGATCAGGCCCCGACTTGCACCATTAGCAACCCACAGATCAGCCCTCTGAAACCACAGCCACCTTGTGGCTTTCTCTGCTGCTTTGCTCACAGCCTGGATGGTCCTCTTCTTGGCTGCCCCAGACACATCCAGCCAGCACAGGACTTTGCAGAGTGATCGCCCTGCAAAACCCCTACAACCCACTTCTATGGGCTCATAGAAAGTCTTCCAGCTCCTTCCCCTGTACTCCTACACTAGTTCCTGGTATTTTGCGTGTTTCCTCTCGTTGGCCTCCTCGATCCCCTCTTCCCAGTTCCAGCATGATCAGATGTTTTGAGGCCTCAGAAATAATGATCATGTCTGGTCGGAGGGATATTTTTTCAATGTGCTGTGGGAACTTCAGCTGTTTACCCAGGTCAGCCTGAAGCTGCAAATTAGAGACGGTGTTGAGGAGGCTGGTTGTTAAATGTAGGCGCACCTGGGGTTTCTATCCAGCCTTAATGTAAGAGATTGCCTTCCTCGGAGCATGATGGTGCTCGCTGGTCCTGATTGATGCTGACAGATGTGAACAGAGTCAAAGTTTGAATTGTGAAAGATTTTACATTTTTCTTTAAAGTGGGGAAGCACACGTGGAAGGCCGGTAATTCTCTCTACATGAGGAGCCTACTCTGCCCCCCACGCTACTCTCTCGAAACACAAACAAGAGGTCATGGAGAAGGATAATTCAAAAAAATGTTACATCGGTTATTTTGAAACCGAGTCTGTCATCATGTGGCTGTCTCCATCAAGCTGCCATCAGGATTCAAAATACTTTCTATGCCTTAAAGTCAAAGCCCACTCTTCCAGTCCTCTGTGTCTTCCTTATAACACCCTTCCACTTGCTGTGGTTATGTGCTGTCTGCTGCCATTGTGTGGGTGGAAGTGTAGCAGCTCAATGCAGCATAAGAATTGCAGCCCTTCTCTCTTGAATTTGCTCCAGAATGGAAAAATCAGTTTTTGTGAAAGACGAAAGTGTCAATAATTTTATTCTTTTTTCTCAAAGAGAGAATTGCACCTCAGTTTCATGGTTCCGTGTTTTCTTGATGTAACAACACTAAAGATTCTGATTCTGATACAACAAAAGTCAGAGTGAAAAATGATGCAGTAAGTGAGTCCATTTTGTCGAAATTTCATTGAAGCTACTCATAAGTTTGGATGGCCCCCATGTGTTTGTATGCATGGCTGACAACATGAGGGCATGCTCCTTATAAGGTGTCCTGGGTTATTTCCTACCAGATCTGGCCTACGGCATTACAAAGCCTCTGGGCAGTCTAAGGTGCAACATGATAGCATCACACGAACTGAAACATAATCTCCCAGAGGTGTTGTATTGGATTTAGATTAGGGTGCAAGTGGGGGTACAAGCAGCATAACGTTCTCCACGGCCTCTCATGTCTGTCTTCATGCTCCGGGTCTTTCTTGGTGCCCTGCCAATTCAGCTATTGTATTGCAAATGCCAGTCAAGGTCCACGGTGCAGGACTGTGAACACTGGGACAACAGGACCCTCAGGGCACCCTCATGAAGTCTGTTTCTAATCATTTGGTCAGAGAAATTCATTCGTGGCCTGCAGAAGTTCATATTGTAGGGTCTGGCAATGCTCATGTGTAATACTTTATCTTTTATGAGTAACGAAAACAACAGTACACAGTATACAGAGTTCATGGTCGACTTAGCGACTGCAAGAAACCCAAGTCTTCTGAGCACAATATGAGCACGAATCATACTCCCACCACCTGTGTTTGGTTTTCATCAAACACAGTGCTGTGCATCATAGCCAAACATTTCTACTGAAACGTTGTGGTTTCTTCAGATACAACATTTAAAACCTAAACCATGGCAGCTAGTTTTTAAACACATGACAGCAAAAACAGAGTGTAAGAATGAATTTGACTTTTTTCATATAACTGTCCACCGATATAACTAATTACTGTTTTAAATATTATTTATTCCTTGAATATACAACGAACATCAAAACAATATAAAAATGATCATTGTGTAGAACTACCTATTTCCAATTATATTATATTATATTATATTATATTATATTATATTATATTATATTATATTATATTATATTATATTATAATCAAATGCATGTTTAAATCCAGAGGATTCTAACAGACTTATTATCTGATTTATATTCAAAATTAATAATCTAAATTGCAACACAGCCAGTAACAAAAACTTAAAAATGTAGGCGAGCAGAAAGTACAATATTATCAATCACAAAACACTGTTTAAGTAATGAACTTAGAAACTTAAACACATATTTATTATAACATAATGCTGGAAACATATAGTTGTCCTTACAGAACCCGATAGGTGATGTAATGTCGTCATCATCTCTCTTTTTGCATTTCCTGTCCTCCTTTCTTTAAAATCCACTTGTCTGATCTTGGTGGCAGTGCCATTTCCTGTTGTCAGTACAGAGGGGCCTGCAGCTACCTATTCTTGTATGCAGATGTTTTCACACCTGCCTCTTTGAGTTCGCACCCATTGCCTTTTCTCACGCTATATTTCTTCCAAGCCCACATACACAAACAGATCTTGACGTAGTATTTATGATCATTTGTTTTCAGAAATAAGTACTATAGTGTCTTTTACAAATGCGCATACCGACCACCCCTCCTCCTAACCAATAACACACACATCAGCAGCTTGTCACAGTGGTTAGGATAGAGATACTGCCTTTTCAGAAATAAGTATTGTAAGCTGGTACTAACGCACATAGCTGTGCTTATGTGGTAACCTCCATTTGTACCTCAATGGTTACTTTGGGTTGCACTTGACTTTATGTAGGTATGTGTGTGTCAAGCATCGCCATGCGCATGTCCCTTCTGGTATTAGCAAATACACTTCCTTCTTCTAGTATAGTCCTGTGATCCATTTTACCTAATGTATGTTATTATTCACTAAATGTACTTATTGTACTACAGTCTGTGATCTTCTTTTGTCTTTGCCTGTCCTCCTGTAATGCACTCCTGTACTTCGCAGTTCTAAGTCTCAGATCCTCTTTAGGATGTTATCATGCAATGCCATCTGTTGACTGGCACCATAGTAAAGAAGCTCAGCTAGGCGCTGCACTATGAACCGAGTTTGATATCCATGATATACTTCTGTTATCTGTCAGTTACATGAAGGTGATTATCAACTTGATAGAACAACCCAAGCTTTTCCACAGAAACACAGCTGTTGTTAGCTAACAGCTAGCTAACCTTGATGTAAATACAACAAGCTTTGTTTTATGATCTTAAATAAAAGGTTATAGAATAATAAAATTGTTTAGAGTTTCTTTATAGTTATAACAATATCAATTTTGATGTCACAATGTTTCTGCAAAAGAGGTCTGATGGCAGTTTCTTAATTAAATGGTGTTGTCCTAGAAGCCAAACACACTAACATATGGAGAAAATCTCTCCCACCTGGGCTCCATTAAACAGCAACTAAAACACATGTGGGCATTGATGAAATCCTATCAACTGTTTAATATCAACCTACCCGAGTCACATTATCTGTAACATTTTAGATAAAATATGTGACACACTAGCTAGATGCACAGCAATGATCCAAATGATCTGCACATCTTATTCTTCAAACATGATGGTTGATTCATCTAAAAATATCTAGCTACCACCTGAGCCACGCACACATGCATAAAAACTTCATTTATAGAGTTTACCTTTCTGATTAAAATCAGGTCAGTTAAAGATTAGCTTTCATCTCTTCAATGCTTGAATGTCTATAAATTACAGTTAATGATTATGCTATCTAAAAGTGTCCTAATGTGAGCTGCTGCATACAGTTGGTGACTGTAATCGAAACAAAAAACTCAAATCTTTCCAACTTACTCGCTAGCTCTCCTGCAAGAAGCCCTGCCTTGGAGGCCCAACCCTTTAGCTGCAGCTCCACACCCTTCAACAGCTGGAACAGAGGAGAGAGCTCCAGCAGCCTTGTCCACTCCTCCTCTAAGAAACAAAGAATGGATGACAGTTGGTATGTCTTATCCCTTGAACATTTAAACTGTCCTATTATGGCATCATATCATAAATACCTGGAACTTTGGGAACAGTGATGTGTGTCGACTGAGTGGATTCTTTCATATGCTGGCTCTCTGTATGAGTAAATTAAAACATAATTGTTATTATTTTGTGACTATTTTTAATTCACCTTCTGACTGAAAATTTTAAAAGGAAGTTGTTAGCATTCTCTGATCTGTGTAGTATGAGATCAGTATGTGTGCTCTGTCTCACCCTGGGAGTGAATGCCAGAAGATCCAGTTTGTCTCTGCGAGTTGTGTGTCACTGCCGAGCTGGCTTGTAGCCCGGTGTCCTGAGATTGAGCAATGTTCCCAGTCTCCCTGAAAGACTGGGTTGAGATTCCTTTGAGAACGCACAAAGAAACGTGTTAAACCATGTATTTACGCTGCAGAGGTTTAATATGCAAGTTGCTTGCACATTATCTCAGGGTGTGAAAGAAAGCAAAAATGAAATCCTGACTAAAAAAGCAAGAATATTATTAGCGAAGATGAAAAGGCCACAAAAATTACTGATAAACCCTCAGTTGACTTCACCTTTGTGTGAACACATTGCTGATGTTCGGGTAAGGGACGCCTGATAAGGATCTGGTAAACTAAACTTGCTTCATAGAAATACCCCAAGTTAATATTTGGACACAGCAATCAAATACAGTCACAGGAATTAAGACTATTTGTTCTCTTCTTTAAAACTCCTTAGGTTTTAATTAGTTGTTTTTCCTCATGCATTGTATGGTATTGCTATGAAAGCATCGGGGGGGTTGTGTATCGTTCCTAACCCTGGACATAATATGTTTAAATAGAATGACCCATGTTTGTCTCTCGCGCCCTCTGTTCTGTTCTGTGTCTTATTGTGTGTGTCTCATGTTTCCTGTTTTGTTTTGATAGTTCCTTGTTCAGTGTATTCAGTTAGGGTTAGGGTAACAAGGGAATGTTTCTCATTCCCTTGTTACCCTCAGTCTTTTGTCTTTCTCTGTTGTCACACCCTCCCACATTGCTGTGTGTTCTCCATTGTTCCTTGTGTTTTCAAGCTTTCTCCCTAGCTCCTTGTCCTGGTTCTTGTTTTTGTTCCTAGTTCCTTGTTCTCAGTTTCCAGTTTTAGGTTTTGTTTTCATGTATTTAGTTTAGAGTCTTGCGTTTTGGTCCAACTCCTACCTGCTGCACAGCATCTCATGACATCCATACCATATACATAGGCTTAAAATAAAAAATTAAATAAAATAAATACAAAATCGAAGGGGAAACCATGACAAGTGACCTACACAATATGTTGTTTGCTCAATACACATTTTATTATCTTAGTGTTTTCTCTTTTGGGGCAAAGATTACTCCGAGACTTAGCCAGCAGGTACATTTGTTTCACTGCTTTAAATGCTTTAATGTGCTTTTTGGCATATTGAACATATTTGTATGCTTATATGCATTATTTCTACATATACACTCATATGGCACATACCTTTCACGACAGGCACGGAGGCTGTCCAGACTCTAGATGCACTCTCCAAACCATATGCCTGCTTTGTTGACAAACCTAAAACATTAAAAATCTAACTTTAGAAGTCTGTACATTTTTGAATTATGACATAGCTTTCATAATTTTCCCACTGTACGCCATCACAGAGGATTTTTAAACTAAAGGATCAGGATTAACAAAAGTATAGTTTTAGTTATTTAAGAATTAAAGCAATTTTTGTACATGGCCTGCCCCCACCCCACTCCAGGTCATGTGAGGCCTGCTATTCCCTAACTCTCGGTTCCAAACAGATGATGCAAGGGGACCAGCATTAGAGAAGAAACTAAAAAAAACAAAAGAAATTCTCACAGAGTCAGTAAAAACTTTAAGAGTGCCCAAATCAATAATGATAGGTTTGTAGCTTGAACCCATCCGCTGGAACGTTGAAGACAATATAATTACACTGCTAAGCAAGACACAAATAGGCAAAGTTCTTCATGTTACTCGTGCACGGGAGAGACCAGACAGAGCGCCGTCCCTTCGCTTGACCCCAGTCGCTCTCATCCGTCCTCCCGTAACACTGTCCTTTTATTGAGGTTACATGAATATGCATAGGTTCATTAACATACGACGTCTACATACAAACAAAGAGTACCTTGCCTGTGTGTGTGTGTGTGTGTGTGTGTGTGTGTGTGTGTGTGTGTGTGTGTGTGTGTGTGTGTGTGTGTGTGTGTGTTGCTGATCAAAGGGTCAAACATCCTTGGTCAGGAAGAGGGTAGACTAGACCCCCCCCCCGGTGAGGAAGTCCAGCAGTTCATCTAAACAGAAAAGCACTTAGACTAGAACAGACGTAGCTACGTTAATCCTACCATAAAACAATAAGAGAAGGTATGACCTCTCTCATGCTCCCAGGATGTAGGTGTGGAATGCACACCAAGCCTCTGTAGCCTGTTAAAGATCACACAACTTATCACTACACAATTGATTATACACCTCTAAGCATCTATGGTTAAATATTTCTAAGCATAAATGACAATCAACAATACAAACTCTAACAATAATCTGGTACATTATTTAGAAAAAAAGAACACACTGGTCAGCTCAGCAACACCAAAAGGCCAGAACCCCAACAAAAGACAACTAAAGTGAATGATGAGAGAATTATTTCCATGGTTATTAAAAAAACAGGTCAAACAGCGATATCACTCATCACTTCAAAGACAGCAGAGACTCACGGAGCCTGTGGCGGGGCATTCAGACCATCACAGATTACAAGCCCCCACCACAGACCTGTGATAGCACTATCCCCCTGCTGAACGAGCTGAACACTTTCTTTGCTCGCTTTGAAGTCCAAAACAGCACCACTGCACAGAAGACCCCACCCCCTCCTGGTGACCAGGTGATGACTCTGTCACCGGACAGCGTGAGGAGATCCCTCAGCAGGATCAATGCACGTAAAGCTCCGGGTCCTGACAACATTCCTGGTCGTGTACTGAGAGACTGTGCAGTGGAACTCACTGATGTCTTCACAGACATCTTCAACATATCACTCATCCAGGCTGTCGTCCCCACATGTTTTAAAGCCACCACAATCATTCCGGTTCCAAAAAAGTCATCTCCCTCCTGCTTTAATGACTACCGTCCTGTTGCACTTACTCCCATCCTGATGAAGTGCTTCGAACGACTAGTCATGCAACACATCAAGACTGTCCTGCCCCCCTCCCTGGATCCCTTCCAGTTTGCGTATCGGCCCAACCGCTCAACCGATGATGCCATCTCCACTGCACTCCACTCGGCACTCACACACCTGGACAAAAAAGACTCATATGTTCGAATGCTGTTCATAGATTTCAGTTCAGCATTCAACACTATAATCCCCCAACAGCTCATTCAAAAACTGGTCCAGCTGGGGCTCAACACCTCACTGTGCAACTGGCTGTTGGATTTCCTCACCGGAAGACCTCAAGCAGTACGGGTTGGCAGTAATACATCCAGCACCATCATTTTAAACACAGGGGCCCCGCAGGGATGTGTGCTGAGCCCCCTCCTCTTCACTCTGCTGACCCATGACTGCACTCCATCATACAGCTCCAACCTCTTCATCAAGTTTGCGGACGACACAACGGTGGTGGGTCTCATTAGCAACAGGGATGAGACCGACTACAGAAGTGAGGTGAGACGCCTGGCCACGTGGTGTGCTGACAACAATCTCTCTCTGAATGTGGAGAAGACGAAGGAGATTGTTGTGGACTTCAGGAGAATGCACACCCAACATGCTCCTCTGACCATTGACGGAGCGTCTGTGGAGAGAGTGAGCAGCACCAAGTTCTTGGGTGTGCACATCACAGAGGATCTCTCCTGGACGTACAACACCACAGCACTGGCCAAGAAATCACAGCAGCGTCTCTTCTTTCTCCGCAAACTAAGAAGAGCAGGAGCACCAGCCCCCATCATGTACACTTTCTACAGAGGCACCATCGAGAGCATCCTGTCGAGCTGCATCACTGTGTGGTTTGGAGCCTGCAATGCGTCCTGTCATAGAACCCTCCAACGCATAGTGAGAGCTGCAGAGAGGATCATTGGTGTCTCTCTCCCCTCCCTCCAGGACATTTACAGCACCCGTCTCACTAAAAAAGCCCTTTGCATAGCGGCTGATCCCACGCACCCAATGCAAAGCTTCTTCAAGCTGCTGCCATCGGGGAGGAGACTGCGGAGTCTCCAGGCCAGGACCAGCAGGCTGAAGGACAGCTTCATCCATCAGGCTGTCAGGAAGCTTAACTCCCTCCCGATTCTGCCCCCTCTCCCCTCTCTCCTCCACGGTCTCACTGAACTCTGTCACACACACACAAACACACACACTCTCTGACTCACTCACTGGCCTGCACCAGTTACCAGTCACTTTGTGGAGCATTGGACTGCCATTACCTCATAAGACTTTGTTGTTACACTTTCTCTTACCGTACACTACTAAATCTCCATTTGCACTATTTGCCTATTTGCACTACTCTGCCTGGTTTACACTCAATGTCACTTACCCATTATATTGTATATTGTATAGCTTTCTTGTTATATGTAAAATTTTATTTATTTAAATTTTTACTTTTTAATTATTTTACTTGCATTTTTAATCACTTTTATATTTAAATATATTTAAATGTTCATTTGCTATTTATCTAGGGATTGAGAGTAACGCAATTTCTATTCTCTGTATGTCCTGTACATGTGGCAGAATCGACAAATAAAGTTGACTTTGACTTTGACTTTGATGTAGCAGGAGGTAGATGTATCAGTATCAAATTCTACCGTTAAGAGATGCAAATACAGAGCAGAAGACTTTCATCAAGTATTCAAGTATTAAAAACTGATATTTAAAACTTTTATATAAATATATTTAATATTTAGTTTTCCAATCAAAAGTAATAATAAAGTAATAAAATAATTATTCAATTCAAAATTGGCAAGGCAAAATTACAAAAACTATTACACTGTCGAAAAAAGAACCCCATCGGCCTAACTGTACTTTATATCATCTAGTTTGGTCTAGTCCCACGGTACGATTGTTTTATTTTTAACTTTTGCTGTGTTATTATTAAAGGTGTCAATTTTTATGTCTTGGAAATGTCCTTGAGTGTTTGAAATGCAGAAATATTATTTGTTATTATTGTTATTAACATAAAATGTTGATTTCATTGCTTGTTAAGTTCAACGTACTACAGAGAAATAAGGCTGTCTCAAAGGCCTCTGTTGTTTTGTAGAACATTTTTAAAATGTGGGAGTTAAAATAAACATGAGCTCTGGAGATTGTCATGATTGATTGTCTTGGGTTGTGGTCATGTGACCAGTCACAGGTGATTTAAGATCCCTGATTTAAGATGATGAAAAGCAGGTGTGCTCAAAATGTCACGCACTGCTAAGATACAGGAAATAAGTTGATAAGTTGAGTTCTGCAGTATGCTTTTTTGTGTCCTTATATTTTTTTGGGGCCCAGTACTTAACTCATATATTTGTGAGTGCATGGATGGTTTTTCTGTTTTATGCAAAGACTTTATATACAAACATCTTAAGCTGGCACATCCAATGGCATGGAGAAAAGCCAAAAATTGCCTTTATTTAACTGGAAACTGTGCTTTCTTCAGGGCAATCTGTAGTATATATTATGTACCAGAGATGTGCTGATTGCATGTGTTGGAGGAGAATCCAGCTGGCTGTTTTTCTTCAAGGAGCTGGTTCAGTCTCTCGAGCAGAGGCAAAGCCTTCTGCTGAAGCAAACCCATGATCTTCACATTCGGTTGGTATCCACTGTACTGCACCAGGCCATATTCCTTGAACCAAAACTTCCCACACAGTACAGCCTAGACAGTCGAGCAGAAAAAGATAACTGTTACGCAATCCAAGCATTTATACAACAAGAGTCCAATCTTAAACCAAGGCACCTCACTGTCTTACTTTTACCTTCTAGTTTACCTTGAAGACCTAGAAGGATTGTTAAAATGACCCCACTATACACTCCTACAAAGTTTTATCAAAGATTTATCAGAATTGATTTAAAAGTTTATGAGTTGCAAACTCTACCAGCAAAGCCATAACTTTGATGGTGATGAGATTAAGCTTGCTTTCACCTCACTTTGGCTGTTTACTAAAGGTTCAAACAAAACAGAGAGCAAAATAAAAGATAAAAATATCTGTTCTGTTTTCTGCTATTTTTATTTCTTTTAAGGGGTTTATTTATATTCAGTGTTCTTTATTCACCTGAGCAGTGTCTGCACGGAGCAGCGAAAGGTGTCTGACAAAGTGAAGTGGATTAAGAGTGGCCTCCAATTCAGTCTGTCTGGAACAACACTGCTCCACCAGCTCTCTCTGTCCCAGCTCTCTGTCCTGCAGGAAAAATAATGACAGCCTTGTTATTTACAGTGTTAGAGAGTGCTTTTCACAGCAAAGAGCTGGCGTTAAAGTTTAACTACAAGACGTTCCAAACCTCTCTATACCATACATTTTTTACTGCTGGCATAAAAGAGGAAGTGGCCTAACGGTGTCACTCATTTACACAGCTGAAGTGATAGCAATAAACCATAAAGCAACTGTTCTTACTGTAGCATGAATGTTTGTTGACCAATCTCCTGCCTGTGCCATCCATTTTTCCTGTTCCTCCTGCAGCTGATCCATATACATGTCCAATTTATCAAGGCCAGAGAGGAGCTCTGAATGCCAAACACACTGCTGATCCCATTCCTCCTCGTCACCTGTTCCCACAGATGGAGAAACATAAGCTTAAATGCCTGCCAAACCAAATAAAAAGAAAAATAATATTTTAATTAATTAGTGTGCTGTGAGACACTGGCAAGAAACCACTCTCCTTTGGAAAGCTATGAATATAAGTGCACTGCAGGTCATGACTATAATTTCCTTCGTGCTTTCATTCACTCCTACCAGCTTGCCAAATAACTGACCTAACGTGAGGATGTGCAGAACAAGTGGAGGCAGGATCAGAGCCAAGCGGGAGTGCTGAGCTGCTCTCCTCTGGGCCTCTGTCTGTGCTGAATCCTGCAGCTCCATGGCTGCTTCCCTCAGCTGCTTCCCAGACCACTGGGCCTGAAACAGAGTACAGACACTGTGAATGAGAAAAAGATGCACATATTTGCACAATGACACTAAAAAGCCAAATGCATGAACATATCCCCATTCTAAGGTGCAGAGAACAGACACACACTTTCATATCTTCATGTAGAGGAACATTGAGGAGGAACAACATTTTCACTTGCAGTGCAATAAAGAAATTGAAAACTTTATTTTCCAGTGTTTGCTCCCGATTCATTTGCATTATTTGTAAATGTTAAAACAGCTCAACCCCTTTGAATTTCTTGCTCTATAATAATAATGGATTGGATTTATATAGCGCTTTTCAAGGCACCCAAAGCGCTTTACAATGTCACTATTCAGTCACTCTCACATTCACACACTGGTGGAGGCAGCTACAGTTGTAGCCACAGCTGCCCTGGGGCAGACTGACAGAGGCGAGGCTGCCATTTCACACCATCAGCCCCTCTGGCCAACACCATGTAGGCAGTAGGCTAAAGTGTCTTGCCCAAGGACACAACGACCAGGACAGAGAGCCCGGGGATCGAACCGGCGACCTTCCGGTTACAGATGCGCTTCCCAACCCCCTGAGCCACGGTCGCCCCTATACTTCAAGTTAAGGCTCTATAAGATATTTAGAACCAGAAAGGAAACCGCTCCTGCTGACCTGATAAGAGTTTACGTCTGTGACTCTAAAGAAACACTGGGACAGAGTCGAGTCCAGATCAGTTAGAATATCTTCCTCCCGCTGCCTCTGCTGCTGCCAGTAACCGTTTCGCACACACACCTCTCTTTGAAGTGCCTCCACCTGGCAGGAAGAAACAAAAATATATATATCATATCAGATATCACATCAGAAGAGGGGGGCATTTGTGAAAACATCTATCTGTTACCTGCACACTGTCAGTTTGCTCTCTAATCATTAACCAGTAGGAAGATGTAACTGGCACAACATTTTTTCTAGATGCATCCAGCCTTGCCCCGACGACTGGGGCCAACAGCCCTGTCACTGGGTCAACAGTCTGAGATCCATAACGGATCGCCACCAGTCCTGTGAAGTATAACAGCATCAGTAAGCAGAACTTCCACAATTCTGTAATGTTTAACTGAATTTAATTGGAGATCATTTATCTGAAATTTCCTGAGTAGGACTAAACTTCAAACGCTCCTGTGTCAGTTCTTGGTTTAGATACGATTCACCTGCACTACAAGCTGTTAGTTCTCATTCTCACCCTTCTTTTTTCAATTAATTCCTCTGTCATTAGTACATGGGGATCCGCCAGGCCCGGGAGCTGCTGCCAGTCTCCTCTGAAGCCTTCCCCAAACTGCAGCCTCAGTTCATACTCACGCCACCTGCCATTATCTCCTAGACATGCTATCAAATCTAAATTAGGATGCGGTCCTAGCTAGTGAAAAGCCAATTAGACAAGATTAGGTTTTATACTATATATCAAAAGCATGTTTTCACAATACCTTTTCCATTTGGGTCCTCCATGGTCCCTGCCAGTGGTATTGTTTTCCCAGAAACAAGGTCAATCTGAAATCCCAGGATCGGTACACTAAGGCCAGATCCTAAAGGATCAGGATACTCCACCCCTAGCAAAGCCGGTACACATATATCTGAACCTGGCAGAGGCATCTCTCCTGGTATGAACAAAACAGAAGCGTGTTATAGAAGAAGAAACAAATGCAATCATTCAAGTTCTGTCAACTAACATATTTCTATCAAGGCTTTTTAACCAGTGTTAAAAAAGAATGAATTTTTACATTCATTACACATAAATGCAGACAAAACCTTTTTTAAATGAAACATGATCATGATTTCTCGAAACATCTTACAAAACATGTTAAACATCATGAGAAGTGAACCTAATCACCTTAATGATTATCAAGGAAAAAAGGTCAAACACTGCAGTTGTGGCAACTACAATGGGAAAGTCAAAGAAACTCACTGAAGATCTACAAAAAAACTGTAGATTTATATAAGTTTATATATAAATCTACAGTTTATATCTACAGCAGCTGTAGATTCCAAGACTTCAACAACTGTAGACACAAACAATTGTACATAAGAGGAAATAAAACAGCTCCACCCAGAGGAAATTGGTTTGTTCAGGAACCACAAAAGCTCAACCAAACTCAGCCATGAACTGGAAACTTCTGGGACACCAGCATAACTGTTTCCAGTCAGTCACAGTGGTGGTAGCATCATGCTGTGGGGTTGTTTTGCTGCCAGTGGTACTGGTACATTGCGCAAAGTGGATGAAATATTGAAGGATGGTTACTTCAAATTCTTTAACTTCACCTTAAATCAACAGCTAGGTGGTTGAAACACGAGGGAATATGTATATATTTGAGCCTGAATACATTTTTGACAATGTGTGGATGTCAAAGGCCAATTCTTGGTTTTTAAAGTTATTAAAAATGTATGCTGTATAATAGTTCCACTGTGGAAAAGGAAAAATTGAAAAAAATAATTAAAAATGCCTAAGTACCATGTTATTCGAAAGTTTATATAAACTTCTGACCACAACTATTTATCGATATTGAAATCCATGCCATAAAGTTCCCAGTGCACAGTTTCTGTGCTGATGTTAATGTCAGAGAAGGTTTGGCGCTGTGCAGTTATTGAGCGAGCAGTAAGTAGCTCACCACTTAAAGACCTCGTTCTGTAAGTTGACATGGTCTGACTCTTCATGACTGTGTTGTTGTGGTTGTGGTACACTAATGCCACTTACAGTTTGTCATGTCTAGGGGGGAAGAAATGTCTTGTTGCAACCCGTTAATGTAAACTACTCAAATTCAGTGAACTCTTTATAAAATCCCATTCTTTTATTAGCATTTTTGTAGGTGCTTCATTTTATGGAGCTGTGAGTGTGGGACTGAAAAACATCTGAATTCAAAGATTAACATGTAAACGTCAAAACTCTATGCAAAGCCTTTCTGGGATTTCTTAATACGTGTAGTTTCCTATTGTGCAGGAAACTGTTTAACTCCCTCACAAAGGCTGCCTTTTGGTTTTTGGCCTAACGCTCTCTCTGGTTACCAATCAGCTATTTCTAATTACTTTGTACTACTGGAGAAACACGTTTCCATGCCTGCAGGAGACTGCAATGCAAACTATGTAAATCAAAACTGGATTATTTCTGGCTCTTGTGCATACTGAATTATAAATATGCTTTATCTGCAGCCAAGGTAATATGTTTCTTTTACATAACCAATAGCAACAAAAGGTCAAGCATACTTCTCGGCGCAGCAGCCAAATTTAGCTTAGAGGTTTAACATTACTTAGGTTAACTAGAGGTTTGCCTGTCTGCTGTAAAAAGTTAAATGTCTCTTAATTTCCAGTTAAAAAAAAAACAAACAGACACTGGCCATTAAACTAACAGTCACTTTCATTTCTCAAATTGTGAAAAATCTGTTATGTTTGATTCTAACCGTTCTCTAATAATCATCACATGAACGATATCACCAAAACACTTTTTCATAAGTTTTTTTAGGTCAAGGTGTCGGAAAAAGGTCATATGAAAAAAGTGAGGCATGATGACTCATTTCCAAAAGCCATATTACGCTTCAAATTTTATGGGTCATTAACGTTGTTCCACTAACGAGGAGCCAATAACTGAAAGATGTACTCAGTCCTTAGCAAATGATTTGTGTTTTATTTATATATATATATATATATATATATATATATATATATATATATATATATATATATATATATATATATGTGTGTGTGTGTGTGTGTGTGTGTGCAATATCTGCTTTGTTTTATTTATCTATTTATTTATTTGTTTGTTTGTTTGTTTTTGAGACAGGCTCCTTGTGATATATAAAGGTCGTGTAAAAAAAAAAAAAACAACTTTAACTTAGTAAGTGTCATTGTCCTGGAGCTCTTCTTCACTTCCAAAGCCTAATTTAAACTTTGAAAACAGACATGGACAGACAAATTACCCATGAAATGTTTCTCCTTTGTTTTCAGCAGCAGTAGATATTTACTCACTTTTTATAGAAACACCCAAAAAGCAAATCAAATGGTGTGCATATTCCCATGTGCAATACGATAAATAAAATGGCTACATCTTCCTGTTTTCGAAAGCATGGACTTTGAGGGGTGTGTATCACAATGGGCTGTGCAAAAATAAACGTGGGTTGAACAAGATTCATTTTATGCATCTATAATTTGGAATTGAGTGTGACTCAGGCACCCCACACCTTGCAAACCTATGATTCACACCACCACCATTAGTTCATATTTGTGACATGATGGTAGGGATGATTCACACCACTAACAACAGTTCACAGTTATATGAAGTAATTTGTCACAGAAGAAAAAGTGTGACCATGTGAATTGTATTGCCTGTGTGACATTAACCCCTGGTGGGACAAAGGGTTATCAGAATTCAAGTTTTTCCTAATTAATAAATCAAAGAAACCTTCTTTCTTACTGTTGTTTTGTCAAGATTCAATTCTACTCCATTACAAATTACTGGTAACAAATTGAAAAAAAAAAAACTACTATGTTATTTTTTGTATTATTTTTTTGGACACTTTTACTTCTATGATTATCAAAGTTCCGAACTATACTCTCATGCATTTTAAGTATGAATACACTATTATGATGATACCTTTAAAATCAACAGTTCCCTGTTAATGGTGCCAATTAATATCCACACCATTGATTTTTGCAGTAAATACATTAGGCTTTGCATGTCTCTGTGTTCTACTTCTACTAATGTGCAACACTTTTCTGCTTTGGTGATTTTGACCTCAGTCTTAAAAGTAGGTTAGCTCATGAGTTTCATTTTGCACACTTGGGGAAATCCAAGCTGTGGAGCCTAAATATACTTTGACTTGTTTTCACATTTACAGTTTATGTAAATCTTCTTTGTATTTGCTCCCACTTTATCTCTCAGTTTCATTTTCCCCTGACATGCAATTATGAGGTATTTCTCTGCACTGCTACGCTAACGATACTCTGGTGCAGCTGGGTGTTAAAGCCTGTGACCTTAGCATGCTGAGATCACTAAATGACTCACAAGATTATATCAAAAACAGAATGTCTCAGAAATTTTCTGCAGCTTAATTATATCAGGAAATAAATCCTGTGTTTTGCTGACTCCCTGATGGATCACATTAAGCCCCCTACAAACAAACATAGGTATTGCTTTGATTGTAACTTAAGTTATTTACTAGGGGTGCAACGATATTCGTATCGATATTGAACCATTCGATACAGTGCTTTCGGTTCGGTACGCATATGTATCGAACAATACAAAATTTGTAATTTATTTTATCAACTTTCCTTCTGACAATGCTGTCTGTGTTGAGCGCTCAGTGAATCTGCGTTCGACTACTCCGCCTAGGCTGCACTGTCGAGCGCAGATCCACTGAGCGCTCAACACAGACAGCATCGTCAGAAGGAAGAGCGCAGGGCAAGCTAGCGAGACAGAAGTTAAGCTCTCCTTGCAACATGGCAAATTGAACCTCCCCCACCCTCATTCAGATCTGGCGTTTGGAATTATTTTGGTTTTCATGTGACGTATGACCCTGAAGGTAAGCGCGTCATGGACTAAAGTAAAACAGTATGTTGGATGTGCCACGCAATGCTCAATTACATGGGTGGGAACTGGTGTGTTAGCGCAGTTAGCTCGTTAACGTGTTGGCCGTCCAGCCCCATGCACGGGGCGATCCGCGGTAGCTCGTTAACGGAGATTTGCCGTGTTGTGGCGTTAAGGTCATTTCAACGAGATTTACGCTGACAGCACTAGTGGGAACAAAATGAATATGACTGCACATTTACGCCGACATCATCCTAGTGCAAAGACAAGTGGAAGCAGACAAAAACAACAAGCATGCTACTAACTTTAGCCGAGTCATTTAGATAGCCGTTAGCACATGATTCTCCTTATGGGGACCTGATATGTTTAATATGCTGCTGAGAATATACCCCAGAAGAAGCGTATAGTATAGCTTTTATTTTGGAAAGAGCCATTTCTCTGTAATAAACTCTCTTTTCCAAAGATGAGTGATTCCTCAATCAGATACAGGGCTCGCAATATCGCTAGCCCGACGTCCTGGGGCTAGCGATTTTTCCAGTCGGGCTACCAAAATCTATCTCTGCCCTGCCCGTCGGGCTATCGTAGGAAGGAAAAATATATGTCAATGCTTTTGCATTCTTTCGGAAATGTAGCTGGGTAATTATGTCATTGGCATCGGTGAGCCACTGTCAATATGTGACATATTGAAATCGCGTTTGCATTGGCGCTTGTTTTTTGCTTTCACTTTGCAATCGCGCAAACTGTGTATAGAGAGCGACAGTACTGATCTGTGAGTGACAATAATTTGTGCACCAATTCCTCTGACATCGTCTTATCAATCGTTAGCTTACTATGCAAACATGACAAGTGAAATCTCCCGCAGCTTAAACATGTGAGAGGTTGATCGCGCAGAGAATCGCTGAGCTTATGTGAGTGCGTGTGTAAAAGCAGCAGGATATATATTAGTTCTGCTGAGCCAAATAAGACAGGTCAGGGTGAAGAAGTGACAGCCAAAGAAAAGCTTACCACAAAACGGAAAAGTTATGACAAATCAGACTATAAGGCAAAAAGAAAGTGCAGCTTTATGGTTTCATGGACAAAAGAATTTCTGTGGCTGCGATATGATGAGCTATATAACCGGGGCTGCACATAAGTGGTCCGCAGGTGCACATTCGCTGTCAAAATAAAAAACACGCACAAGGGTTAGGGTTAAATTTAAAAACTGTACTTTTGAGTTAAAATATATATTTAGAATTTTAATAAATGACAAATTAAAAAGGCATGAACATTTTTTTTGTATCGAAAAAATATCGAACCGTGACACCAAAGTATCGAACCGAACCCAACCGTGAATTTTGTGTATCGTTCACCCCTACTATTTACATCAACTTTCAAAAGTAAATACAAAATAGAAATAAATCTATATTTAAAAGATATAGGCCTTTTCACATGTCTTTGTCTCCTCATCCCTACAAATATTTCAACAGCCTCTTCCCCTGCCTCAATTAAAAACTCATTAATTGCCTCCTGAATGTACAGAACTTGGTTGCCATGACTACTAAACAAAAACCAAAAGTAATGACAACATTTTATCAGTACTTACACTTTGGGTGATTTTTTTTAACCATGTTCATCAATTATAAGCATTTTGATTGTTTTATGTTTTCAGTATCTTGTGATCATTAATGGACAATAACGTGTTTCTGTAATCCGATTACTTTTTCAAGTAACGAGTAATTAGATTACTGTTACTTTCTCATAAACAGGCTGCGTAACTGCGTTACTAAACCATGATTGTTTGTGAGAGTGTCTCATGACAATGACGTACAAGCGTGCAACGTCCATGGCAACAACAAACGTGTGTAGATCACCAATGGATAATATGGAGCACGGTAGAGAGTACGACCGTGCAGCGCTTAAAGCTTGGAAGTACTGACATTACTTTGAGTTTGACTCCGTAAAAAGTGACACAAACATTAGTGTCTGATGTACACTCTGTGTGGGAATAAAACTTTTTTCTACAGAAAAAAATGGAAACTTCAAATCTGAGCAAGCACCGAGCACGCTGTAACGGGAATGTGAAATTCACAGAGAAACCCCCAGATCCCCCCACTGACATGACCGCTGCAGCACCACACCACACTCCTGCTAAACAGGTGAAACTAGATGTAAGAGTGACAGGATTTTGTGCTGTGGAATCTTTGGTTTTATTTATTTTTTGCTGTCTTTTACTTGCATCTATTTGAAAGAGTGAGTATAAACACAAAACATTATTTATATGCTCGAATATGCAGAAAATAGGTTTAAATGTTAAACAAATTTCTTCAGGTGAAAAACTGTTGCGTATAATTTAATTTTTGCTTGATGCATTGTGCATAAAGTTAAAAATTAAAACTAAGTAATCTAAGTAACTAAGTAATAAGTAATTAATTACTTTTGGAAATAAGTAATCAGTAAAGTAACAGGATTACTTTCTTGGAGAAGTAATCAGTAATTAGTAACTATTAGTTCTTGCATTCTTGTGTAGGTTGTAGAAATAAAAGTAAAACTGTATGCTTATGCAACCTTCGGTTGTTCTTGGCCTCTGCACAGAACTGTGTATTTCAGCGTTCTTACCATTTATATTTGCTCCAATATCAAGTCTGAATCTCTCTTCTCTGAGAAATGACTTCATTAAATTTTCTGAAGTTAGTAATAAGTGCATTTCAATATGCTGAGTAAGAGACCAACACCTCGTAATTTTTCCTTTCAGCAACCAGACTGTTTGTGGAAGATGGTGAGCAAAGATTAAGATGAAAAGCTAAAAGGAGATTGAAATGCTAACTTTTTTTTCCATGTGGAGAAATGTATTTTTAGTAAACTTAGAGAAGCTAAAAGTTTAGAGAGCACCTAAAGGTGAAAGATAAGAGCTTCTCAAGAGAGAAAGAAGCAACAACAAAAAAAAGGAGAGAAGAAAAAATGTTTTTTTTTTAAAACTGTTTTGTACTGCCCAAAACAAACTATTCAAGTATTTCCTCACCCAGAGCCCCTCCATCCTGCTGCAGACCCATGGACCACTCCTGCAGGATCTCCAACCTGGTCTGCAGCTGTAGTTGACAGTGCAAACTCCTCCCCCAGGCCTGCTGGAGCTCTTTGGCTGCAGTGAGAAGATGATCTTGTTGACTACTCCCTCTGTCACTGCCAGGTTGGGACTGCACATGTTGCAAACTTTGATCTGAACCCCACTCTTCAGTTAGTGGCTTCAGCACATTCAGTACTTTGAACAATGCTGCCAGAACCTGTGAGACACAAATCTTACTCTGACTCCAAAAATGTTTTTATTTTTGAATCAAACATCTGCTATTATCTGTTTCATTTGTTTTGTTACATAGAAACAGTTACTTTTTATCATATCGATACTTATTATGTGAATGCAACCAAAAGCAATCAGTCTAATTAAGCACCTTGCTTTCTAATAAAGTTTGATATCCTCCTGCATGGGGCACTAGTTGTCCAGCCCGTATGGTTGCCCCTCCAACTCTCACCATCTGCCCACTCAGTGGTTCAACAAAGGGCTCACCCAGCAGGACTCCACCTACTGGCAGCACATCTCCTACAGAGGCACACAGAACAAGTTTGTCTGACTGAAGTTATGTACTCTAGAGTGTAACGGGAACTCCAGCAGCTCTAACCTGTGATTGGATCCAAGTTCACCCCGACGGTGAGCACAATGTTCCCTGTCCTGGAGTCCAGCATAGGATAACCAATCTGTATAGGCTGTGGTAAGCGGGTGAGAGGGCAGACATGGATTCTTCCCAGAGTGTAGACTAACCCAGTTTGGGGGTGAATGGTTACTGCCAGAATAGGTACTGGGACCCCTTTGTCAGGGTCTGCCATGGGAATCCCCAGCTGCAGTCTCTGGCCTGGTCGGAGGCCTCTGAGGTGAGTGCTGGGGAGAGGCTGGTCTGAGTGGCAGGAGGTCGGGTAAGGAATGAAAGGAAGGAGAGGACTATCCCACTTCCTGTTATCATCTGGAATCATTTAAAAACAGCACATAATTGCTTTTTAATGCAGAGGTCTCAGACATGTTTCATGAACCATATGAGCCCTTCTTCAGAAATCTTTAATGCGTGTCATAAGTTATTTTCCATGAGCTATTTTAGCATAAAATGGTTATATTCATTTTGATTCAGTTCATTGCTGCTTGAAATGACCAGGATCCCAGTGTATTAGGCTTTCTATTTGTAGAAACAGCATGTTTTGGTCAGGTTGTAACATGTTTAACACAAATGATCTGTTCTTCTTTAGTAATTGTATTCTAATAGCACGGTTTTAAAAATGACTCTTGGTGAGTTTAGATTTATTCATCTCTAAAATACAAAAGATTGCCATTGGTGTTTTGTGTTTTCTGAGCATAAACACAAGATTGATTGATTGGGCTCTTTATTTTTTTTTTAAAAAAGTCTGAACTAAGTTCACATGAAATCTTTTTTCTTTGACTGTTTTATTTAGCATTGCCCTCCTCAGTAACCCACAGCCAATTCATACCTGTACAATGGTCAGCTGTGCAAACTAATGTAGAGCTGGCAGGATCATAGGCCACGTTTCCAGCAATGGGCAGAACTCTACCGGTGTGTGGATGAACAAAGAAATTAGGCGGCACTGCCATCGTGTGGCCGCTGCTCAGCAGCACATGGCTGTGAGCATTTGGCCTTATGAGGCCTGTGACTGAATCACAATAAACAGCCCCAGAGACACGGACGGACCCATCAGGATCTGGAGTTAAGCAGAAGAGGAGATTATTGTGATCAATCATCTAAATAAAATTTTCATTTAAACCCATTCACACTGTTTGTAAATTTAAATCCACAGCCTTATGTGGCTACACAGTTATGTTTGATTTACAACAAAAACATACAGTGTATTTATTGGATACATCATCTAACATTTAGCAAATTAATAATGGCCTGTATTTGTATAGCGCGTTACTTAATCCCTAAGGACCCCAAAGCACTTTACACTACATTCAGTCATCCACCCATTCACACACACATTCACACAATAATGTATTCTAACCCAGCTTTTCTCAGCCATAGTCTGTCTGCATGTTGCAGTTCACCTAATAAGCAGCAGATGGTGTAGTTTCTTTAAGAAACATAGGCGCAGATAAACAAATGAAAGAGTTTTGACTCACCAAAGATGTCATCTTTGGTAAGGACAGTTCCAGTATCAGGGCACAACAGTTTGGCTCCTATACCTTCGCCCAACAAGCCCCAAGACCCCTGACGGTGGCACTCTGCCGACAGTAGATCTCCCATCTCATCGACCAGTGATGTTAACCTCTGGATCAAACTGAAGATGGGAGACAGCAAAATGAATATTCAAGGGAATTTAAACCCTTAAACTCTAAGGTTCCCCATTACTACAGTCATGTGGAAAAAGAACGTTTTCACAGGACTCTATGCATGTGGAAAACGACATACATCCCACAATTCAAAAGTTTGTAGAATCACTTTTTAACCTGAATAAATTGATTATTAATAATTGAGTATTCATTTATGGACAGCTCTTTTAAGGTCCCACCCTTGTATTTCACTAATGACTTTGATTTGCTAACTGCACCGCCTTCTTTTCTTTTTCATCCAATTTCTTGTACCTTTGCTGCTGCACTGAAAATCATTGTCCTGTTATGTTACCCAATTTCAGCCATCTATGTTACCATCTAGAGTCTACTCAAAGACTGCAAGTTGCCTAGATCCTGTTGGTGCAAAACAAGCCCAATTATCACCCCTCCACCCATGTCCTTGACAGTTAGTATCAGATGATTGTGCTGATATGCTGTGTTTGGTTTCCACCAAACATGGTGATGAGCATTATGTCCAAACATCACTACTTTGGACTCATCAGTCCAAAGGACAGTCAGTCAGTTCTATAAATTTTAATTGTGCTGTCATAAACTTTGAGGTCTGTAGCGTCTGATATGTGGCTCCTGGGTTTTTTGGTCAGACCCTGGGGTGAATTTGTTGGGACCTCCACTGTTGGGGTACTGAGTAAACACACACCTGGCTCTTTCTTTTTCACATGGCTGTACTTGAATAACTGAACAAATGAAAGCTTTACATTTGTTGGAACAGTTCAGTGGAAGTCTGGTTGTTACTATAAAGCTTAGACAGTAGTCTGGTGCACTCTCTGAGCCGAGATGTGAACACACTGTGGATCCTCCACTGGGCCTGCTGCTCTCGCCTCAGAACCTGAAGAAAACCAGTCATACTTGATCATGTATACCTTGCTAATGCAATAATTTTACATCTGAAAGTATATACTTGTTGAGCGATGCTATCTAAATATACTTTACTCAAACTGATGCTACACTTGCTATTAAAACTTTTGTTAAAAATTTGAATATAATTTGACATGTATATGCAGCTTAATAAAATGTAAACCTTCAGCTGACTGTCAAGTAGTGTCCTCAGCTGTGAGGCCAAAGATTTTCGTCGCACCACCTCTCGTTCAATCTCCCTCCTCAACATCGCATAACCTTCCCCCGGCTTTTCCTCAGCGATCATATGCGGATGGAGTATTTGCAGTTTCCCAAGCACTCCTTGGTATAGCTCTTTTACCTAGATGAACACATATTTTGGAGACAAAAAGAAAACATTAAGTGTTTGTCATAAGCAGATAATCTATTGACAGCCCAAAGCAACAACCACACATTTAAATAGCACTAGTGAGAAATGCAAGCTGCAAGAAGTGCATCAGTGCAAAATGTTCCATCTCCACTTACATCTTTAACACCTGAGCTGTCCTGAGGGCTGTAACCAAAATCTGTTTGCTTTTTTAATAACTTAACTTTTCCAAACATTCCCAAATTGCTCTTTCTCAAATTACACAAAAATAAGATTCTCTCTTCCAAATGTTCACTACAGCAAATATTCTGTTTTGGCAAGAGATGGTTCCCAAAGCGTGCTGGATGTAGAATGGCACATGTATGCTGTGAATTCTCCACAAAATGTCCTGTTCAATGGGGCATTACTGAAAGTTTGTACTCGGGAGCTGTTAGGTTTTCCAATCAGACTGAATCAGACATTTGTATTCTTCCCTGCAAAGAAGCTTCATTTTAAAAAAGAAAAAAAAAAGACACCTGAGGGCTAAATTATTTATTGCCTATTCATAAACCAATAATATAGGCATATTCAATATGCAGCTTTTATTTTAAGAGTGCAAAAGAGAATACTCTTTTGTCTGGTGTGTTTCTTGAGAGAATAAGCATGAGTGTGTGAGTGAGACAAGAGAGTAAGCGTTTATCATTTGACATGCTTTGTGATTGATTGGCATTTAAACTAACAGCAGCAGACCTCAGTGGTGAGCTGTCCCAGTCGTGTAGTGACAGACAGGCTCTGCTTGAGCAGGAGGCTGTAAAAGGTGTTGCTGTTGAATGCCTCCAGATCCACCTGGTGTTCATAATCCCAGAACTCCTCCGAGGCGTCTGTGGAGGCTGTAAAAAAAAACACAGTCACAAAGAAAAGGATTACAACAATATAAAAAACTCATCCAACTTATTTCAAGGTGAACTTTGATAGGTTATAGCATTATATGATCTTTTGAAACACGTAAGCATGTTTTGCAACATCCTCTCTACTGTTCATTTACAGACACACAGAAGCCTTGCTAAACATTTCACATTTTACAAGCATGTAGCAGGTACTTATTTCTCCCTTTTAACAGGTATTTTAATATGAAAATGTAACATTTTGTGGCATAAGAATTCATTTTAAATGAAGTAATAAGGTCTTGAGGGAACTCCATAAGTTCTCTAAAGATCACTGATGTCCATGGACAAGCTGTTCCTGGCAGTTCCTAAAGCTTTTTCAGTTATTGTGGAATGATCTGTCTGCCCATGTTACGTTGCTACCCCTTGATTTGGGGGGTATTTTGGTGCTTTTTAAAGCACTTTGTCAAAACTGTGTTTTTTATAAGGGCTCTATAAATAGATTGGATTGGATGTGGGCTGTTTTGATTTTACTATCAAAGAGAAATCAGGCATGTAAAGAGGGGTTTTTCCAGCAGTGTTTGGTTGGAAATTTCACCTTAGGGTCATTGCCGGTGCTACATGAGATGTTACAAGGGTTCTCAATGTGTCAGTGTGTCGTTTCATGTTCATTCAAGTGCCATATGTGTACACTCTGCAGGTGCATTAGTTGAAGTGGAGAAAACCATGTTATTTATGTAATGTATTGGGCTTTAGGGTTTCGACGAATGAGTAAAGTGTCAAAGTGTTTACGTCTACAATGTTCCACCTGGCTGAATGGAGCCTTGAGTTGTTCTCGATTGTTGGTTTCGATGAGTCTTTCTCTGTGAGATCACCCTTGAACCTTTTGACGAGTAGTCATCCATTTGGTAGGCCAGCTGCAGCGAGCGGTACCGTGCTTTGATTGGCTCCTTCTCTGGCCATCCATATTCACGAAACAGGATCTACATAGTACAGACTCATCAATTAGAGTGATACTTTTATATTTCACATATACTTGTGTATGTAGACTAACCAGCATTGTCACACATAAACAGAGGATGACCACAGCTCCAAACATTATTCCTACGGTCACCAGCCAGTCTGGCCGGAGTAACAGGTTGCGTCTCCTACTGATTCCCAACCTGGTCACGTGACGTGGGATGGTAGGGAAGAAAAAGCCAGGCTCATAGCACTGGCCACCCGCAGGCATCACTCGTACATACTGAATAATGAGAAATAAGTAGTTAGAGTATCGTGGCATAGCAGAAAGAGAGAGAGAACTTACTATTTACTTGTTGCTACATCAAGGAAGTTATCGTGTTTGGCTTCACTGATTGGGATTTGTTTTTAAACTACCTACATTACATTGTATAAGAGAGGTAAAGACGAGAGTGCAAGTAGGGTGGATTTATGACAGAAGGACAGCAGAGAGTTTACAAGATAGTAGTGAGAGCTGCTATGATGCACATTTTGGAGACAGCGGCACTGGCAAAGAAGCAGGAGGCCAAGCTGGAGGTGGTGAAGCTGCTCAGATTTTTGTTGGGAGTGACTAGAAGGGACAGGATTGTAAATGAGTACATCACAGAGAAAGCTTAAGTTCAGCATCTTAGAGACAAGATGGAGATGGACATGGGCATGCAGAGGGTTGATGTGACGGAAGAGGATGTAAGGGATAGAGAAAGTGGAGCAGCCAAAAGAAGAAGAAGACTTAAATTTCCTTGTTTGATGGAACAAACGTGGATTACCTAATAGCTATTTACTAACAAGGTGTAGCTGCTTATAACACTAGCTTCATGGGGTATGCTTAAAGAATACAGCTGCGGTCAGAAGCTAACATCCACTCATCATGTGCATAAATGTCGTGGCAATTTGGGCTTTTAATGATTTCTTTGAACTGTTCCTTTCCAGGGTGAAATGACTGTACAGCATACATGTTTAATGACTTTAAAAACAAAGAATCTAGTGCACAAGCTTGAATTTCTTTTGGATTATCTCTAATCCACACAGCGTCAAAAGCAACATAAGACTTCAAATATGTACATATACCCACACTACTATTTGGTTCATTGCACCTGAAGCTTTTGGTAGCCAACAGCAATCATATGGCATTTTTCCCTCTGGATATTTGACCTCTCTTCTTGGCAGAATAGTTAATTTAGACTGGTTGGTTTCCTGTCAGGAACAAGCTTTTAATATATTCTACAAATGTTCAATAGAGTGGAGGTTGGGGCTTTGGGAAGGTCATTGCAGAAGCTTAATGTTAGCTTGCCTTATCCATATCAAACCCAGTTCTGATGTGTGTTTGGGGTCATCAGTGGAGCACTCGACTCTGTCCAAGTTTCAACCATCTAGTTGCTGATCTGAGGTTGAAGACCTTGGAGGTAGTCCCACTCTTCACAATCAGTTCAAAGAAATCATTAAAAATCCCCAAAATAACCATGACTATGATGAGTCCTTAAACATCTGAGCTTAACTGTGTATTTTTGTAAAGTTTGTTACCAAATGTTTGTGCTGATGGCTGCTCGGTGTAAAGACATATACTCCCGGCTGGCTAAAGACCACAGCAAAGCAGCTAGGAGGAGTCCATGACAATGTCAGCTCTTCTTTTAACTGTCTGAATGCGCCCCAGTCAAAGTCAGTGTTTGTGTTGTACAAGTTGTCACTGAAAGACATAAATAAGCGAGTTGGGAGAAAATGTACAAACAGAGAAATGGCAGGAGAAAATGGGCATGAAAACAAGTATCCGGCTTACATGTCATACTGGGGATAGTGACGTGGGCTGACAGTGAAGAGTATTACATCACCCAAATGGAGACATGCTGTCGGGTTCAAAACGCCACTTATGCTTGGCCTTCTTCCTTTTCCATTAATATCAGCCTTATCTCCTCTCTCCATTTCTGTGTCTCCATGACTGATGTTTCTAATACTGACATAATGTTTCCCTGAAAATCCACAATGCAGTGCCCTCATTATTGCAGCAATTACTTGGGTAAAATTGCTCATGCATTCATTTGTGTATTCATGATGTGAAAAGATTGTTTTATTATGGCACACCAGCTGAGCTCTGAGAATCCTGTTGAGCGGTGTCAGGAAACAGTCGCTCAAGTTCCTTTGGGAGGCCGCTGAGGAGGCCAAGGAAGCCTGCATCTGCAATCAGACAGGAAGAAGACAGATAGATAGGGGGAGGGTTCTCAAAAAGAGAGAGAAAGAGAGGGAGAGCTGCAAAGCGATAAAGTGCAGGACATAAAAGGCATTGTGTGCGGCTGCGTCTCCACCTGTTGTTTGAACAATGTAGACAGGACGTGATGACTGGATCTGGCTGCTGCACTGCAGGTTCCCTTGGGAGTCCCACTGTTTAAAAATTGTCTCTAGCACACTGCCAGAGACGCTCAACACCTGAACACACACAATAAGTGTGTTTGCCATTAATAGGTCACTGCAGCACTGTCTGCAGCTTTCTCTTTTGGAGAAATAAAGAGGTTTTCGCATAGATGCGTGCATATTATACCTAAAAACTGTCCATCATATGATAGTTTCAGTGCAAATGTTACATTATATAGTTATCGCACAGTTTTTGTGCTTCAGTGCATGAACCTGCAATTTCCTTTCTTCACCTGATTGTCATAGCTCCACACCAGTCCCATTTCCCCATTGGTCTCGCACTGGAGCTTCAGTTCAGCAGCTGCCCTGCTCCTGCAAAGGCCTCCACATGCAGCTCTTCCAGGAGGCTCTCTACAAATACACAGGCCCAGCTCCCCATCAAAACCCCGGTAGTCCTCTGCAGTATGGCACACCTGCAGGAAAAAGGCAGAGCAAGAATCAGCTCACAGTTTTTAGTGGTCTCCTTTCTAAACAGAAAGAACAGTGAAAGCATTGCTAATGAAGTTAGAGTTTCATGCAGTAGTTAATGGTTAAATGCTAAGTGGACTTAATATGAGTCTGTGCTAGGTAAACTATTGTCAGGTTCATGTAAGAGAGGGCAAAGACATCTGGTTTGTACTCATTAGCCTTGCTTAATATGTTTAGTCAGTGTGTTCTGTAAACAGGCTGCAGTTTAAAACTGAACTTGTGTCACATATCTTGAGCACGAGTTTCCTGTCTAATGTCATTTTGTGGCGGAACCTTTGCCCTACTTTGACTGTATACATCTGATTATGACATGATTGCACAATGCATAACCTGCTGACTACAGTGAAATGACCACTGGTGTCTGTCCCGGCAGTCTCCATACTGTGTGCGAGTTTTTCCGTCTCTGCAGACATCGTACTGTTGTTGTACACATTTGTCTCCATTTCCGGTGGTTTGATAGCCGATGGTGCAGTGGCAACGTCCATCACTGGCCTGTGGAAAACTCAGGGGGATAGCAGTTCATGCTGTGGTCAGTTTGTTACCTAATATTCCAAAGTGCTCATTCATTCATTCCTTCATTCATTGACACACACAGACACACTGCACTTTGAACCTTACTACATATCAGAGTATTATTATTGCTCAGTCTGAACATTGATTTTCCTGTCCTTCCTTTTTTATACAACTGTATACACAAACACCGATATGACAGCGAGACAAATCTCATTTCTGTTAGTCTGAGCTGATGAAAGAATATCTCAACACCTGCGCGCACTGCAGTAGGCTAGGAAATTTGACCCTGAAGTGAGGAAACTTGATCAGAAGCTATTGAGCTTGAAGCTACAGATTGTTCTGTCGAATGCTTCAGAGGGAAAGTGAGGAAGATACTCTGCCGACTATAAAAGTGTTCACACTGGAACACGGCTTTCCTAACACAAAAAAATACAGGCTTGAGAAATTTGAGCTCTTCCTTGGGTTTCATTTATAATGGATGAACTCAAAAGACAATAAAGGAAGTGTGTGACAAGCGCTGTCGAAAGCTGTGATGTGTCAGATGAAGTCAAATGAAAACAATGGGGAGAACACATAGATACACTTAACCCACAATCTACACAAATATCCAGGTGGATCCTTCAATCATGTGAAAAACACTTCAACAAAACAAGCCAGTGAACAACACCTGAAAACTCTGTCCTTCTTCTGGACAGATGCAAGTGTCCTGGCCAGGCACAGGCTGCTGAGCCACTGGACCACAGGAAAGTGGGGAATACAAGCCGGGTCTAGGGCAGTAGTGATGGGCAGGACACTTCAAGCAGCTGTCCATGGACACAGCTCCAGCATGTGGACCATATGTTCCTTTAGGACAGGGGACTGGAGCAGGGCTCCCCAGTGGGCAGTAGAAACCTAATAGAAACAATAACATCGTGTCACACACACACACACACACACTATAAAACAAATCTTTTGCCATCCATTTTTCTTTATTCTCTTTATTTTTGCGTTGTTGCAATGTTTTCCAGAATAATGCCACTTTATTATGCACTCAAAACAGCCTACCTGGCTGACAGCGTGGTCTCTCCTGGTTATGTCCACTGAAGTTGTTTCCACGAGTCACAGTTAGCAGCACAGAAGCAAACAGCCACCGCAGAGAAGCTAACCCCATGCATTTGCAAGTTTGCTGCATTGTTAATATGTCCACCATTGAAGTAAAAACCAGATGAACATTAATCCCAACTCTATTCCAGACTGTGGAAGGAAAAAATGAATAATTTAATCCATGATCCTTGTTTTCATCATAGACTGGAAAGTACTTCTAGAGATGCTGCAAACCCACAGAGATGCAAGGTAAGTAGTGTGCTAGTTAATCTGCATAACTTTCAATGGCTTGCTGAAAAATTTATAAGGCCAGTAAGGTAAGGTGACAGTAAGAGTGGAGTGACTGGTCACTGGTGGAAAGCAGCAAAGAAAAACAGACTGATGCTGCCTGATCACATTACTGCTTTTGTTCTTCTCAATGCTACCATGATACTGATTAATGATTTGGCTCCTGAGGTACAACAACGCAGCTTTGCTTTAGAGGAGTCTACTGAGAATGAGGTGCGTCTCATCTAAGAGAGGATATCAATAAGATTTTTGTATAGAAATGCCACTGCAGATTCTGCTTACAGGTCAAATTCTTTATTGATTTCCTTATTGATTCCTGAAAAAATGTAAGTCTACATGGGTTTTCAGGGTCAATGCAGCTTCATTATCTCTGAGTTAAAAACAGCATGGAAACACAGAAGAATAAAGGCTTCCCAGAAACTGGGTTGTACAAAAGCTCCACTGCTCGGAGTTTCACGTCATTGTTTTGTGACGTGAGACTGTCAGAAAAACACACCAGCACTGATAAAAGGAACAGAGAATCCAGAATCCTGTTATTTCCAGAATCTTTTTAGCTTGCAACCAGTTCTCAAATACCATTCCCATTCACAGAGGCAACTTTTAAATTCACATAGTATGACAAGTATGGTATGGATAACTGATCAGATCAAGAGTCTGTCATTGTGCAAGCTTTAGCTTCACCTGCCGATGAACCAGTCTCACAAACCTGTCGAATGCTGCGTTGTCCGTGTGTGTTTACTTTCTGATAGCTGCTGCAAATTAGCTGAAAGTGGAATGAAACTAAGGTCAAGGTCTGTGTGGCTCAAAAGCGACAGATCATTTGCATCAACAAATGCCACTTTTATCTGTGAACTGATTAAACTGCCCATTGATCATCAGTAATCCAGGTTGTTGTTATATAAAGTGTAATGATCTGACGAGTTATTTCCATGCAATTTTATGTAATGTTAAACAATATCATCATTTTCTAGAAATATAAACTCGTGGTTATACATCCATGTGCCCTCAGCTCACCATATACGTGTGACAAGAGTCACATATGCTCAAACTCTTCAGTGCAAAGAGGAGCCAACAGGTCCATTGTTGTGTACAGTAACCAAAGTCTTTCTCACTCTGTGCTGTTTTTGTAGTGAAATAGATACTGGACTTTAGATCATACGAATAACCTAGATATTCCACTAGGGTAGCCATGAACTATGATCTTCTGATGACTACTCGCAATTATCTAACCGAGCAGCGTTCAACTTTCACCCACATACGCGTGTCACTGGTGGGAAAAGCCTGCACATTTCACTTACCAAAAAACAGTAAACATAGCCAACAAAGAACTGCTAAATAATATCACAGATTTTATTACCAGCAGCATAAAAATATAAAAAGCAAAAGCAACTCAAAAGTTTAAAAGGACCTCCGCGCTGTTTACATGAATTGTTTTTTTCTGTTCTTACAAGCAGCACAAACACTGATGAGTAAACTCTTCTCTGTCAAGCATCCAAAGCAATCCATGATAAACTAAAGCTTGGTGAGCTGGTCCAAAACGCATTTCGTTGAACTGTTACACAATTTAAAGACTACAAAACACACAACAAACAACTTTTCGTCGGGAATGATGCATAAAAAGCCATAACCTTGACTGCAAGTCAAACAAGTTACTCAGTGCAAATATTCACGTAGTCTGGGTTCTTGTAAAATGAGCTTTTGACGTAAAAAGACAGAAATCAGGCCAAAGTTCACATGTGTCTGCAAATAACATTGTTAAACTTGTTTGGGTCACCCTAATAAATCCAAACCCCTGCAAGAATTCAAGGTAAAATGTCCACACTTGGGAGGAATGAGACCTTTCCATGAACTATAGACTGACATTTACCTCTTGCACAGATTTCTTCTTTTTTTTGCTTTTTAGCATGGAGGTAAGGACAAAGACATTTTAAGGCCTTTTAGAACAAAAGAATGAAAGAGGTACTAAGCAAAGAGCAAATTCTTCATCTAAAATATCCACTATTCTTCATTTGCACATCATCTGTGCCAACCATCTCAACCTTGCCTCTCTAACTTTGTCTGTCAGTCTGTGATAGACTCATCCTGGTCATGTCCTCATTTTTGGCATCTGCAGCTCAGCCTCCTGTGAAGTGAATCTAAAAAAAAGTGTCACAAAAAGAGGTTGTTTATCACATGCATGTATTTGAATTCTGGGAGGAAGCCTGAGTACCTGGAAGAACCCATGCTAGCACAGGGAGAATGTGCCAAATAGTGCTAGGCGGTCGGTGGCTTCTCAGACTCAAACTCCAGCACACCCCTGTGCTCTCCTTTCATTAAACAACATGTAGTCATGCAATCTGAACTAGTTCATTATAATGTGAACTTTGAGCTAGCTGCCTCTTGTGCAGTGTAAACTTACCCACTGGGTTTGTAGGCTTTGTTTTTGCATTTTGATAATTACCCTTTTCTTGCTGGGGGTTGTAGCCAGGAGTGAAAATGTTTTTACAAAAGGGGGTAGATGGACTGAAACAAGAGATCCTGTCTAAATTTTGCATGCAAACGCTAAGGTACAGCTGGAAACTAGCACTAGCCAGCTTGGGTGAAAAGGTTTTCATGTAATTCATAAAATGAACATCAGACTTCTTTAAGTATAATCTTGAAAGCTGCTTTTAGGTGCTCCAAATGTTATCAGTCATCTCCCGTGACAGTGTAGAAGGGGCAAAGGTACAAAACGCTGCCATAAATAGGCCAGGCTACACCTTTGTTACTTGAAATAATGGCTTCTCAATCACAAGGTAGCCACAACCTATAGCATACACATCTTACTTACATTTTTCTGCTATAAATCCAACTATAGTATGCAAATTGCATCCCACACTGTATTGAAATGAGTGTCTGAGACCAGAAGCTATTGTGGTATCAAATCAAATGAGAACGAGAATGAGTTCAGTACAGTCAGACTCTTTATTTTTTCTTTTCACTAGTGGAGTTAGGCTTTGCTAGATATTAGGGTTACAAGTGTAATACACTTTCAAGCATTTGCAGACGTGAAGGCCATTTCTTCCGTGCAAGGTGTGTTTCTAACTTACTTTAGGCTTTTTTTTCACTCAAAATTCCAAAGGTAGTAAAATTCTATCATCAGTGTGACCCTCCACGTGTTGACTGTTGACATAAGCAGAGTTGGGGCAGCTGCTCTGATAACAAGGACTTTATAAGTCAGATGAGATGAGCAGTCAGTCCACACACCCCTGATACTCAGGTAAAGACATACTTACATGCATAATGTGCTTATTTTTGTACTGGGAGAAGAATATATTGAAACGTTCTTATAGTTATATGTTTTGAGGGTAAAATTCTAATATTTTTCTATCATCTGTCCTTCTACAGAAAGATGAACATGCATTTAAAAGTTGTAATCTTTGCTGTGTCCTTCCTGACAACTTCAGGTATGTTTATCTCCTCCTTTCCTCCTTTTTCTTCATTTTGCCATGTGATTCTTTATTTATGTAGATTTATGCTTTTTTTTAAAACTATAGGATACCCACTACACAGTGACAGCAGAGAGCCAACGTGGTCTGATGGAAAGACCAACCAAGCTCATGACAAGGCAGACCTCACAAAAGATTTGCAGTAAGTTGTCTTCATGAACGACCATATCTTCAGTGTCTAAAGACATATGCAAATATAAATACTTGCTTATTACTATTTTGTAGCATATAACCTGTCTTCACACGTTATAATTCAGTTCTTCTTTCTTGATTTCTGCAGAAAGGTTTACAAGAGCAGCATAGACAGCAGTGCACTTTACAACCAAGAACATGATGACAACCCTGTGGCAGAGGAAATGCAGCGCAAGCTCGCCATGGAGTCGGAGCGCCTGCGCATCCGTCTGCGTCAAGAGCTGGTGGAGCTGCGAGAGAGGCTGTCCCCATCTTCGGCGCATCTCAGTTCCCGCCTGGCCAGCATGAGAGAACGCTTAACTCCCCTGACTCAGCAGCTCCAAGGCTCTCTTAGTAGCAACAGCCAAGATCTGTGCAGCCAGCTGGGTCTCTATCTACAGGCTTTAGAAACAGCTGAGGCTCAGGAGGAGGCCAGTCCGTCTCTGTATCAGGAAGCCTTCGAGTTAATCAGCCAATCCCTGGAGCACAGCAGTTTTAAGTTTGCTAACACCATCAGTGACTTTTATACCAAAGCAAGTGGAGTGATTGAACATCTGAAACAGACTAGTGATCGTGAAGAAGAGCCAAGCACATCAAATGTATGGCTGGAAATGAGCTCCAAGTTGGGACAGGAAGTGAGTTCACTTAAAGAGGAGGCACAGAACAGAGTGGAGGCCCTGAAAGTACAGCTTTCTGCAGTGCTACAATCTGCACAACCTCATACAGCAGAAGTGAGAGGTAGCATAGAGCAGTTCTGCCAAAATGCATCCGTGGAGGTCCAAGTGCTTCAAGCTCGAATGGAAAGGCTGTTCACAGGGCTGGAAAAGGAGCTTGGGGTCCCAAGAGCCTCTAGCGCGACTTCTTCTTCATTTACACTCCAAAGTGGCTCTTTGCGGGAGGACTTCTCAGTTAAGCTCTCAGCTCTGATTCAGGACATTATGCAGTCAATGCAGTGACTACAGAAATCTGTATTCCTTTTCATTTATTTGTTTGTTTGTTGCCATTGTAGCAGCTCAGTGAGTATGTTGTAAATATGTCTGAAAGTGTGAATTTGATGCATTTGTCTCATTCTGTATGTGACCCGGTGAGGAATTGTCAATATGTATATATATGTATATATATGTATATATATATCGCTGTCTTTTGAGAGTAAAGGTATTCATGACACTGTACAAATGACCCTTTCTTTCTGTCAATTAATTATTGCATGTCAGTCACAGAGTCTCTGAGTTTCTTTGTTTGTTTGTGTTTATTTAAAGCATATACTTTATTTGCTTATAAGCAGTTGAGATTCTATAGAAGACATCTTACAGAAAAAACATCTTGTAGACAAGTATAATCAAAATTTATTTCTATTGCCATAAAATATCAGAATTACTTGTTTTTTAATTGCTTTACAGTTCAAGTTTGACTTTCCCTTCACAACTGACAACTAAGTATGGATACAAAATTATATTTAATAGGATGAAAACTACAACATTATCAGATTTTACCTCACAATCTACAGCACTATGCAGCTTCAGCATTGTACAAGGTGACAATGCAAAGAGAATTGGCTGGTTGATCTGTCAGTCCAGTGCAATTAAACAGCTTCAGAACAAACCAGCCACCAAGACCCAGCAGGACAGCAGGCGCACAGTCAGGCCTGTCATGTTATGGCCATCGCTGCCTGAAGTCACGGTATTACCTGATGCACACAAGAAGAGATGAATTAAGTTTGCTTTTTGAATTATGAAACAATATTAAGATGTATTTATGAGTCTAACTAAAGTATACTCACTGTCTTCTGCATTGGGAGAGTCTTTAATAAAGTAAAAGAAAAACGGAAAGTGAGAAACTTTGTAACTTAAGTATTCTTGGAAAATCGCAAGAAAAGAATAAAAATATGTTTCAAACCTTTAGCCATGTAAAGAGGTCCGACTGAAATGGTAGTTGATTCGCTGCTTTCTTTACCAAAAGGAACCAAAGACCTTTTTCTTCTGTTATTAGCACAATTCTGAAAATGTTTAACACAAAACATGTGGAAACTATGGATTTATAATATACATGTTAAGATAGGGATGAGCCTACAGCCCCAGGGATTTAGTGGCCCAACTGTGAACCACAAAGTGTTGCTGGTGGAAATAACAATCTCTTTCCTGCCAAGTTCTATAAAACCATTAAGTAATATATATTATATATTATTAAATATTGTCTGTGGTATCTTTTCTCTACCATGACTTTATCTGCTGTTTCAAAGAATGCGCTCATTCTTGACTTTTCAACTTACTTGAAATTACCTGAATTTGTTGACATTTGCTAGGCTCACAGAGTCTCAGCATGCAGTGCACATAGATGCTGGACTTTGCCTGGTCATGGTGCTGAACAAAGCGGAAGGCCTCAAAGTTAAACCGGGCAACCGTGGAGACGCCATTGCTCGTCACAGTCGTCCTGTTAGCTATATTGCAGCTGGTGGAAAGTGTTTTTTTTTTTTATTAGAGACATGAAAATATCTTAATGTACAGTTACACTGTGCTAGTGTGCGCTTTCTTACCCAGTGAAGACGTCATACTGCACGCTCTGTGGCATATTGTAAGGAGTTGGAGTAGCAAAACAACGATCCAAGAGTAAATTGAAACTAAAAAAAAGACAATACTGAATCAACAGGAATGAAGTCTGATGAGTTCGTTATGAGCATCCGAAAGGCATTTACTTACTTTTGTGTCAGATTATCAGCCTTGACCTCCACATATAACTTGGTTCGCAGCTCAAGTCCTGGTGGAGGCACCACTAACGGATAGTTATAGTTAGAGTCCTAGAAAAAGAGTGTCAGAGTAAACCAAGTCATTAGAAACACATCTGATTTGTGTCCTCATGAGCTGACTGATAATTTATACCTACGTTAAAAACACTCATTTTGAGTGAATCGATGAAGGTCCCATTATTGTTGCTGGTTGCCACAGAGACTGAGGAGCTAGAAAAATAATTGAAAACATGCAAAAAAAGACAGAGAAACATATGGTAACTTTTAGATTTGCTGTATAAATGCGCAATAAGAAACACATCTCTGGAGTAAGTATATCTGGTTCCTCACGCTGTAATCTGTGTATTGTTCAAAAGGTATTGCAGTGGATATCGGCAGGAGAAGTGGTAATAGAGATCTGTGGAGTAGCTGATCAGCCCCTGGTCAGATCTAGGTGTGTTAATGTATCCTGTAACAATAACTGCCTGGATACTCGAGAAGCTGCTGAAGGGACCTGAAGGGTCTGGGTTTTCATCTACAATCTAAGAAAGATAGAAAGAGATATGATTGTGGTTCATATATGCTGCTAAACAGTTTCCCAAAAAGCAGCCAGATATCTAACATCTGGCAGCTCCATTTTCCAGATATGTGTCATTTTTTGCCAATCTCTCCATTCTCCAATATCCAATAACCTGCAGAGACTGGCGACAGGAGTTATCCTGACTCTGGTTGACAGGAAGCTGGAAATGGACGACCGGAGGGTTCACACTGGTGTCCACAGAGCCCTGGCACGCTGTATTACTGTACTGCCCATTCAGTGCTAGCTCTGTGGCATTGAAGCCAGCCCACTGAACTGTGCATAGGTTGATGTCCAGGGTAATCTTGCTGGTGCCACATTGAACCATTAGGTCTGAGTTTTCTGCGAAAGAAAGAAATTTTAAAAACCCTGGGAGTTAAATAGTTGTTTAATTTTATATATTAATAATGTGATTTTTTTTTTTTTAATTAAAAGGTTAAATGATTATGATTTAGTGGCTGCCATGTTTAAAGCCTAAATCTTGTACAGCTAAATAAATATCTACCAAATTTGGTCAAAAAGTTTTAAAAAGAGCATTATTTTTGTTTTCTTAATAGCACTGATATTTTATTTGTTGAAAGTCACACAAAAAGTACCTGGGGTCCTTTGATATTCAGAGGAGCAGTTATAGAGGCACCGAACAGGCTGCAAAAGCATCACCAGCAGGGGGAGACAACAGTAAAGAGCCATAATGGCAGTTCCTGTAAAAGGAGTAAAACAACAGTAGCAACAGTTATTTTTATTATTTTATGTGAAAAATGTGTAAATAAGTTGCTGTTTTTCTACTAGATGATTCCAATGTTTATAATAAGGTCTACAATCATGTGGAAAGGTCCGGAGCCACACTTCATTTCTTTAGAGAAGCCAGACGCTTTTGTAATTTCTTTTTAAGTGGTCTTGAACAGTTTTCTGGGGGGTTTTTCTTTTAATTTCACTGACCTATGATAATAGTAGATAACCTATCAGAGAGCCAATTTTAAATTGTATCATGCCTGGTATATCACAGTATGCAGTCCTTAAAAAACCAGAGGAGGACAAAAGAAGAAGTGGTAGGCCTAAAAAACTATCTACAGCACATGAACAAAATCTGAAAATAATGTCCTTAAGAAATTAGATAAATACAGCAATGACCTGACATGGGACCTGAGAGATGCATCTGGCCCTTTAGCGAATTCATCTACTGTTCACTGAAGCCTCGTCAGAAATGGTCTCAGTCGAATTCTGGCTGTCAAGAAACCATTCTCAAGGAAGGAAATGGGGCGAAAAGGATGTTTGCCAATTTACACAAGAACTGGACTGAAAATCAGTGGCATCTTGACATGGAGCTGACCAAAAGGCAACCACCATCCAAAGAAAAGCTTTGAGCTTCAAGAAGCCTGAAGAACTATTCTTTAAGACTACTTAACAATAGATGTATCATTGCACCAATTTCCCATTTCCACATTACTGTATTTTTAAAAAATGACAATTGACTGAATCCTTTTTCACAGTACTGCATATAATTCTTTATTTTAGGAAGAGACCTATGCAACAACCAGAAGAGGGTCTTACCTTGGTGATACCTGAGCAGGTGCTTGTCACAGTATTTGAGATATATGGCTTATATAGTATTCAGGATACATACCACAGTTGCGTGACTCAGTAGCCCTCCCTTTGTCTAATTTTAGACCCCCACACACACACACACACACACACACACACACACACACTTTCCCCTATCTTTGTGTACTGGGACTTGTGTGACACAGCTCCCGCAGGTTAGCTGCAACTGTTGTTTCGGGTTTCTTCCATCAGAAATCATTATCAAAGAACAGAAGTTAAATATAGCTGTCGGCTGTCGCACCTTCCTGCAATGAGGCAAGTGAGGTTTAAACCTTGATGCAGTGTGCATATTTGGTTGTTGAACTTTTCAACTGACTTCAGACAAAGTGAGCCACGGACACTTTTCTCCCTTACTTAATTTTTCACTATAACTTCTTACAAAAATCAGGCAACATTACTGAAGACCTGCAGGTTTTTCATTATCATATTGCAGCTAATGTTTCTAATAAAAAAATGCCTGAAACACATGCAGAGCAAATGCATTTTACAAAGCAGAACCCAGGCCAATGCATAAATTTAATAACTGAGATCCTCCATCGACTTGCAAATAATTCAAGAATCAGATTTCAAAAGCAAAAGCAAAAAAACAAAAAGACTAAACATACATGCTTCAAGAGTGGCTTTATCTCTTGAGAATTATGCACAATGAATGCTTGAGAGGTGATCTTGCCACAACAGCCTATTAAAAACTTGCTGTTAGTTCCCCTTGCATGTCAGACTTATTTCAATCTTGATAGAACTGCATTGCCTATAGACTAGATACCTATAGGCCATAACTGTTACAACTCTACTGAGAACACCCATTGTTCACTAGTAATATAGAAGAAAATTAGCTTAGTGTTCTGCTAAAGAGCCCAAGGTGAAAGAAAACATTTGTCACTCTATCCAGTGTCACTCTGTCCTGATTTTTACCTCAGAGGAAACTTGTTTAGAAAAAATTCACAGGCCATTCTTCCACTCCTTAGTCCTTGTATTGTTATATTTTTTTCCTGCAATGACCTTGACTGCACACATGGTTGTAGTGCTTTTTGATAGAAAGTGTGGTTGGTTTGTTTGAATTGTTGTACCAAGTGTGAAATAAATAAATAAATAAATAAATAAATGAAATGAAATCAGTGAATTATGCAAGTAGAATGATTCAGTTCAAATCCGTTTTATTTATATAGCACCAAATTACAACAACAGTTGCCTCAGCACATTTTATATTGCAAGGTAAAGCCCCTATAATAATATACAGAAAACAGAGAACATGATGGTCACATGTCCAGAGGTTAATGGGTCAGCTTTAGCCACCAATGTCTCAAACACTGGACATGTGTGGCTTAATCTTAATATTTAATAGTTTATCTTAATACTTAATGTTTATCTTTATAAAGACTAAGATTAGGTATCAAACCTATTTCATTTAATAAGCTTAACAGAAGCACTACTACTGTAAAAATATGTGAATTTTACTGTGAAATTAACTTGCCTGATGCATCAATACATTGCTCCCAGAACAGGGGCTGAAATCAACTGTAGTGTCACCATCTTTAGCAGGGTATGTTTCACAGACCACACAGGATTATCATGACAGTGAGCTCCAACAAGGATTTGTGTGCAGCTTTACTGGCTCCTTTCAACAAGAACTATAATGGTTACTGACATATAATCACACTAGAAAAGTATAAAACCAGGGCACAAGAGAAGGCAAGGATTAGGATTTGGAGGAAAGAAGATACGCTGGGAAGCTTGTGAGAAATTGGTACTGTACTCTGCAGACATGTACTGCAGAGAAAATCCCCACTGTTACAGATAACCCCTCTGGGTGGGAATATAGAATATCACTTGGACAAGAAACTGAGAAACTTGTATGTTTAATAACATTTGTAATGCTTCGTTGGAGAGGGTTCATTTTTTATTTATTTTGACAACTTGTAATAAATACACAGATAATTGCTCCTATGACATAATGCTGTAATCATCTTACACTGTAAAACAAATCCTGAATGGGTTTCAGTTGCTTTTGATGGTAACAGATATTGTGTTGGTTACTCACATCAAGTGGCAGAAGAAGAAGGATGAGTAAAACTACCAAAGCAGTGATCCCACTAGAAATATATATATATATATATATATATATATATATATATATATATATATATATATATATATATATATATTTATATTAGGGGTGCAACGATACACAAAATTCACGGTTCGATATTTTTTCGATACAAAAAAAATGTTCATGCATTTTTAATTTGTCATTTATTAAAATTATAAATATATATTTTAACTCAAAAGTACAGTTTTTAAATTTAACCCTAACCCTTGTGCGCGTTTTTTATTTTGACAGCGAATGCGCACCTGCGGACCACTTATGTGCAGCCCTGGTTATATAGCTCGTCATATCGCAGCCACAGAAATTCTTTTGTCCATGAAACCATAAAGCTGCACTTTCTTTTTGCCTTATAGTCTGATTTGTCATAACTTCTCCGTTTTGTGTTAAGCTTTTCTTTGGCTGTCACTTCTTCACCCTGACCTGTCTTATTTGGCTCAGCAGAACTGAAATGCTTTTACACGCGCACTCACATAAGCTCAGCGATTCTCTGCGCGATCAACCTCTCACATGTTTAAGCTTGCTGCGGGAGATTTCACTTGTCATGTTTGCATAGTAAGCTAACGATTAATAAGACAATGTCAGAGGAATTGGTGCGCAAATTATCATCACTCACAGATCAGTGCTGTCGCTCTCTATACACAGTTCGCACGATTGCAAAGTGAAAGCAAAAAAACAAGCGCAAATTCAAACGCGACTTCAATATGTCACATATTGACAGTGGCTCACCGATGCCAATGACATAATTACCCAGCTACATTTCTGAAAGAATGCAAAAGCATTGACATATATTTTCCTACAATAGCCCAACGGGCAGGGCAGAGATAGATTTTGGTACCCCGACTGAAAAAATCGCTAGCTCCGGGACGTCGGGCTAGCGATATTGCGAGCCCTGTATCTGATTGAGGAATCACTCATCTTTGGAAAAGAGAGTTTATTACAGAGAAATGGCTCTTTCCAAAATAAAAGCTATACTATCCGCTTCTTCTGGGCTATATTCTCAGCAGCATAAGGAGAATCATGTGCTAACAGCTGTCTAAATGACTCGGCTAAAGTTAGTAGCATGCTTGTTGTTTTTGTCTTTGCACTAGGATGATGTCGGTGTAAATGTGCAGTCATATTCGTTGTGTTCCCACTAGTGCTTTCAGGTTAATCTCGTTGAAATGACCTTAACGCCACAACACGGCAAATCTCCGTTAACGAGCTACCGCCGATAGCTCCGTGCATGGGGCTAGACGGCCAACACGTTAACGAGCTAACTGCGCTAACACACTAGTTCACACCAATGTAATTGAGCATTGCATGGCACATCCAACATACTGTTTTACTTTAGTCCATGACTCGCTTACCTTCAGGGTCATACGTCACATGAAAACCAAAATAATTCCAAACGCCAGATCTGAATGAGGGTCAATTTGCCTGTTGCAAGGAGAGCTTAACTTCTGTCTCGCTAGCTTGCCCTGTGCTCTTCCTTCTGACTATGCTGTCTGTGTTGAGCGCTCAGTGGATCTGCGCTCGACAGTGCAGCCTAGGCGGAGTAGTCGAACACAGATTCACTGAGCGCTCCACACAGACAGCATCGTCAGAAGGAAAATTGATAAAATAAATTACAAATGTTGTATTGTTCGATACATATGCGTACCGAACCGAAAGCACTGTATCGAACGGTTCAATATCGATACGAATATCGTTGCACCCCTAATATATATATATATAATTAATATTATTGCTGAACTGTACTTAAAGTAAACAAAAGTAAAAGCATTTGTTCTACATAAAAAAAAATCCTCTGCAACAAATAAGTGATTTCAGGAATGGCTGATGGTTTGTTACTAGAAACCCACAACTCTCAAGTTTAACCACATGTTAATACCGCATTAAATCCAGTTCTACCAAATAAATGTAAAAGTTTTCTTTAACTTTTCTGTAATGTGTTACTTTTTTGTAACGTACAAGAAAATATAATTATTTACATAAATAAATCTTTTTTCATAAATAATAATAAATATGGACCTTTTTCAGATCACAAACTGCTCTACGAGATCAGGTAAATGAAACGCAAGTAAGAAATGTATGCGATAAAAAAGACCATTCAAATTAAAGACTTAGTTTTCAGTCAAGGTAGGAAGTGGTGCTGCAAAAATAATCAGTACAATCTTAAAATCGATTCCAATGCATACTGATGTGATCCCATCACTTTGCTCAAGTTCAAATCATGGCACCTGAGTTCTGTATAGTCTGCAGTCATTCAGTAGGTTAGGAAGTAAAACAGTCATTGTAGTAATCTAGATGTTAAGAGACAAAAGCATGTAAAATAGTCTGTGTCTTTAACCTTCTAGGACCCTGCGTCCACATATGTGGACATCACATTTGGGGTTATTTAGACCAAAATACTAAATCTTGCTCTACAAGGGCCTAATATCCCCTTACAAGGACATTATACTGCCACTGTTCTATCGAAATTTTAAATGAATCCTCATATGTGGCTCTCATTTTTCTTACAAACAAAAATCAGGTAAAAAAAAAAAAATCTGGCAATTCTTTGTTTTTACCTTCATCAGGTCCCAATCATCCCAAATATCAAAGAGAAATTAAAAATGCATGCCATGAAAGAGTTTGGGTCTTAGGAGGTTAAATATTAAAATGGGTCTTACTTTTGAAATATTTCCATAAGTAAAGATTAAAACATGACTGTGTTAGTTTACAGGCTTAAAAGTAAATAGTTGGAAGAAAAAAAATGAGTGTAGTTGGTAAGTAAGGATAATATTTTCTATTTTAAGTTTGGTATCCAAAGTAAAGAAAAAAAGCTGAATACCTGAGTTGATGTGAGTCATTACTTTCTGGACACTTAAACAGTTTAAACCATGAATGGGAGTGGCTGCTTAACCTTACTTCTGTGTGGTTTGGTGTCATCTGCTGGGCAAAATTAGACAGAGTTCAAATGCTTTGTTGTTGTTGGGTCTGGGTTACAACTCGTGATTTGCCAGAGCTGAAGAGTTCAAACCAAGTGACACAACTTCCACTCCAGCAGAGTCACTCAGAAAGTTCGAATAAATATCCAATAAAGCGATACATGAAAAATTCAGGTACAATTTTTTTTAATGAAGTTTACATTAGTGGATTCATTATGTTTGTCTTGCTTATTACGAGCTGTGCAAAGCAGTGAAATCCATAGGTCTATTTATTGTATTGTATGGATATAATTGGCACTTTGAAATAGGCTTAGTATCGCCTAACATGATGATGGATTTAAGGTGGATCCTGAGCTCGAGGTGTTGTAGTTGTAAGTTGTATTTTATGCAGCTTTGCTACTAAAATAGTCCCTCTTATATTATTTTCACGTTTCCAAACTTAAAAGATGAATCTGCCAGTGTCTCTGCAATAATCCTGAAGGGGTTGCTTGCAAAATAACAATTCTGGTTTACAGTCTAGCATTTGAGTCCTCACATGAAGTTATCCACGTTGCATTCCTGTGCTGAGCAAATAAGATTTGAGCCTGTTGCCCGATAATAAACTCAATGATGATGTGAGGAGAGGCTCAACAGTGGCAGGGTTTATAACACACAGTCACAGCTCTTCATCACATGACAAACGTTTGCCTTCACCAGCCAATAATCAAATTTACTGCACAGGCAGCAAAAGACCAAAATGAAGGAGAGGAAATCAGTCCAGAGGCTCAGTCTCTCTAGAGATACCCACATGACCGACACAGCTGTGTCACCAACAAAGAGACAGCCAGCGAGACTGCTTGATCCCAGGTAGCAGACCACATGCCTTACTAACCTATGATTATCTGTCCTCTCTCAGCTCTCCACAGAATGGTATTTTTACTCCACTTCCAAGGTCATGTGTTGATAGCTGTTATTAGAGGACATGCAAGACCACAGGCTGAAGCCAACATCTGTGTTGTGAGTCTATGTGAGTGTCTTTATGTCTTAAAAATGTGTTTGATTCTTTCTGTATATCTCCACCAAAATAATCTTAACTCATCAGCATTACAGTGCAAGCAAGTACAAGCCTTTGATGGATACACTCTGGAAATTAGTCTGGAAGTCCTAAGAAGAGGGGCTTTCTATTTTTCCTATATTTTTCCTATCCATCCATCCATACAGATAAACTGTTTTCTTTATGTGTGTTTGTATATGTTTCCAATAAGAGAACTGTAGTGGAAATATGCCATTATGTTACTACGACTTAGGTTGAAATGTGCAGTTTTTTTATGTACAATTATCTAAAAAGTTATGATGGGATTTACCTGAAATATTTACCAAACGTGGGACTTTAGAGGTGCAATTTAGAGGATTTTGTGTTGGGAAGCAGGTACATTGTGCGTCATATGTTAACGTTAACAAATACTTGTGAAATTAAAATAAGACAAAATGGGGGGCATTATCAAAATATTCTTAAGAAAACATCAAAAAGCATGTCCAGATATGCTTCTTGATGCAAGGACTCACCTGATGCAGGTGCAGATTGGGCACTTGTCTTGTGATCTGATTGCACACTGACAAGTGAAGATAGCAAACAGATGGGTGACTATGTATGCAGTCTTCAGTTGGTTTTATGGCTGCAAAGGCCAGTGCATATAATTCAGTCCACTCAGTTCCTCTTGATCAGAGAAAGACCCCCACCCTGGAAATGACTACTGACTTCACATTCATTTAGAATAGTGATGAAATAATTTGGCCAGAAAGAAAAATATCTGGTGGAGCTGACGTTGAAATTTGATTTATTTCCATTTTATAACTCATGACTGATCCAGACAGTCTAACCTCAGTCATTTCTACTCTGAAAATTAAGGAAACCAGACCAAAGCAATGAACAGGAAGTGCGGGTCTAAAAAAAAAATACTTTCCTCTTCCTCCACTGCCTGTTTTCCTGTTTTATGGGCAATCCCTCGCTCTCTTCCACCCAATTCCACTTTATCTTTTACTCTGTAATAATCTTACTTCGTGTCCTTACTGTTTATCTCTCTTTAAATGTTGTTTTCACGGTGTGGTCTAAATCATTTTCCTCTAAACGTATTACTTACTGACGCATTTCTTTTAGTTGTGATCAGTATGTTTTTAAATAAATAAAATACAAAAAGCAGCATAATATCAGATCAACTTGTTTATCAGAAAGACACAATGAAAAATTGAATTCTACTTTTAACGAGCAACACAACATTTTGAAGTAAACCTGTTTTTTCCTCCTCTGAGCTGTTTTTCCCTGGACATGGCACTCAGCCAGAAAGAATGAAAGATGCTCATTAACAGTTTTAATACAACGCGCATGATATGCACAAAGAACTCTATTCATCCTATCATGGCATCAGTATATATGAAATGGGACTCTGCATTGTTGATTAAGAACTGCGCGGACTTATACCTCAGTGATTACAGCTAAAAAGAACACAAACTCTATTTTTTCTTGCGACATATGTACTTTTTTCTTTTTCTTTTCTTTTCTTTTTCAAAAATCGGCCTCTGTCTCTCCCTCCTGGTTTTTTTTTTTTTTTCCGCCTCAGCAGACGGCATATGCACGCCTTCAGCAAGACGACCCACTTTTAGGCTGAATAGACTATTCTGCTGCTCCCTCTGTGTCATCACTGTGTTTACCACGGAGGTCTGAAGCTCAAGCTCATATCCCAACTCCCTAGTTTACACCTTATTTACGATTCCAGCACACTAGGTGAACATGTAGAGATGGATTTTATGAAGCTGTTTGGCACTGTTATCGCCGTTTTGTTCCAGCCTGGCTCCACTTCTAAACTTAATGGTAAGAATTTCCTTCGAAGTGGGGAAAACTCCCTTAAAAAAAACGTATAGTAGTTTTATTTCCGAGTTGTACGATTTTTGTTGTTTTTGTTTTGTTTTTCGCTGAGAAAGCTTCGATAATATCTGAATGACAAGACCATGAGTTGTATTTGTGTTGTTGTTGTTGTTGTTGTTAATGTTTAAGTTAACGGGCTTAAACCAGAACCGCTGGAAAACTTGTCCTCGGTGTGTGTGTGTGTGTGTGTGTGTGTGTGTGTGTGTGTGTGTGTGTGCTATAATCATAAACAGACAGCAGTCAAACTCACAGCACAGCAGCATGCGATTAGGTGGGCGAACTCATTTAATATGAGGAAGAATTATAATTTAACACCTTTAACTGTACTATAGCGCATCAGTAGGACTAAAAGGATACAATAATGCTGCTAACTATAGGCCTAATCACAACAATAGCCATAACTACGCCAACATAATGTAAATCCGTATGCAGTATTGTAGTTTTTCCCCTCACAGTCTCCACTGCGAGCCAGTCTGAAGGTATTTCTAGCCCATGGTTTGATCCCTTGTCTCTCCCAGGCTAGCGTAAGCGACGTGCAGCAAGTAGCTAACTAGGATCAATTGATTGTGAAAAGCTGAAGAGACTGGGACAGTTGCAACACTTTTTGCACTTCTCTCAGTCACTCTGGCGTTGTTTGGCTTACTTCTCGTCTGGGCAGACGTTGAGATCTTGGTCATGTTTCCCTTGAAAGAGATATTAATCTCAAGGGATTTCCTGGTTAAATAATGCCAGTGATCAAAGGAGACTAGCCAGACTGCTTTGATTTGATAGGAAAACAACAGTAACTCAAATACCAACTCCTTACAAGCAAGATATGCAGAAGAGCATAGCTGAACACACAGTATATCAAAGCCTTGAAGATGATGGGCAGCAGCAAAAGACCACACCAGGTGCCACTGCTGCCTAAGAAAAGCAATGGAAGCTGAAGTTTGCATGGGGTTTGCAAGATTATAAAAACATCGCCTGGTCTGATGAGTCTTGATTTGTGCTGTGACATTTGGTTTGCAGGGTCAGGATTTGGTGTAAACAGCAGGAAAGGATCCATTCTGCCTTGTATCAGTGGGTCAGGCTTGTGGTGCTGGTGTAAAGGTGTGGGGGACATTTTCTTGACTCACTCTGGGTCCCTTTGTACCAACTCAGTGTTGTTTAAATGCCACAGTCTACCTAACTGTTGGTGACCATGTCCATCCTTTAATGACTGTAGTGCCTAATGAAGGTTCTGATTAGTGCATATGATGTATCACTCAAAATCTTGATGTGACTTTTGAGAAAGTCAGAAGTTTCACATGACCCAGTCTCAAAGGATGTTTGCACCATGAAGAAACTTGATTAAATCTGACTAATTCATTCATTGCATAACTACTATTAATTAATGATAGTTATAAAATAGCAATGACTTTGCTGATCTTGATTTAACTTGCAGATTCTGCTGAAGACAAGTTCTGTATGTTTTTATTTTAGTTAGATTTATCAGCACACAATGTCATTTAATTCAGATTTTACCCTTTTTTAAAGTTTGGTTCTTAGTTTTACTTCAGTTTTACTAAAATTGTTTATTCATTAGTTTAATTTTAGCAAACTTCAACAACCTCGCACTGCAGCGAAACACAGCCACGTGTTTTCGATTGTTCTTGGGAATGTATAGGCAATCAGAACACAACAAATTCAATTGTGCATTTTAGTATAAGAAAATGGAAACAAGGGAGGTTTTTTAGCCTGTCATGGTCTCATATTTCTTCATTCTTTTCATCAGATGCAATAGGATAAAGTGCGCATAAACTAATTAAAAATCTAGAAAACCTAGAAAAACATTATTCTGATGACTGCTTTGATATGGTTGCCCTGCTCTCTCCCATGACAAAATATCATGTACCAGCCTGACACACTTAGTTTGATGGATGTGGAAGTCAGAAAAACAGTGATTAAAACTGAGTCTGGACATACAGAGGGTTGAGACAGCAAATTTTGAAATGTGAAAAAATGAGAGTAAAATTATTTTTACTGGAGTGAGACTGATGTAGAAAAAAACCCCTTTTTTAAGCCCTTGAAAGTAAAGGTATAAATATCAGTACCATCTGTACCATTGCAGTGGAAAGAATTTGGCAATGCAACCCAAACATTCTGGTTCCTATTTTTTGTCTGTGACACTGTAAGCAGCTTAAAATCTTCCTGCCACACAGATACCACAGGAAGGGTTCAGAAAACAAAAACCCTGCATTTATCATCTTGTTTTATCCTCAATGCTCCCGGTTGGCGTCCAGGGCAAAGAATATGCCGGAGCGGGACACAGCGTCCGTGTTACAAGGCGTCCTACATCCACGACAGCAGGCGAAGGCTGACCTTTGAGGATGCCAGACAGGCCTGCAGGTTGGACGGAGGCGAGCTGCTAAGCATCGAGACGGAAAGTGAGCAGCAACTGATAGAGAGGTACATACAAAAGCTGACCAATAGAGATGGCGACTTCTGGATCGGGCTCCGTCGCAACCCGCAACGTTACAGCGTCGGGACGTCAAGCCCAGGTTGCCCCTCGCAGTATTACTGGCTGGATGGAAGCAAGGCTAAGTTCAGGTTTTTCCTCTTTGTTTTAAAATATATTTTTCATCTGTGTAAATGTTTAAGCTGCATCTGTGAAAACAGTAAGAGTGGCCCCCGAGACAGTGTGCTGCAGATGGAAGTGGAAAAAGGCTGTATTCAATGATGACTCAGAAAAAATATTGGATTAGGTGATGTTTGTGTGGGAGTGAAGGAATGTCTAATGTCCTTTGCAAGAATTTGGGATTAAGATAGAAATAAATGACACACTGTTTGAGCTCAGGACAGCACGGTGGTGTGGTGGTTAGCATTGCTGCCACACAGTAAGTGGGTCCTGTGTTTGAATCCAGCATCCACCAGTGAAGCTTGCACGCTCTCGTTATATCTGAGTCCATTCTCTTGAGGTACCATAGGTTTCTCTCGCAGACCAAACACGTGCAGTTTAATGAGGTTTGTAATTGGTGATTGTAAATTGCCCATAGGGGTGAGTAAGAATAGTCATCTGTCTCTGTCAGCAGTCAAGCAAAAGAATGAAAGAAAATTAATATATAGTCTAAACTTGTGCATCTTATTTGTTGCAGGAACTGGCACTGGGACGAGCCATCGTGCGGTAAGGAAATGTGCGTAGTTTTGTATCACCAGCCCTCTGAAACACCTGAGGGTCGTTTCCTGTTCCAGTGGAATGATGAAAACTGCAGCTCCAAGAACAACTTTGTCTGCAAATACGCAGAAGGTGAGCTGGTATGCCTCACACATACCAGTGATCTAGCTGGCTTAAGAGTGCTGGAAAATGTTAAAATTTGGTACTCTTGGTTGTTTTTTTAGTTCCTAAATCTACAAAACTAGAATTTTATTGTCTAGGGATCGCTGCTACAATGTATCCACTGCTGCCAGCAGCTAAAACTAAACAGAAAGAGTTTTAATGGTATGTTTTCTTACAACCGACATTAAAATATAGCTGATTACATGAAAAGAGGGGAAAAAATGACTCATTTCTTTCCATAAAGCAACCTTTAGTAGTCTCACCCATGTATTGCTTTCTTCCTCTGAATAACACTAATTTATTTCCCTGTTCTGCAGAAAAAGTACCAGTATTTACTGAGGACAGAAACACAGCACATGCAGGTACTTGTCAGCTTAGAAATGCTAATATTAGAACGTGATACAACGTCTGCTGTGTACTGTGCATTCTGAAAACAACCATGTATTCCATGTAATGTGATCGCATGAAAATTTTTATATTATACATAATATTCTGTATGTTCGATTGCATTTTGTTTATTGTCCTTTGAGACACCCAACACCTGCAGGAAGCATCCTAATCAGATGCCTGAACCACTTCGACTGGCTCCTTTCAATGTGGAGGAGCAGCAGCTCTACTCCAAATCCATTTTGAATAACCAAGCTCTTCACCATTACTTTAAGGGAGAGCTCAGCCACCCTTCTCATTGCTTATATCTGCAGCCTCATTCTTTTGGGTATTACTACAGTCTTCATAAACACATAAAAGGCTAAAGAAAATTTATACATGCTTGTGACCTCTTTTAAACACCTTTTCTGCGAGAAACATGGTAAATGGGCTACATACTACATGCGTCATTCACCCATGCAAACATATTCATAAAAGCACTTTTTTTCTACTCATAAATCCTTTCTAGCTAAATTTCACACACATTACTCCGATAAATGCATTGGAGAGCAACCTGAGGTTCAGCATCTTGTCTAAGCATATTTGGTATGCAGACTGGAGCAGCCAAGGATCCAGCCACCAACCATATAAAGATAAAACACGAAGATTCTTTGGAGAACTCTATTTTTTTAACTGCTAAATTTTCTAGAAATTAAAATGCAACTGTCCTCTGCAGTAGAACTTATGCATCATATGCGTCAGCTGTAATAGTCTATCTATGGGTGAGTTTAGTGAAATCATACATTATGTGATATATGTATATATATATATCTATATCTATCTCATGGAGTAATCGAATCATTTAAAATATCTTTCACACGCACCTGTTGATTTTGTTTTCTGGTTTCTCTAGTTCCATCTTTGATTCCAAGCATACTGTCAACCACAGAAAGTAATGAAAGGATAAAAATAGCACTACCTGAATCCTCTGGTAAGAAAGGAAAGAAAATATTCTTGATACTCTGAGGTATGTTTTGGGAAGCTATGAAAAACCACTGTGTCACAAGCAAAGTTCTTTTGTTCACAGTATCTTTCTCTGGCAACACCCTCGACATTTCCTACATCCTTTATGCGACTATCCCTGCGCTACTGTTGCTGTTGTTTGCAGCTGTTGGTTTCTTTTGCTACAAACAGCATGCTAAGAGGTAAAACAGACAGCTATAACAATTTTTTTTAATGCATTTGATTATATGAGTATGTCCTGTTGATTTTAACTTTGGCCCTCTTTCATATTTAGGAGGAAGACAGAAACAGAAAGCTATCCCAGCAGATCAAAACAGTGGGTGCTAGCAACAGCTTCATCTTGCCCTGTGCAAGGACCTTATGCCTACAGTGACATTACCAAACTGCCTCACACTGCTCTGGACAGCAGGATAGCAGCAGAAATCATGACAAAGTACTCCGGTTCTCCGTCCCATGACTCCCTGTGCAACGATTATGAGAATGTGTCGTGTGTGGACAATGAGAGCGGCTTTGTCACCAATGACATTTACGAGCCCTGCAGAGCTCAAAGCCGGCGCTGCCGCAGTCAGACTGGATGGGTGGAAAATGAGATCTATGGATAACACCGGTGTCTGCAAATGTCCGTCAACCACAGACAGACTACAGTTACACTGTGCGGTGCAGGATTTCTAAACAGCTTGGCCATATCTGTACAGGTTTCACTCAATTTTCTAGTCCTGCATGTAGAATGTACTGTCTGCAAATCAGTGTATTCCATAAAACAGGGGTTCTTAATGTTTTGTCCATGACTTGGTATTCACGTACACATGACTTTATATTTCTGATGTTTTAATAAAAATGTGTTACAGTCAGACCAATGGCACTGTTAACTCCGTGAATCACTGTGATAGCATGCTGATAGATGTAGACACATTGTTTTCCATATTCACCATCGTAGTATGGATGCCCAAAATTGCAGACTAGTTCCACACACTATATAAAGCTGAAGCCGATCAAATCTGATTGAAAAAGAAAAGGATGAGAAGTTGAAGGATTGCCAAAGTGATTCTGATGAGGGCACAAATGTGTGTATACAATTTCATAATAATCCATCCAACAGCTGTTGAGACCCTTACTGTAATCCACTAATCTTATAGTGGCACTTACTACATGACAGGCTATGCACTGAAATGCAAAGGCTGGAAACTGCAAAAATATAAAACCAAATCATGCCATAAAGGTTCTAATATTTCATAAGGTTAATGAAAAGTGGGTGAAGATATTACAGAAAAGTTAAAGTGGAATATCAAAAGCATTAGTCTATTTATCGCCTGGGGAGAATGCACAAATTTCCAAGGCAAATTTTGATCCTGTATTAAAGTAATTTAGGCTAAAGGGGCAGGCCATCTGATAGACTGCTGATAATGCTGTCCTTAAAAATTGTGTTATATTTTAAGTTAACTGAATAAATGGTAAGACCAATTCATCAAGCAGCTAAAGATGCAGGTCATGTGTGCACAGGTCTCTAAGCTAAGCTAACAGAATGGGCTTTGAGGGGTTTTTTTTTTCAACTCAAAGAAAAACACATATTTGTGCCCACTTATTTCCTTTGTTCAGTTTAAACCTTCGGCTCTAATAAATTATGCAACATTACAGCAGCACTAAAGTTTTTAGAAGTTTTAGGAGGCATTAATGAAACCAAAGAAGCATTAATAGTTCAGGTCATCTTGGTGGTGCAGCAGCACTGCTGAATCTGACATAACAGATTATGCAATTAGCCTAATCCTGCAATATTGCACACCCACAGAGTTACTCATTTTGTAAACAATCGCACATTAAACTACTCAGCTTCTCTTTTTACAATAATGTCAAAGGATATGATGAGTCAGAAGACAGAGACGGTTTGCTTGTTGGCTTGCTGCTGTGATGGAGACTCCAACCCAGGGACTTTTTTGACCTTTTCTCTAAACTTGAACTTTGGTGTCATCCCTGTGTAAGGCTTCCTGTTTGGTCTCTGATGTCAGAGCCCAGCAGAGAACATGAGGAAACACCGATGGCTGAACTGCTGTGGCCAAAATAAACCTCAAAGTTGTGCGGTTTCCTGACTCCACCTGATTGTGCACGAGGTTCAACTTTCCCACTGATCTGACAGAAACTTGAGGCCAGTTTAAAATATATCACACGTTAATCAGTGCATGTGCATTTCCATGTTCATTTTTAAAGATCACTCTTTACGTTACATATACAAATGTCTGTGTTTTTTTCTAAATGTGCACTGAGTGGGTGTTGGATCGGTGTCTTGGAAAGATGTAGCAAGCCCAGTAAGGAGAGGCTGAGTGTGTTCTTGGAGAATGTTAGACAGGAAATGCCAAAAGCACATCTGGAACTCTTACATTCAGGAAGTCAATGCGTGACAGCGGAGGCCTTCGGAGCGCTGCTCTGCCTGCCTGCTTAGCAATCCACTGTTCTCCGTTTGACTGTCACTACACAACATGAAGAAAAGCAGTGCCAGTTGCAGAGCTGTGCTGTAATTCCGACATGAAGATTGCTTCTTTTTCTGATGTGTAGTTAAGATATTTTGGCTGCATTCTTTGTTTAATAATAATATAGATATACTGGTGGGATCTGCTTTAAAGCTGCTTGAAAGCATGGAGCGTAATCAGTCAAGCACTGAGGAAAAGGAAAATATGGAGCCTCGTTTCAATTTTCTACTTTTGCCAACAGATGGTGCTGTCATGTAGCTGACAAAAGTTTCTTTGTGGCTGATAAAATGTCTGATTTTATATGGAGCTCTGCATATTCCATTATGTAATGTTATAGATTAGAAATAATGCACGTTGCATAGCTGGATTAATCAGCTATATATATATATAGATAGATAGATAGATAGATAGATAGATAGATGGTTTTATTGCTTCTTAAATTTTTTATTTTTTTTTAACTTTTTTTTGCAGACCCCACTCTGGAGGCTTTCAGGCCGGTTCAGACCGCTTTTAGCCCCTGTCTCCCCCTGCATTTTTCACTCGCAGCTGACAAAAGCTTATTAAACACCTGCAGGGCAAAAACTTCAAAGTTACCTATGCGTGCAATCAAGAAGGGCAGGCGAGCAAACAGATTTCAGAATAGCAATTTTACCGGTTGACGTAAGAGGTGGGTCTGGTTGTCCTGGCAACCAATTGGCACTGAAGTGTGGAGCGGCTCGGTGGCCCCGCCCCCTGTACAAATACCCCTATGGCTTTGACGTCAATACACGTCAACCGGAGAACATGATGCCTCTTTGCAAGTCAACTCGTGTGCTCTGTCGCTGATAGAGGCGCCTCAAGCTGAAATATTATAGCTCTATTGTACTGACGAACGTGGTGTGACAGCCCGCAGGCTCAGCAAATGGCCAGCTTCGTATCGCCACACTAGCGGACAGGGTCGCCACAGTGGCGTTCAGGCGGCCGAGGGCGACACAGAAATCAACTTTGTGTATTTTAATGGACACGCTTCGAGCGGCGGCGGCGGTGGCGGGCGGTTTGTTTTCCTTTCGTCTTTATCTCGAGCTGCTCAAGTAAGCCCCAGTCTGCCCCTCGTGTGTCCCTGCACGTCTGGCTGCCTCCTACTCTTCCACTCAACAGTCCCGTTTTAGAACAGCATGGTCATGGCTGACAGTGTCCAAAAACCGCTGATCCGGGGTCCGGTCCGAGTGGGCTTCTACGACATCGAGCGCACTTTAGGAAAGGGCAATTTCGCTGTGGTGAAGTTGGCCCGACACCGCATAACCAAGACGGAGGTGAGTGTGTGAGCAAACTAGTTAGCCCGAAAGCTAACTTGTGCTACTGTTTTAGCGGAGTTATATAACTTTTATGCACAAGTTGACACCCCTAGATAGCGAAATGCTCTCCAGCACCGTGCACTAAATAGCATCTTTGGATCACATAACTACCGGCCACTTGGACTGCTCCGGTTCGAGCAACAGCTGGTGTGCCTGAAAGCTTGCAGGTACATGAGCAGTGAATGACTGCACGTTCACCCCTCTCAGCTGACATCACTGCCAGTAAAAAAAAAAATAAAAAAAAAAGGTCTGACCACTAGCGCTGCTGGAAAACACAAACTGCAAACATGCACGTTTGATTATTATTCTTATTTATTTGATTTTCTGCACATGTATCCGTTGGGTTAATGACCCAGACGGTAGCCACAGTACCTACTCAAGAGTGGTTGGTGCGGTATCTGGGGCATGCAGCATGGGTCGGTGGTCCCCTTATGTAATTCAAGTAATGATGTGATTTTTTTTTTTTAGTTGTTTCTTATCCCAGCACTGCTCAGAGCTTTGTGATGAGCAGGGTATGTCATGCCAAATATGCTGTAATTGGAAAGCAAAGTATTTTGCATGCAGACACTGCTTTTTAGGGGGGTGGGGGGGTCGAGGGTCTTAACTAAGCTTGGAGTGATATTACAAACATTGCACACTCTTAGGTAATGCAGAATGAGATCAGAGGGAACAGGGCTCGGGGTTTGTGTGAGTGTACTTCTGGTTTTATGTCAGCTTTGTCAGAAGGGCCCTTTCTCAACCAGTACCACGGAGTGCCACGACTTTCTGCTGTAATGACAGAGACACAAGGAATTTGCTGTAAAGAGTGTTCAGTGAGAAAAAGATAAGGGGCAAAGAAAAAGAAAAAAAAGCTGTATTGTGTGAGACAGTGATAAGACTGGAGAGTTGCTGCACACTTTGATCTCTGGAGCCTCCAACTGATTACACCATACAGAAAAAAAAAAACAGATTTACATCATCCAGGCGAGACCCTTGGTAGGTTTAATGAATAACAAGGCAACAAAATGGCTCTGTAGACTCTTATCTTGTTACTCTGGTTATTAAAGCACGCAAAGTGGCACAGCATTAGTCTAGCCAGGTAATCTGCACCGTGTAACATTAACAGCTCTGTGAATGCAGGTTTTAAGTTCAGGCAAACGTTACACCAGGTGATTTCAGTAAGCGACTACACCTCTCCCTCAGCTGGAGTGGTATTAAAGATGAATGAAAACATGGGTTGTTTTTTAGGCCGGGTTTGGTAGAGGTCACTCAGTGATGGTCAGTATGAAGGACAAATGCAGCTGCCTAGCTCTGGCAGTGGGCCTGGCACTGTTGGTTTTAAAAAATTTTATTTTTATTTTACAGCAGCCAAGGTCGGCCCGAGTGGCAGGCTATTAACTTATGTGATGCCATCTGCCTTGAGAATTTGCCCGGGCACAAGCGATATTAGCATAGTGTAAAGAAAACCAGTGTACTGACACATGAAACGGCAGATGTTGTGTTACGATGTGAATGTGTGGGCATATTCCCGGACAGGTTTATCTCTGTGTAAATAACATACTCTTTCTGTGCGTGGCCCCTGCATGTGATACTGACCCATTCATCCCAGTAAGTACATATTGCAGCTTGTGGCTTTACATACTGTTGAGCCATTCCCTTCTGGTCTTGTGTGTCAAGTTGTACATCTATCCATATCTGATTATAGCGTCATCATGTCTTTCTGCTTTCATTGTATGAGCTAAATTCACCTCTAACTCATTGTCCTCCAGTGACCTTGTGCCAGCACAGTTCATGAGAAGTCTTGTGTGCTGTGTGTGGGTTTAGTTTTGTTGACAATGTAATCAGGTAGCACACATCTTTTCATGTTAGGTGCTCTGTTGTCCCTCTGTAGCAGACCAAAGATTTTGAATCTCATGCCCGAAGGGTCTGCACAGGTAGCTGGAGTGCCATTAAAAGATTTAGATTTAATCCTGAATTGAACGCCTGCCTGTACGTAGCTAGGGAGATGATAATGGAGAGTGTTAAACCTATCAAAATACCCATTGCTGCTCATCTGTAAGTCCAAACTGTTAATATGTTAAAGGCAGGTCAGTAAGTTATAGATCTGTCGTTAAAATTAAAAGCAAGAATGCATTACATTTCCTTGACTTACTTGAATAATACCACTTCACTGACACAGTGGGCTTGAACCCAAAAACAAAATATGCAGTGCGCCGTGATAGTCGATCACTGCAACTTTCCTGATGAAAAATTTAGTAATGTGAAAAGAATCTGCTGTTTATATGATCGTCACGCTGCAGACAAAATGCCTGTGATAAGTGCCCGGATGAAAATCCAGTGTCAGACAGTATTATTTTGGAATCAGATAAATCCTCAAACCACATGGCTCTGTAACCCGACTTGCCTTTCTAAGATAGTACCCTATAGTTTGTGCTGCCACATTCTTGTTTTGTCTAAGCAGCTCCAGAAGTCAAATTTATTCAGTTTTATATCATGGAAGAATTGGAAAAATGTTAAATATTCACGTTTCTGAAGCAGTAACTAGATGCTTTTTAGAGATAATTGCTTAAAAGGAACTTGAATAAATAGCCACTATTTTGGTAGCTGATTAGGGCTACTAAAAATCTTTAAAAAAATAAATAAATAAATAAATTCAAAAGCAAAAGTTATATTCCTGTATTTCTTGTTTTGATTTTTATTTGAATTTCCCAGAAAGTCAAAATTCAGACTTTTTCCCCCACTCAGAATTAAGAATTTCTTTTTTGCCCTCATAATTCTGTGTGTGGGTGGGTAAATTAAAAAAAATAAAATAAATCAAAGTCTAATAAATTCTTTGAAAATATAAATTCTGACTCAGAATTCTGAATAAAACATTTAAATCTAAAAACTTGTTGTTTCAGCTCAGTGCTTTAAAATCCTGCCCTCAGGTGAGTTTTCTAGCTCAGTCTAACGGTGGTGTGATTGCCGGGGTCCCCTTTTGTTTACTCGTTCAGCTTCGCTCACAGATGCTTGGAGCACTTCTGATGAAATGCTGTTTATGAGACAATCTAAAGATGAGATGTTAATGTTGCTCTGCTACTTCCCGGCCAATGTTAATCAAAGCCAAGCGTGTTGGAAGTTTTGCGTGTGTGATTTACACTTGTTCGTGTCATTGTGGCCGTGTGTATATCCAGTAAAGCAGATGGTTGCATCAGTGGGATCTCCGATGTAATATTTCATTATTTGAAGGCTGTTTACGGAGGTTTCGGTACAAGCTGTATTTATCTCACGAACAGTTTTCTTATTTCCACAAAAAAAAGGCACAAAGAAACCCCGAAGAGGAGCAGACTGTCCGCCTTTGTTGCTTGGAGAACATTAAATTCCTGTCTGCACTAGTGTTTGCGTAAATCTGGGGAGCTCCTTGTCATTGTCCATCAAACTCTGATGAGCTTTAACAATGACTCCGTTGTGTGTTATTAAGAAACTGATTGTTTACAGTTGTGTTGTTGATGCTTGATTCTGCAGGTGGCCATTAAGATCATCGACAAGACCCAGCTGGATGCCGTCAACCTGGAGAAGATCTACAGAGAAGTTCAGATCATGAAAATGCTGGACCACCCCCACATTATTAAGCTCTACCAGGTGAGTCTTTGGCTTCATTGTGTGTAGCGCAGCATCTTTTGAGTGCCAGATGGGGACTAAACGATTAATCTTTTTCGATGTGCTGATTTCATCTTTCTACTTTGATTTGGACTACAGCATGGCACGATTTTTTTTTTCTAGTCTCTGGTGCATTTTATGTCTCTCCCAAAAGGAAATATTTGTTAATTGTTATTCCCCTGTGTTGCAATGCTGTGAAGATAAGTAGTCTAGTGTCATTTTTTTTTTTTAAACTTAGCGTTTGTCTCCCACTTGACAAGCCTTGATCAAGAGTTTTTCCAGAGATTTATTTCTGTCTTGAGTGCTTAGATCTGACTTTTTCTTTAACCCATCCAATCCCAATCTCTTGCGATTTGTCACAGACACTGTAGAGGTGATGTTGGAAGAATGCCCAGAGTACTGCATATATTTAAACAGGAATTTAACAATTTACGAAAAAGTTTGTCGGAACTTATTAAAAGCGTCATCACACAGGCCCAAATTAACACGCGCTGCTAGAGTGTTTTCTAATGTAAACTTCTGTAATGGGTGCTCTGGCTTAGTCTTTATCATCAATCAGCCCTAACTGTGCAAACAGTCTCACAAAAAAGACAGAAAAAGAACATCATGGGTCAATATTTGTGGTTGGGGAAACAATGTTTTCGGGTGAGTAAGGATAACATGCTTCAGAGTGTGGAGTAATTTGTTGAAAATGTACATTGATGAGGACATTATGAGTCATTTTTCTTTCACCCAGAAAAGTTTTCCGGAGCCTGTTGATATTACTTTCGTCTTTTGAATGAATACGTGCACTTTTCCACGTCTCCAGTCAAAGTTTATCTTTGTGAAGGCAGGGGCGAGATTGTAATGTGTAACATGCAGTGACTGTGTGGACCCAAAGTAACAGCTGTTGAAGGGCCCAAGAATTTGCAAGGAGACATTTATGTGGAGGAGAACTTGCTGTTGTAGTAGTAGTAGTAGTAATAGTAGTGTGAAAACGCAGGAGCAGTCCAGGTCATTTTCTAATGCATAAGCACACAACTGTGGCCTAGCAGAACCTGCCATTGCAGTTAAAGATATGAGTGCATAGTTAATGACTGACTGGCTCTCTGCACTTATTTCATCTCTGTATGTGTTGCACACTGTATGAAGATACCAGCGGCAGAAATTTAACAAATTATTTTTGGATTCATCATATGTGACGTGTGTTTTAAAATGAGTTGTAACTGACTGCTCGACTCCAGCACGAGTCACCGCGTCAGTTTGTATTTGCTAAAACAAACTGAAACCACAAATGTTCCGTCAGACCTTAATTCACCATCTGGCAACAACTTTATTTTTCAGCATGCACTGTCAGTGCAGTAAAAGCATACCTGGATTTAAAAAAACACAAAACACACACACACTTTGTAGCGCTATCATTCATAGATTGACCTCCCCATAGAATTGTGCGGCACATGAATGTCCTTCAAGAAGCCTGGAGAACTATTCCCAAAGACTACTTAAAGAAATTACAAGAAGGTTTGCCTAAGAGTTCAGGCTGTGTTGAAGAATAAAAAGGATTTTACTTCCAGCTTCAAGCTTGCCTTGTGTACTGTTTTTATTTACGTTTGCACATATTCTTAAATTTTGTGGGCACCATCAGCAAACAATGCCAGTTTGGTGTTTTCTTTTGTTTTTTAATTTGCAGTAAAATGTCTCTTTGCCTTGAGCTGAGATTGTTTTCAGATGAAGTACGTTTCAGTGGTTTCTTCACCAAGTTGATTTTTGGATGATATCATGAGCACAAACCATTAAATAGACAAGAATGCTGAAGAACATGAACTTTTTTCTTCCCCTTCTGCAGACAGAGGAGCCAGTATGTTATACTTCAGTGTTATACTGGTTTACATCTGAATGCACGAGACACAATCCAGAGTTTGATAATTGGACATTTAAGAGCTTTATTTCTCATTTCTCCTATGGAAGGTCAAAAAGTATGTTGTTGAACAAGTGTATTTCACTTTGTACACACTTTTTTTCCCTTCTTTTTGATTACATGCTGCTAATTGGGGTGAATGTGATTTGATTTTATTTTAAATGTGGTAATATTAATGTTTTTAATTCATTAGTACTATTAAACCAGAGCACATTATTAGCAGTATGAGCATATACTGAAAATATTTCAGGGAAATAAATCCTGCATCTAAATAATTTCCCATGTGCCACCTGGGCACTTTTACAGCATTCAGATAAATTCAGTCAACTCACAAAATAGTGTTTTCTAAAGTGAACGACCGTGATTGTTGGACTCTCTTGGCGTTTTAGACAGCCGAAGGTAAACTCATTTCACATAGTTACCATGATGGCCGCTGCTTTTCACAAAATAACCCTAACCACTGATAACTCAACAGTTTTGGTGATTCAGTTGTATTACATAAGCCTTTGGGTCCTGTTACATTTACTGTGTAGGAAAAGTAAATGAGCGTTCATTATCATTACACAACCATCTGGCACTGTTCCAGCTTTCTGTTGAGTTATTTTGGTGCGTATCATTATTTCCAGCAGCCTAACCATCCAATCAGCGGCGGTCAATTAGTGATTTCCTTTCCAATCTCATAAACTAGGATTGGCTCTGTGGCCCAGAGGAAAGCTGCTGCCAATGAAGGCGCACAAAGATACAGGACAGCGGATCCGGACTCTTGTTTTTCATGTGTCGTGTAGCCTTTTCTTGTATTGGCCCCTGATCTGACTTCCAAACTTTTTTTTGTCCATCTTTTAATCCTCTGGCTGTTTTTAGGGCTTCAGCTCTCTGCTTTCGCTCTTATTCCAGTCAATGTTATTTATTGAAAGAGGTTTTGTTATTGAGAGTAATGCCAGTACAATGTGAGTGCTTCATTTGAATATGAGTCATACTAAAGAAAAATGCTTGAATCCATTAAGGATAGTATTGGATTGACCCTGACCCCATGTCAGTACACCGAACACTGCAATCAATGGTTGGTGTGAAAACCCATTCAGTTCATTACATTTAAAGCTATAAATCACTATTTCACAGTGCTTTTATTAAAACAATATACTGTAATGTGATTAATACTAGAGTGGTAGCAGCTGCAATTATTATGTTATTTATTTATTGGGGAGGGTTCCTATCTAACTGCAGTTAGAGGTAACTATAACTGACAGCTTATGCAAGCCAAACATATTTAGTTTTTTGGTTTTGTCAACTAAACTTTTTATTTTCATACTAAAATAATTTTTTAAACTTCAGTTTCCCCCAAAACTACAATAAGTTTTTACTGAAACTGCTGGAAATAAAGTGCTCTTCCACTGGAAGGATGTACAGATGATTAGTTTAAAATGACTTTCTGCACTCCCACCTTTACCTGACACATTTTACCTTACCAAACAAAAGCATGTGCAACACAGTTATATGACCAAAAAAAACTTAATTTTCCAGTGTGTTGATTACTTCACCAGATAACAGGATATCAGACTTTTTTTCACTCAGTGCTATTATTTTCCTAATAACTGCTTTATTCCTTTGCTTATAACAAGCCTCCTGTCTTGTCACAGAGGTTTAGCTACTTACTGGCTTTGTTAGCTTCTTTAAGCTAGCAATCTTCTGAAGGTGACTGAAGTGTCTAATTAGATTGATTGTTAGGTTTTCCACATGTTGGTGAACTTGTCTTCACAAGCACGCATGAAAAGGTCCAGCTCATCATCAAGCATAAGTGAAGCTGACCAGCCGATCACAGAGTCCCGAGTCTAGGATGTTGAAAATCAGCAGATTCATGTCATTGTCAGGTCAATAAGTCCCTTAGTTAACAGAGGAAATTAGAGGTGCTCTTTATCACAGTCTGATACTTAAAGTAGACGGTATCTAAAATAATGTTTAATAGATCTTCAAGCGTGAAGTTATCTCAAAGGACAGCCAAAGCAGCCCACAAGCACTAACACACAGTGCATTTCCATTTATTGGTTTTTAAAATTCAAACTATGACATTTTTCAGAATTTACTGCATGTCATCAAACTTTTCAAGCAGGACTGGCTATATCAAACCCCTGTAATTTTGTTTGTCATGAATTATTCATTGTCTTGTTTACTTACTTTGATCAGAAAGTCCCGATGATGAAAATTGCCTTGCTTTTTATTATTTCCACCACTTAGACTGTGATTGTTGTGCTTGTGATAGTTTTGTTTGTTTGTTTGTTTTTGTCACAGGTGTCAAAAATCATTCCCTGCAGTTGCACAAGAGCATCACTCTTGTTCACTAATGTGCATTACCTCTAAAATTAAAGTAGAAGAATAAACTGTAGATTTTTATCACATGGCAATGTTGGCACTTCTTGCAGATGTTGCCCAAAACATCTGCTGCATCTGTCTGCCCTTAGCTCTGCTGCCTTCCCGGATGTATGAACTTTAGAAAATGACCAACAATATAGGAAGGTAGCAATCCCATGTTTGTGTTATTCATGCACAGGAGAAGCTGTGAGATCAGCCACGGAATAAAAACTGCTCTCTCCCACAGTGGGCATTTTATCTTGTCAAACACGGGTGATTTAATATCATTAATAATGACTACATCTACTCAGGTGGGGCCAGTGCCAGGGCCCCACTACTCTCCATGCTGGTTTACTGGCACGCCGACATGAAACAGAGCCATCGTTAATACTATTAGTTACACCTGTGCTTTTCCTGCTGCGCCAGGTCAAAATGTCTGTTGTGAAAAGGTTTATTTTCCATTAGATGCTGTATTGGCTCTCAACAGAGTACCAATACCCAGATTTAATTCATCAATCGGTTGTAAACAGAGGACAGAGAATGTGTTTGTTACAAAACGAAGACCAACCAAAAAAAGAGGAAGAAAAAGGCTTTAATTTCCTAAATCCATGAATCGGTCAGTGTAACAGATGGAAAATTGATCATAAACAATGAGCGTGGGATTTCTAGTGTGAATGTCTGGCTCGCTGTGTCTGATTCATCCTCTTCTCTGCATCTGACTCTCCCCTCCGCATTTCATTCTATTCATCTCCTGAGTGTTTCTGCTTCTAAATCGGTTCTCCTCCTCCTACACAACACGGCACCGGGTGAGGATGGAAAGGCTTTAAGTACCATTCAGATATACTCAACAACACCAACCGTCCACCTCCATTCTTTTACATGGTTGCCATATTTAGACCCGTGCCATTCATGCATTTAGTTTTTCTCACGATTTTACGAACGCCAGACACTGCAGTTTAAACACACATTGAGCCCTGTAGTCAATTGTGTGATATTTCTGGCTATTTTTATCTTTTGGGGTTTTTTTTTTTTTTTTTTTTTTTAACTACTACTACTTTTTCTTCTTCTTCTTTCTTTTTATTTTTTTTTAAATTTATTTTTACTTAATCTAATTCTTTTTGTGTGTCTCTTTTCCCCCACCCCCTCGGCCCTGTTCCTTCATCCTCTCCCTCTCTCAGGTGATGGAGACGAAGAACATGCTTTATTTAGTCACGGAGTATGCCAAGAGTGGGGAGATCTTTGGTGAGTGATCTTTTCAAGTATACGATCAGTCTGCCCATTGCTATTTGCGTTCTTCCCATATCAACTGAAAAAAAATGTACTCTATTGCGTCAGTAAGGTTTTTGACAAACAAGGAAGTATCAAAGTCTTGTTGAGCTTGAGTTGCTATTACGGTTATCCCAGCCTCAATCTCAAAGGTCATATGATTGATGCAAATCTGACACGAGTATCCTGTGACCCTTGTCATGTGCTGCTGGTAATTGTTGCAGTAAATGTGCTGACATTTCTTTCCTGCTGTATAAAATGACGTCACCCCAGGCCTGTAAAAGCTGCCAGAGGGCAGCCTCAAAGGGGAATAAGTTCGATTTATTACTATCTGTACTGCAGAATCGCCCACACTGGACTGGTTTACTGCACAAATGTTGAGATAATGCATGTTAAGGAGATAAGATTCCTTTCTTTGTCCTGGCAAGCAACATGTCATTCCTCCTCTTTCATTAAGATGATACTTAGATTAATTTTCAATGCTCCCTTTGTTCAACTCCCGTGGGATGTTTAAGAGCATTTGTCATATACTTGTACAGGTACAAGAATGGTTTCAATTTATTTTCTTTTTTCCTTTATTTTGTTTTTTGCACCATACAAATAGTAATATACCAGAAACCAAGGAGGTTTTATAGGCGAATCTTCCTTTCAGAATCTGTAAATCAGAGTGAGTCCTTGCAGCTAGTTTTGTGCAACCAAGTTTCCAAAATCCAAAGAGAATTATTTTACTATCACTGAGAGAAAAAAAAAAAAAGTTGCAACGGTTCACATTGAAATCCTTTTTGTTTTCTGTTGATCAGCAGATTTATTTGCCTAACTGCTGCAACTGCGTTAAAGTTTCCTCTTACAAAACAGATCGGTGCACAATTTTGGAAGCTAAAGCTGTAACCAGACTTAATACGCTGTTCTTGATCTTTCAGACGAGCAACAGTCATAAATTTAGCTTTCACTTAAAATGTGGCTGTGCCTGACTGGATGATTGTGGTTTGCAGCTTTGTTTAAAACTGCATAGTGAGTAAAATAAAGTTAATTTTAGACCAAATAACAGAAGAACTCATCAAAGTTATTTCAGAATGACTCATCATTGTGCTTCTTCCACCTAGCTTGAAATTCTTTGGAATTGCTAATCCTGAAATAGCTGTTGGCCAAAAGACCAAAAACCAAACGTACAGAGATTTCTTCATTTACTCGTCAGATGAATGGTGAACAATTCGGATTTCTAAGTCTGAAAGAAAACCAGAAGGCTCAAATGTGAAGGCTAGATAGATTAGGAATGTGCCAATCAAAAAGTTTGTTTCCTGCTGTCATGGTCTCTGATATCTGCCCACACTGACCTGATCGTGGTCTTATATTAATAGGCTGAGGAAGAATCTTTCTTTCATGACAAGCTGTTTTGTCATTTCTTCAAGTAGTCTTCATAAATAGTTTTCCAGGCTTCTTGAAAGATATTCAAAGCTCTTCTTCGATGTTGGCTGCCTTTTGTTCCATTGTCTGTCAAGATGATCCCCCACTGCTCCAATAATGTTGAGGTCTGGGCTCTGGGGAGGCCAATCCATGACTGTTGGTGTTCCATTATGTGTTTTTCTGTCCAGGTATGCTTTTACTGCATTGACGCTGGGTTGGGGATCATTTTCATGTTGAAAAATGAAGCTGTTGCCCACTTTCCACATGGGATTGCATGGTGGATCAAAACCTATTGGTACCTTTCTCCATTCATAAGTCAATCTGTTTTAACAAGATTTGACTGGCTGAAATGGAGCCCTAAACCATGACAGAGCCTCCACCTTGTTTTACAGATTGCTGTAGACACTGTTGTACCTTTCTCATCACCTCCTGTGTCAGTTTTAACCAAAGTTTTCACATTTGGATTCATCACTCAATAACACCTGTTGCCACTATTTAAAAAAAAAAAAAAAAAAGATCAGTCCTATTCTGGAGTAATTTGACACTCTTCCAGTGAAACCACTTCTCATGAGATTTTTGTAAACAGTAGATGGATCTGGCACTTGATCCATCTACATCTCTCATGTCCTGTGTCAGGTCTTTGTTGGATATGTTTTTTTTCTCAAGGACATGACATGGCAAATGCCGGTCATCTGCTATAGATGGTTCATTAAGTTATCAGTTTATTTTAGGTTTGCCACTTCTTTAGTCCTCTACTTGTCCAGTTTCCACAAATGTTTTTAAGGTCACACTGCACACCATGCTGAGATATGCTAAGTGTTCAGCTAACAGCTCTTTGGAAATCATCTTGTTGGTACAAAATTACTATATTATGTCTGACAAAATATGTTATCGTTGACATTTTTCATACATTTAACTAATGAAATTGGAATAAATCCAGTTTTTAGTTTTTTTTGCAACAGGCTGTGCCTAAATATGCAAAATATAAGGAAATGTATTTTGCAAATAAAGAAAGCTAAATGTTTTGCTGTTAGCTTCCTTCATGCTGTCTTAGCTCTCCAACCAGCAACCAGTGCACTGCTGCTTATATGCGGCGCACTGAAAACAAACAACTACAGAGACCAACTAGTATGTAGGTTTATATTTGGCATTTAATGTCTGAATCTAGAAGATACAAAAAATGTTTTTTTTTAACGTGAGTTTATTAAATTATTCTGTTTTTGTCAGAATCACAAACAAAATACACTGGTGCTGGAAAGGACAGACAAGTCAGAACATATCGAAAATAGTACAGGAAGATAAGAAGTTATCTCAGTCGGCCATAGCACCACACGCGCTATATCGCTGCACAACACACACACTCAGTTTGTACACTTTGTACAGACTACAATCTTCAATCCAGGTTGCTGGACACAAGCCCATAGGCATTTCAGTTTGTTGCATTAATTTATGGATTTTTAATATTTAGGTAAATATAACGAAAATAGTCTTTTTAAAGGATTCTGGAAAAATTCTAATTCAGAAAAAATAATGTAATACAAGTAATTATGAAGAAGTAGAATTATGAACACAAGTGTAGGCCTGTCTAATGTGGACAACCTGTAAGTGGCTCATGATCCAGATAGATTAATGGCCTCACCTGTTAGACAGTCTGAGAATGGTTGCACTTAGCCTGCTTCCAGACACGGGAATTGATAGGATTAGTCAAGTAGCAGTCAGTAGCCTATGATAAGCTTAATAGTCATGTCTTATGTGTGAGTGTATGTTGTTGTTTTATTTATTGTTTTAGTGTCTTTGTAATTCAAAGAGCAGACCAGTGTTCCACTTGTGATGTTGACTCAGCAGCAACAACTACTGCCTCTGTGACCTAGAGAGAGCGGGGAAGCAGACCCAGAAAAACATGAATGAAACGAGTGTGGTTTAAAAACAAGAAGGAAGTACAGAAATGTACAGCAATAAGGATGGAGAGGCTCACATGGTGTTGCAACTAAAACTTGTATTTTGAGCAAACGGCAGTTTCTGCTAAGAGAGTTAAAGGGCGTAGCAACAGGAATTATCCGATTTCAAAAGGCTTTTTAAGCCAAAAGACTTTATTTTTTTTCTTTTAAGTAATGGGCATAGAAGCTTGCAGCAAATTTAAATTACATGGCTAAATATAAAAATTTTACATAAAATCATACAATGCTCATATGGACATATGCTATGTGTTCCCCTCTAGACACATAGAATTTTCCATACGGTAGTCTAACTCGTCCCATACTGGAGCGACTGCTGTTGTTTCAAATAAGAACTTAATCTTATGTACAACTCATTTGAGCCAAAAGCTTTGAGCATTGAGAGCAGTCTGAATCCAGTTTCCCGTAGGTTTTTCCACTTATGGCTCTGTTAGATGCTTGCTGTTCAAGCCTCATGTTTTCAAACCGCATGACTGTCGATCAGAGGGAAGCCGGCCTCAAAGAAGGGTGGACTATAAAAGCATAATTGTTAATTTTAAGCTAAGTTAGGCAATTAATTTGTTCAGGGAGCCACAGGAGAAACTGGGACTGTTGTTGAAGATCGTACCGATAAACTGAACTCAGTTTATTTCAATATTAATTTTATCAGTTTATAAACTACTGCTGGTAGGAGTACATGTTACAATTAGGTCTATAATGTGGCCTAATTGCCCACCCCTGTTTTAAGCACCCTTCTGTGTGCAGCTACTCAAAATAATAGCAGTACAAATAATAATTGCTTGCATTTCAATAATTTAGTTTCTTTTAAATATGAATCAGGAGCCAGGAAACTGTTGGGCTTGCTTAGCAGAAAGACTAAGAAATGACTAATGTGGTATAAAATCTTGCGGTTATAAATAAATTGTTTTAAAAGCGTTGGTATGGGTGGGTGCTTTTGGACACAGTCGACCTAGCCGGTTTTCTCTAGTTTCCTTCTATTAGTATTATTATTTTTATCGTCTAATTGTGTCCTGGCTGTAGAGAGTGGTGTCAGCTTAATCATCCAGCTATGAGCAAGAGTTTGCGCAATTCCCAAAATGTCAACCTATCCCTTTAAATAACCGATCATAATGATGGGTCAGCCTCATTTTCTGTAATCCATAGATGTTCTCATGGATCATCTCTGGGTATTATAAAACCATTGTGTCCTGATTCCTCAGACCCCTCTGCCCTGATTGCACAATGTAATGTAGTTATGTAAGACATTTATATGTCATCATCAGCCGCAGCAATAGCAGCTTTGACTCAGCCAGGCAGACAACAACTGGTATCTGCAGCACTAGACTAGTATTACAGTATTCAATCTCGTGAAATTGAACAATCATTTCAGATTTCCAAATACACTTTGTGGAGGTGGATCAAGTCATGATGCACTCAGACAAATGGATAAGCTGCCAAGCCAGATCTCCAGTCTCTTCCTCCACAATCGCCCTCCAGAGAGTTGCCTCCGCTTTGCTGACATGATGAGTATCTCAGGTCTGTTCCTGGCCATAGGTTATAAAGAGCGGAATTTGTGAAGTTGTAGTGTAGTGCATGCCGTTACAGCCAGTCAGTGAAACGAAGGATGAGCCTGCAGTTCTGTCTTCAGACCAAATAGTAAATGGTGCTGTGGCAGAGCAGGAGGGGGTAGCATGTTTGTGTCTGGAGCCGCAAAGACAAAGAAGCGGATCTGGGTTTGGCACCAAGAGGCGGAGAGTGATGGGTTCATTCTTGCAAAAGGGTGGGTGGGCACAGCATAGGCATCGATGCCAGCTCGCTGATGTGCTTTGTGTCTGTCTGTCTGTCAGTCAGTCAGTCAGTCTGCTGCTCCACAGTCTGCCTCGACACCACAGGATGGATCAAACCTGGAAATTGGGTCAACCACAAATAAAGCAGAGTTGCAGAGAGCAGAAGCAGTAAGGGAGAGGAGGCAGAAGAGAATGGAGGCGAGAGCAGGGGACATCCATTTGAATTTGGAAGGTGGTGAGGAAATTTAGGGCATGCATATTTAAGAAAGCACTGCTGGAGAGAGGGGAGTATAATAGCTGGCAGTGAGTAAAATCACTCATGCAGATCTCTGTCTGGGTGTTGGGAAGGGAATGAGATACAGAGTGTGTTGACTTCAAAGGAGTACTCAAGCTATTTTTGAAAAACAGTTACTTAGACTGTCAATTTCAATTTTCCCGTGAGCCATCCTTCATATTGCTTGGTCACTTTTCAGCAGATCTGTCAGCCATCAGAAGCTTGGACTTCAGTGACATCAAAAGACAAACGGATGACTTAAAAAAAAAACTAGAAGTACTTGCAAGCTTTGAAGGCAAAAATATACCTTATATAAGTCTGTATATAGATCTTTCAGATACATGTGGTACTAAGCCTGAACTATAGATATTTCCTCAATAAAATTAGAAATAATAAAGAAAGAAGAAAAAGAAGAAATGCAGGGACATTTAATTCTACCGTTCTACAAAGACTTTTCAAGGTCATCTCACCAACTGCTCTTCGATCAACTAATTAGTGTCGGGGTGGCTTCTCAAAAGTTTTAAGTATGCATTACTTATTTGTACGCTCCAAAAAGCATACTTTCCATAAAGAGCACAACTAACTTGTTACTGTACTTGTGACATTACTCCACAACATCACTTGAGATGCATTGCTATGTAATTGCTGGTTAACAGTACAGCATAATTATGCCCACATGTCAACACAAATTCATATTAAAGGTGATTCTTGCCAAACAAATGTCTCTGTACCTTTCTGCATTTTTTTTTCAAATCCACTGTCAGTGGTCAGGTGATTGTTACTTGAGAACATGAAAATATGCATATATGCCTTAATATACTCTGCCCATAATGGCAATGCACTGCATTTCAATTAAATCTGACCACAGTAATTTGTTATCCCCAACACTGCAGCTAACCAAACTGAAGCTACGCAATTAATGCAGTCAGTACCAGTGCTTTCTATTATGCAGAAAGCACTAAATAGATAAAGAGATGTCTTGTGTATATATACTTTATAAATGGGAATGGGACTTATATTTGGTGTTCTTACTTGACTTAAAGGTTGTGTTTGAATAGTGTACCCCCCATCCCATGGAGGTACACTTTCAGAACTTTGTGAAAGTGCATTCAGATTCTTTTATCACTGTGTTTCTCCTTTCTTATGTCCTCATGAATTCCTCCACGTCTTTGCTTGACCTCCGTAAGACTTTCCATTGAGGTCAAGGAGGGTATTTTGGAGAAACCCTGGAACTTTGTGTGACGATTTCAAGTACTGTTCATGTAGACTAGTTAAACCAACCTCTGCATTGTGCAGATGATAATATATGGAAAATCAAAGAAGCGCATTCTACTTGTGTGTGTGAATGTAATCATTGCTATCTAAATTCCAGTAGATAAGGTAATATATATGGCTTTTTGAACAGGGATAGGGGTTAAGCATGAGCTTGCTGACTTCCTGTGTTTTGAAAGAAGTAATCCAAAGTATTTTTAGTTGAGCGACAGGCAGATTTTTCCACAGAAGTTTTCAAGGAGCCAAAAAAGAAAGAAAATAATAATAATAGTTTAAAAAAAAATGTTAGAAAAAAAAATGTGCCAGACTTAACCTGATATGTTTGTCTGCATTTGAGCTCAGCTAATTTGCTCCTGTCTTCAGTGTGAGTTCAGACATTCGGAAGCAATGTAAGTTTTAATGATTGATAAAACAGTGTGTGTGTGTGTGTGTGTGTGTGTGTGTGTGTGTGTATATATATAGATATATAGATATATATATATATATAGATATATATAGATATATAGATAGATAGATAAAGATAATCTATTAGATGTGTGCATTTTCACACCAAGTACAGGTGTTGTCATCACAGCTTTAACACCTCACTCCGATTACTTTACAAGCTCACCTTCATATTTTATATTTATCTCAACAGTAGTTTATCATTTTTAGTGGCACTGCTATTAATCATCTAGGTAACACGCTAGCAAGGCTAATGTGAACTACATGATCTTGCATGTCAAACATCAGTGTCAGAACTTTTAATGCGTTTCATTTTTTTCTTTTTAGGGTCTTGGAACCCACACTCAAAATACGCATGATTGACAGACTACAGCATACCTGAATACAGCTTTATTTTTCATCAAGTAAATATGCTCACAGGCCTATGTAGAGTCAGGTGTTAGCGCTATAAAATCCCTTTTGATTAAGCTCTTTCTACAGACTTTGCCCTCGTCATGAAATATCAGCATACAACGATATGGCAGAATGTTATTTTTATGGGTCATTTATATGTCGAGGCTTTCAAAACAACATATTCTAGCTCATCTCACTTTCGGGTCACATGAAGACATCTGTAAGTAAAATCCCAGCTCCAGATATAAAGTAACGTAGATATTGCATGCTATACATTTGTATCTGAATGTTATAGTATGTCAAGATGGATTTATTTAAGTGTGATTCAGTGTCCTTGACTTCTAAATGCCTCCCATGTGGCTGCAACTAATTGCCGTTTTTCTTGTGGATTGGTCTGCCGTTGCTTTTTGGATTTGTTATAATTGTCAGAATGTAGTCTGACGTGTTGAAATGTTAGTGTTACAGTGGGGCAAAAAAGTATTTAGTCAGCCACCGATTGTGCAAGTTCCCCAACTTAAAATGATGACAGAGGTCAGTAATTTGCACCAGAGGTACACTTCAACTGTGAGAGGCAGAATGTGAAAAAAAATCCATGAATTCACATGGTAGGATTTGTAAAGAATTTATTCGTAAATTAGGGTGGAAAATAAGTATTTGGTCACCTCAAACAAGGAAAATCTCTGGCTCTCACAGACCTGTAACGTCTTCTGTAAGAAGCTTTTCTGTCCCCCACTCGTTACCTGTATGAATGGCACCTGTTTGAACTCATCATCTGTATAAAAGACACCTGTCCACAGCCTCAAACAGTCAGACTCCAAACTCCGCCATGGCCAAGACCAAAGAGCTTTCGAAGGACACCAGGAAAAGTATTGTAGACCTGCACCAGACTGGGAAGAGTGAATCTACAATAGGCAAGCAGCTTGGTGTGAAAAAATCAACTGTGGGAGCAATCATCAGAAAATGGAAGACATACAAGACCACTGATAATCTCCCTCGATCTGGGGCTCCACGCAAGATCTCATCCCGTGGGGTCAAAATGATCATGAGAACGGTGAGCAAAGATCCCAGAACCACACGGGGGGACCTGGTGAATGACCTGCAGAGAGCTGGGACCAAAGTAACAAAGGTCACCATCAGTAACACACTACAACGGCAGGGAATCAAATCCCGCAGTGCCAGACGTGTTCCGCTGCTGAAGCCAGTGCATGTCCAGGCCCGTCTGAAGTTTGCCAGAGAGCACATGGATGATACAGCAGAGGATTGGGAGAATGTCATGTGGTCAGATGAACCCAAAGTAGAACTTTTTGGTATAAACTCAAATCGTCGTGTTTGGAGGAAGAAGAATACTGAGTTGCATCCCAAGAACACCATACCTACTGTGAAGCATGGGGGTGGAAACATCATGCTATGGGGCTGTTTTTCTGCCAAGGGGACAGGACGACTGATCCGTGTTAAGGACAGAATGAATGGGGCCATGTATCGTGAGATTTTGAGCCAAAACCTCCTTCCATCAGTGAGAACCTTGAAGATGAAACGAGGCTGGGTCTTCCAACATGACAATGATCCAAAACACACCGCCCGGGCAACAAAGGAGTGGCTCCGTAAGAAGCATTTGAAAGTCCTGGAGTGGCCTAGCCAGTCTCCAGACCTCAACCCCATAGAAAATCTGTGGCGGGAGTTGAAAGTCCGTGTTGCTCGGCGACAGCCCCAAAACATCACTGCTCTCGAGAAGATCTGCATGGAGGAATGGGCCAAAATACCAGCTACTGTGTGTGCAAACCTGGTAAAGACCTATAGTAAACGTTTGACCTCTGTTATTGCCAACAAAGGTTATGTTACAAAGTATTGAGTTGTATTTTTGTTATTGACCAAATACTTATTTTCCACCCTGATTTACGAATAAATTCTTTACAAATCCTACCATGTGGATTCATGGATTTTTTTTTTTCACATTCTGTCTCTCACAGTTGAAGTGTACCTCTGGTGCAAATTACTGACCTCTGTCATCATTTTAAGTGGGGGAACTTGCACAATCGGTGGCTGACTAAATACTTTTTTGCCCCACTGTATCTGATCACCGAACCCACTACAGTATAGAAGAAACTACTTCTGGGTTCTGCCTCATTCACAAGGGGTTGCCAGAGTGGGTAACTTCATATGTTTTGGGGTGTTTTTTCACCAGCTGCCCTTCCTGGGGGATTTATATCTACTCCCGGGATCAAACCGGGAGACTTTCCGTTTTAGACAATGTGTAAATCACTATACCAGGGATGTCTTACTCATTTTACATCCTGGGCCATAGACAGTCCACTTTGAACTTAAGTGGGCTAGACCAGTGAAACCTGCCTTTTTTTTTTTTTTTTCCCGTGTAAAGAAGTCTAATTACATATTTAATCCCTGAGATGTTTTAATATAAGAAAAAAGAAGTGCAGTTTCACAGTACATCTGTTTTTCTACTTGATAAAATGCTGCCATAGTAAATAAAGTCTGTCAACATGAGTCTGAGAAAGAAATGTCCTTTTTACCCCTCATTGGTAAATTGTCGTCACCCTGCTAGGCAGACGGCGTGGACACCTAAGTTTGAGAACAAGGTGATGTAGGATTTTGAAATGATACTATATGTGCAGCTACTGAAAATCTCAGAAAAGCTTGAATCTTGTTGACCCTTGACCTTGAGGTCAAGGTCAGAGGTCTAGTTTGCTGAAAATCTTGTGAATAGGATAACTCGAATGCAGCGATGTAGGATTTTCAAATTGTGTGTCTACTAGGAGATTCACATTGGCAATCACCAGCAATTTTTACTGTAAAAGGCATAAATTTGTATAGTGTGTATGGTAATATGGTGAAAACCAAGAAACCTTCTTTTATTTTATTGTTTATTTGTTACTTATTTACCACTCTGTAGTATGAATGGCCATGGGGGAGCGCTTTATCAGTCAGAGAAGCTGCAAAACCCGTGAAAATACATTTAAAAGTCCAAATGTATGCCCTTCTTCACATTTTCGAAAGCCGCCAAACGGGTTAGATTGGAGTCTTTGACAACCGATTCTGGCCCCAGGCCTTTTGTTTGACACCCCTGCACAGCACTATGGAGCCATTCAAAGGGTACTTCAAAATACACATACCTACATTTTTGATTTTTGTTTTTTTTTTAAGGTAATTCCAACAAATGTAGGTACAAAAGTTTGTTTCTTCCTTTTAAAAATAAGTATTGGAATAAAGGATTGCCAAGACATTGGTATTACTTGATCACCTAATCCAACCCTGAATGTGTTTTTAAAAACACATGTCCTAGTTAAATAACCAGTAAGTTTCAATGGGAGGGGCTTACAGTAAATAGGTGGAGTATGTAGGTTTAAGATGTGGGCTTTGTTTCTCCAGATAAAACAGAGGTGTTATTTTTATGTGTGTATTTATAAGTATCCAAAGAAGGACAAGTGAGGTCAACTATAACCACCAGAAGCTGCAGCTGATGTTTGGCTGATTGGTACTTGGATGGCATGGCATTGCTCTGTTCCAATTGGCTCTGTTCCTCTTTAACCCCTTTGGTGTGCCAGTATTAAATCAACACAAGCATCCATCACCGTGCATATAGATGTGACTTTAATGAGGCCGTCGTATTTAAGTGGTTAGGGTATCAGTTACTGATGTGGAAACGGAGTGTGCGACCGTGTGCCCCATGTCCTCTGCGCTCACACACACTCGCATGTATACACGCTCCCAGCGCCTGGCCCACGGTGTTATCTGAAGTCTGTCCAGCAAGCCGGTCTGTACCCATGATGTTGGTCCCCTTCAAACCTGAGCAGCTGTTGAGAGATTTAGCTCCTCACGCAGCTCTCAGCAGAA